>NC_056751.1:524753276-525073276 GCF_019279795.1 Protopterus annectens | reverse complement strand
CTTCATAAAGGTATAAACCAGTCTCAATGAACAAAGGAAACTGCATCTTTTATACATTTGCTTATCAATTCAACCATGCAAAGTAGTGATGTAAAAATGCTTTTAACAAATCAATGACTTTAGAAATGTTTTCATTCCTCTCCCTGGACTATACATGAACACCTTCATTTACATGACCCACCTGCTCCAAGGATTTTATGTTTTGACCTTGGATATTTCAAACTTTCCTTAGCAACAACATACTCCTAGCCTGGAGGAGTCAGGCTAACAAATTCCTTTTACACTAGTTAACATGCCTCTGCTCCTTCACTTACTTTCCTTGTTACATATTAAAAGAATGCAGTTGAAACACAACAGTAACTTTAGCTTATCAAGCTGTATTTTACCACAGCCCTGCATACAAATTAGATTTGCTTTTTAACAATCATATTATAGAATAGTTAATGAAACCGAAATTAATATACATTTTAATAAACTGATCTTGCCCCATAACAAGGGTAAAGCAGTGCTTACCACCTTGACTGACCTGGCCAATGCATTTAACACAACACCCCACTCAGGTATTACAGATAAGATCACAAAATTGGGCATAAACCTCTATGTCACCAGATGGATAGCTAATTGGCTCGTGGATAGGGGACATGTTATTAGTGTGGTGGAATCCACATCCATCAAGAGGCCAGTCACCTGTTGAGTAATGCAGAGCACAGTGCTGGGCTCTTCCTGTTTTGGATATACTTCTCAAATGTCAAGGCAAATGTAGATGGACTTTGGTTGACCAAGTTTGTTGATGACTGCAAATTGGCGGCAATTATTGACTCTGCAAAAACGTTGAAATCCTACAGAAAGGACTGATGCAGACTAATGATTAGTGTCAGAGCCATGGCCCCAAATAAAATGTGAGGAAATACAGAAATGGGAAATCAAATACCCCTGCAAATTACAACATTGATATCAAACCCTAAGAATGAACTGAATGGTGAGAGATCTGGATACTCAGATAGACAATAATCTGAACTTTGACCACCATATGTCCGCAATGGTGAGAAAATCCTTCTATGTGGCTAAGCTTAAAAGTAAGGACATGGCATCCAGATCTAAGGATGTCATAGTACCACTGTACTCAGCCATCATCAGACCAATAATTGAATGGAATGCACCCTTTTGGTATGTACCTCACACGGTACCTGCAACAGTAGAAATGTCCTCAGAGGTTTCTCATCCAAAAAAATACCAACATGTCATTTGTGGACTGATTAAAAACCCTATTACTATATACAGTTTCTTAACAATTAGTAAGGAGTGATCTATATCTGACCTACAAAGCACTTTCTGATCCAGCCTTGATGGAAATGTTACATATTTTCAAAACTAACTACATGAGGGTTACCTGCTCCAAAGATCTAAGCCTAATGTCTGACATGAATAAATCCTGCTGGAGAGACAGATATGTGTCCCAGAGATTGCCCCTCTTCTGGAATAGGCTTCTTATTCATATGAAGCAGAGTGATTCCCTGACCATCTTCAAATGTAATCTGGGCCAATGGATGTGAATTCCAAATTCACTCCTGAGGCAGTGCCCATGTCTCTTATGGACAGAGGCAGTGTATAAAAATTGTAAAAACCACTTGTTATGTTTTCCCGAAACATAGAAAATTGGGTAAAGTCTGGGTAAAACTGGCTAGGCTTGTAAAGGCTCTTGAGGTATTAATTTAGTAATCTGCTATGAACCTATAACCTGTATAATCTTTTGATCACCTTTGCTTTTTAGCCACCATAGAAACTTACACTCTCTTGTGTTCTTCCCAACCTTTAACCTCTTCCTAGCTTCTCAGCCTTTACTCTTCTCACCAACATTCCCTCCATACTTTTCTAATCTATTCTGTCTACTCCCACTAAGGCGTTAGCTCACATACATTCAGTTCCCTCTCCCTCAGTTCCCCAAACATGCAGTCTTATACTCAAAGATCCCCATCCATTTTTATCCACCCAGTAAACTCCCCTTAAAGGAATACAGCTTTCCTTTCTCATACTCCACATTCTCTAGATCTTAAAGCCTCAACTACCATTACTTTACACTAGAAATACATATAGCCATGCCATACAGTTACATTTTCCTGCTAATATCAATTATTTCCTTTAACCCTCACACAAAAACCCACAGCAATTACCTGAGTGCCACTGTCTCCATTTATTAGACTACATTAATGCCTGCACACATACTGTCTTCCCATACCCCATTAAACATCCATAATACATGACATTCATACCAACACCCAACTCACATACATCAAACATGTCAGGGTCTCAATGCCTCATCATCTCTAATTTTGATAGAAAACCTCAGCTATACCCAACACTGCACATTTCATAAGCTCAACTCAAATTCAGTACCATTGTCTTTATACTTCTGCTAACAGGCAACATTGAATCCATCCAGGGCAACTTAACAATAGTGCCTCAAATCAAACCAATAAACAGCATCATATTACCTTTTCCCTCTTTAACAACCACAGCATCAAAAATAAAATAATCAAATCAATGTTTTTACCATACAATGTAATCTTGACATTATACTGTTAGAAAAACAAGGCTGAAGCCTGACACCCCTAGTCTTCATCACCACATACAAAACTATTCAAACCTATAAGATTACAGACCAAGCAAAAAAACTGGGACAGGGGCATTAAGTTTATTCAAAGACAACCTTTACCTCACCATTGTTGCACAAGCTAACACTAGCTCAGAATTGGATTCTAACTAGATCCTTTTAAAATTTCCATCAACCGACCAAAACCCAGCCTTGTTATAGCCAGTGCATACTTCCCTCACCAGCCTGACTGCTAAAATCCATTACCCTCATCCAGCAAATATATATGCCAAAGCTTACAAAGACTAATCATTCTTGGAGACTTCAACCTTAATTACTTAAGACCAAAAGCCATTGTTATGTCAGGCCTCTTGGCCAGCTTAGGACTTACTAAATCAAATCTAAAGCCACTAGAACAATCCCCCAGTACAACAGATATACCTTGCTAGATCTTGTAATAACTAATAATCCTTTAATGATATCTAACCTCACTATACATGCAGCTTCCTTCAGCGACCACTGCCCCATAACTTTGTCAGTACATAATCTAATGTTAAAATATAAACCTAAGTGTATCACCTTCAGACCCAAAACCATTCAGAATATCACTAATCTGAAAAAAACACCTTGCCACCTTTGATTAGTTACTCATACTTGCCATAAAAGACTACAGTGAAGCAACTAACTATCCTACCAATATCCTGCTGCAGTTGCAAAACAAATTATTTTCCTTGGTACAAAGGCTACTTTGATCTCAAAAACATGACTGGATATCTAACAAACTCAAATGCAAAACAAATTATTTTCCTTGGTACAAAGGCTACTTTGACCTCAAAAACATGACAGAATATCTAAGAAACTTAAACACCTCCTTAAATTGGGTGATAAAGCATGGCACAATTGGAAATGCAACCCTCCACTATTCCTGTGCCAAATATACCTGACTATGCAATCTAGCCAAGCAATCCATCTGCAGACACAAAAAACAACCACTGGCAAAACAAACAAATCTCACTTTTAGGCAAACACAAAAGATTCTGGACAGAAATCAGCTTGTTGAATGGTCAAAAAACTCAACACAACTCCACTCTCATGAACTACTCTAACACCACCATGAACAAAGCCTCATATGTTGACTTCCTCATTGAGTTCAGTAACCTGCCAAACATCATCAACAACACAAACCTACCACCCCCTCATATTCACCCTTTCCTTCCCATTTATATTCCACTATTCCACTTCAAAAAAATTAAAAACAGAGATAGAAAGACCAATGGACTAAATACAAATAGATACACCCCCAGGCTCAGATAACCTAGCCCCTTGGTTCATCCATCTTTGTAAGGACTTCATTTCCCACCCTTCCCCTCACATATACAACATCTGCTTAGCTAATAAGATTATGGCTCAGATAAGGAAAACAGCAATAGTCACTCCTGTTCCAAAACTACCCAAACCAGTTACTGCATCACAATGCCACCCTTTCAATACTTTACACTTTAGGAAAAAATACTTGAAAAAAAAATGACCAACCAAATTACTGCTTATTTACATCAATACCATCTTCTATCTAGGAAGCAACATGAATTCTGGTCTGGATGCAACACCATAACAGCTGTCTGTTGTATCACAGATGATGTTTTATCTAATATGGATAAAGGCAACTTGAGAGGAGCTGAATTTACTGACCTCACAACAACCTTTAATCTAATTGATCATAACTTATGATTTGACAAATTAACTGAAATAGGCATTAGTTATGGTGCAAAACCTTGGAGTGTAGATTTAATCACCAATAGGTCCTTCAAGGTTAACATAGGCACCATCAGCTCTGAAGCAACTCCTCTTATGAAAGGAGTTCCCCAGTGTTTTAATTTAGCTCTTCTGATGTTTTCCATATTTATCAACAAATTCCCATCTGATCACCCCCAGACACCACTAATTAAAAAAAATCCACTCTATGTACAAACAGCTTCAAAATGAACTTCAAACCCTCAACGAATGGCTAATAGGTCTGATTATACTTAATCCCTCAAAAAAAAAATAGAGCTATTTGGAACCCAAAAAAGCCAAAGCACCCAGATTCCTTAATATTAAAGATTTTAAAAATACCACCACAGAGACTACCACACTACCACAACCTTCATATACCTTGGCTTTTGTCTAGACCAATCTCTTAACTTTCAACTAGACTTTCAAAACCCAAACAAAAAAATCAACACACTACTGTTCTGGTCAAACAAGCTATCACCTCTTGTGTCAAAGCCAGCAAAAGCTGCCATAGGATACTCTTATCTCATCTTAAATATAGACAACATATAGTGGCTGCAACTTTAATGGAAAATGCCACCACCTTGCAGACCATCGCCACTAAAATCTGTCAGTTTGTTGCAAACTTCCCATTAATGAACAACAGTATCTAATTCTCACCAAAACTAAATGGCTTCCAGTACATTTGAGAGCCATCCTCCTACTAGGATAACTAATTCTGAAAGCCATTTCTCCTGAGACATCTTCCCCTCTCAGTCATAAACTTTCACAACCCCCGCGCACACACGCATATGATCTTAGGGGTATCTCCACCCTAATAACACTAAAAAATAAACTTCATTTCACTGACCATGCATTCTCCTTCCTAGCACCAAAACTTTGAGACTCCATTCCACTCTCAGTCAGAGATGTTCAACTGTACTCAGACTTCAGACAACAGATCAAGGAACACCCCTTGACCAAAACAAAGTGCAGATGCAGTCACACAGGTCATATTACATGAACCCTGCAGCTCTCTCACACCCCTTTATCCCTGTCTCATCCTTCCTTATTTCATCTTGCCATCCCCTCACTTACTGCCTTTCATTCATCCTGCTTCCCTCTTCTGTCACAGTCCTTTCGAGTCCTCTTCCCTCTACTTGCTTCTCTCTCTGTCTCTATTTCTCTGTCTTCCCTCTATGGTATCCTTTCCTGCAACTATTATCACTTGCTTCTTCTAATGTCTTCATACTTCTCTATATAATGATATGCTGCTGTTCCTGTATCATAAGCCATCTCAGTCATTATGACTACATCTTACCCATAAAGCTCTGTTAAGCACAACTCCATTTTTCCATCCATGTTTGGATTTTGTAACCTGCTCCTTGAACTAAATGTTGCAACATATTTTTGCATCTATGCTTTATCTTTATCCTTGTATCTGTAAATATGTTTTGTTAATTTCTTATGTGATCTAATTCACCTTGGTGGTGCCTGCAAATGGTCCATTGAGATTAGTGCCCTGCCCTGGTAAACAAGTATAAATAAATAAACAAATAAGGCCAGTTCTCTACAGAAACTGACACCCTCTTCCCCACTGCCCTCTTTGTTGAATTTTGAACATACTACAAAAAGGGTCTAGAGAGTAATGACTTCTAATAAATCAGTAATATCATGTAATAAATAATAATAAAAAAAAAAACAGATTCATCACCCAACATCTTGTCTTGTTCTGGAATAGACTCACCTTGCATGTCAAGCAGTGGGATTCAATATCTGCTTTCAAACATAGACAATTGTACGATGCCCTAAAATATGCTCCATGACGTATAGGCCTTTCCCTCCTTGAAAGGGATGTTAGACCCTGATATGAATATTCCAAGACATGCAGGGCCTCTGGTTTAATAGCCTTGTATGTACTCAGATTGATATGATTATCCTATTAGCATGTTTTTAATAAGATACACTGTGGAATTGAGAGAAAAAAAGCTTTCTGTCTATGGTAATTGCCTACCACAGGTAAGTCAATTACTGTAATGTTGAGAAAATGTGATTCCGTGACAGATGTGGCCACGACGAGAAAATCTCATTATCACCTCATTTGCATGTCTCTAGCTAACACTAGCATTGTCAGACATAATGGCAGTAGTGTTTTCCGCAGCTGACCATGCATCTCATTGGAAAAGCACCCCTGTATACATGCAAACACTTTCAGACATCCAGTCGGTGGTAGATACAAACCATTTCTCAGGAATCAGCTTGGGATTACTGCTTCTGTTTTTCTCCTGGAGAGAGAAGGAGCAAAGAGACATTGATTCCTAGCTTTGTGCTACTGATGTGAGATGCGCCTCGGTTGTAGTCAGGTAGTAATCATTATACAAATCACCACCATTTAACATTCTTAACAAATCTAATTCAGTCATCTCACTAAATACTGCTAGACTGGTATCATCCTAAATATATTATCCATAAATCTTCAGGGCCTCTTATAGTAGTCTCATTCTATCTCCTTAGTGCTGCAAACCAGCTCTTGTCCTCCATTCTTGCCCCTGAAAAGTGACTGTTTGTCCAGTAGGCCTCTCTGGTCAACAAATAGGTATTATTATATTGTTATAATATGACTGAATAGTCTGCTCTCATCCCATCAGTGGCCAATCTGATTACATTAGTTGTTCTAAGGCAGTGTAGCAACTACCTTACACTTACTGATTGTTCATTGCTTCTGTTAATTGATAGTAGAATGTTAGAGAGAGACGATGTAAACATTTAAGAAACATATAAAGTAAGCCTCTCACATCAGTCCACTATCCATAAGTATCATACATCTACAACAGACAGAATATATACCAAGGCCTATAAGTTATGCTGAGGCTGTAAAGAAATTTTACCAAAGCCTCAATTTTTAAAGATTTCAGCCTTCATCACACCAAGTGATATCTACTATTTCTCCTATCTCACATAATGCAACTGTACAAAGATCACACAAGAATCAGCAGAAAAGTAGATCTACACCTGTAAGGACTGCTTTGTTTGGTATTTCACAGGGAAAAGTCTTAATTATAGGTGACTCTGTTGTTACCTATACTGACTTCATACTCACCAGACTGAACAAGAAGATGGTAACTGTAAGCTGCTTGCCCAGTGCCATGATCTGTTATGTCACAAGTATGGCTACAAACTAGTGGTGGCTCAAGAGGGAGTGAATAACCTGAGGTTCCCCACCCAGACAGATATGCAAAAATTCATGGCATGATGAAACGTACTGTGCTTATGTTATTGACAAGAAAGACACCGATCTTGAGTAGTATGTTGCTTTCACCAAGAATGATTCCTAGATACCAAGACAACATAATTGGCTTTAACTACTGACCAAGAAGTTGTTGTCATTCAAAGGGGATCCAGTATGTGCTGTCCTGAGATGAGATGGTAGATAAGACTTCATGTTTCACTGTGGTTGGCTTACACCTCTCATACTAGGAATTCTGCATTCTGCCTAAAGTCTTTGCTGCCTCTGTAGTTCTTTTATTAAGCAGACACTCCTGGCTGGATGTTCCTACATAGTAAACTCACACCCAAATTCAGAGAACTTCATAGTGATAATGTTCAATGTTAGGAGACTAAGCAGGAAAATGCCAGAACTTGAGGTACTGCTGCAATCAAAACACATGGGATGGGAGGTTGGCATAATGGTTAAGATGTTTGCCTTACAAATACATGGTGCAGGATTTGATTCTCAGTTGGGGTAATTGGCTAGGCTTAAAAAAATGGCCAACAAGGGCAGTTAGCCTAGTACTAGTCTATGAACCTCTGAACATTTGTATGTACATGGATACTGATGCATGGTTTTAATGCAATGACAGCACTCCTTTTATATCAGTTCCTAGTGCTAATCTTGTCATCAGGCCCTTGGGTCACTGCATTGGAGTATCTTTATTAGTGAAAAAACACCATCACATCAAGAAAACACCATTATCTCAGTCCTAACTTGGAATTCATGGCGATCTAAATCACTCACAACAAATCTTCATTTCTAGCTGCAGACCCCCATCGATGTCCAACAGGGGTAATGGAAATTACCTTAGCAAAATTGAGGGGTTAAATATTAAACAAAATACATTCTTGCTATGGGACTTTACCAAGTATTGGCTGGTACACATACACCTATAAAAATGGATATGCTCAGTGATTCATTGTCTTTGTTAGGATCAGTGCACCGGAGCAGATTGTAAAACTATCCACGAGAAGTTCTAATATCCTTGACCAAGTCCTAACAAACCTAGCCACCACCTGTATCCCACCACATATCTCCTCACCTCTGGTTAAATCTGACCACAAATCAGTTTCTTTCTATATCAAACTTAATGGTATCACCCAACCACCAAAAAAAGCCATCTTTAGGAACTCCTGTGAAGCAAACCTACTTCAATATGTAGAAGGCCTATGTAAAATTCCCAAAAGTTCCAAGCAAATGGACCCAGCTGAGAGGCTGTCAAATTCACTTCCAATTTTTTTTTTCTTTTTTTAACCAGAATCAAAACAACCGCATAGAAAAGTCTGTATTCTTTTGCTTTATATATAAATTGTATGTATTAATAAACTGCATAAAAATAAGGAAAATCATGAAAAGCTGTAAGAAATTCCCATCTCTCTACGTCAAGACCACAATGAAACATGCTAGCAAAGAACTTAAAAGCATGATTAGAAAATGTAAAGCAGAGTATGAACTTAAAGTCATTACAGATACTAAAGGAAAGGAAAGGAAAAATTAGGAAATTGAGCAATAATGATAAACAATGCACTGTGCTCATCCATAAAAATATCACACATTCCAATTCCAAGGATATAGCCAACAGATTTGTAAACAAATTTAGTGCTTACATACCAAACAGTGTTGCATGCACTATCCCTGAAAATTAAGTTTTCCCTGTAATCACCTTGAAACAAATCTTAGAATCTAAACCAGAAAACAAAAGTCAAAACCAACACTACTCCTCAGGAAAGCATGGACACTTTGTTAAGCTTTCATTCACATTTAATAATCGTGAACTTCTTCAGAAAACATCCATCTACCCTTTCATCACACTTAAATACCTTAGTCAATTGAATCACATGATTAATTAGTTATACAACATTAAAATTGACATTGAAGACACAGTTTTTTAGAAAGTCAATAAGACTGTATGAACTCATTTACATACTAAAAACACATACCAAAGTATGTGTGAATGTAATGTTAATTATTTTATATATATTGTAAAAAAAATGTTAAATTAATAACATCATTAAGACCTGGCGCACTATCAGCACCCAAACCTATCTGCCATATACTTTCTTTACATTCCAATCTAGTTTTGTAATCTCCAGAAAACATTTTACAACTCACATTGTTCAATACTGAAAAAACAAATTTCTTAAAATATTTGCACACACTAGCATGTCTAGCTAAAGCGTTTTTGTCATCTCCCTTCCTTATAGCTAATTGATGTTCATATATACGTCTTTTTAGACATCTAATAGTTTTTCCAATATAATAACATGGGCAGGAAAGACACTGTGCAACATAAACTATCATATCACTATTACAGTTGAAAAAACCTTTTGTCCAAATGATTTTTTTATGTTTAAAAAAATAGATGTGTTACTCATATATCTACACTGTTTACAATTGTTACATGCATAACTACCCTTCTTGTGTATTACATTCACAATATTATTGTTGTTCACACTTGATCCTTGTTCCAAAAGACACTTTATATTAATGCCCCTCTTATAAGTAAAAGACGGACAAGAGCCAATGACATTGATCAAATCAGAATTTCCTAAGAGTATTTTCCAGTTATCTTTTATGATGTTACTAATAAACCTCATTTCATTTGTAATGGGTAAAGGAAAGGAACAACTAAATCTTGTAGTGGTACCTGTCCTAATGTTGTTTTGTAAAACATTGTTATTCACCCACTGACCACTAGTACTTTTCAAAATAGGGACAGCCTTTCCACTCCTTAAAAGTGACACTCCCTTTTCTATCCTTTTTAACCATCCTGTTTCATAACCTCTATCCTCGAAAAAGCCTCTTAGTTCTTTCTCTTCATACGAGAACAAATCATCACTAGAGGTTAATCTACTCAACCTAATCAGTTGTCCTTTTACCACCCCCTTCTTCATATGTGGTGGGTGAAGACTATCCCTATGCAAATATTGATTTGCAAATACAGACTTTCTATATATGCTGCTATTAAAACTCATATTGCAGTAGTTATAAGTCAAATGCAAATCAAAAAAACCTAGGCTTTCACCAAAGCCAGTAATCGTGAATTTAAAAAAAACTAGTAGAATCATTCAAATCTAAAACAAAATTAACGAATTCGTCATAATCACCCTTCCATAAGAAAAACAAATCATCAATGTGACGACGGTATAATAACATTTTATCTGCCCTACTGTTGTAACTAAAAACTTCTTCTCCCAATTGGCCATTACTAAATTAGCAAATGCCGGAGCTACCCTTGCTCCCATTGCCACCCCCGACATTTGCTTATAGAAACTGCCATTAAAAAGAAAAAAAATATTATCTAAAACTATATTCATAAGTGTACAGACAGTGTTGATTTTTGTACCAGAAAAATCGGTGTTACTAATTAAATATTCTTGCAGATATTCAAGTCCCAATTCCTGATTAATACTTGTATAAAGCGAAACTACATCCAAGGAGGCAAACAGAACCCTACAGTTCTCAAACCTCAAATCTTTTAATATTTCTAACAAATGTCACGAGTCCTTTAAATAAAAACTACATTTATTTTGCAGACATTCATGTCAATATCCCTGAAGTTCTTCCATAACCCAGTTCAACTGTAACTTGGAAAATTGGATGGGGAGCAAGAAATTCATCACTGGTTTGACACTTATGTCTCTAATGGACACAGACAGCCAGTAAATGGTTCATCTCCTGAGCCCCTTCTTACACTTATCAAGGGTAGAAGAACTTGAAGATTTAGGATGCATGGCTAGGCTTAAAAATGCCCCTGTAGTTATTAGCCTAGTAAACACCTATGAACCTAAACATGACTGACCAAGTCTGCTGAGAACTGCAAGCTGGGCACTGCTATCTGCTTGTCCACTCATATTAAATTGCTCCAGAAAGGGCTGGGATATACATATACCTGGTGTACTGAAAACAGTCTCAAGTTAAATGTGAAAAAAAAAAGTGGAGCATAGTAACATTAACAAAAAAAGCTGTTCTCAGCTCATTCATTATAAGTGTTACTGCTTTTCAAACAGATACAGTCATAACAGACCTTGGTACTTAGGTAGACAACTCTCTTATTTGATCATCATGTTTCCACCATAGTCAGGAAATACTTATATCTTGGCAAGTTAATTTGCAAGGAATATCTTCAAGATCCAATGAAGTCTTATTACCACAGTAACATTTCCTTATCAGACCCATCAATTAACATATTTCCTGCTTTAGTATGGACAAACCCAACCACTGCACCGAACTTAGGAAGCTCCAGAGATTTTTAACCCCAAACATTCATGGCTTAAATCCTTTGACTATTGTGATATAACAGCATAATTCTTCTTATGCTCATTATGCTTTAGGTTTCTCTGAGGTGACCTGTATCATGTTTTTAGAGCTATGAAATATCCAGTCATATCTGTACCTCCAACTCCTTTTCCAACAACTGTACTAGGAATCTAAATTTATACCAACAGATAAGACACGAGAGAAGGATAGATTTCTGACTCAACATATTCTAAACCTAAGGAATAATTTACCTCTACAGATCAAGCAAAGCCCCACTCCTGCCCAGCTTAGTAATGCGTGTTAACCCTGACTCTAACCATGTCCCTAATCCTAGCATGCAGCTTACATTCACTATTCAAACTGGAGCTGAATGGTTGGGTGTGAGTAGCGTGTAAGGAAATGCATTTCATTGTTTGATTTAGTGTATGCTGCTCTCCATTGTGGTCAGTATAATGAATGGTCGAAGTTTTGTGTGTCGATCATGAAACCATTTGGTCATTCATTATAATCACATACACACACTCACACACACACACACACACACACACACACACACACACACACACATATATATATATATATATATATATATATAAACACATGTGTGTGTGTGTGTGTGTGTGTGTGTGTGTGTGTGTGTGTGTGTGCATGCACATACACAGATAAATTGATAATCAGGTGTACTTTTAGCCTCCTGTACAAATGTTTTCTTTTACATATCACACCTGTCAGTGTGACTATTAAGCAGGGGAGTAAAACTAACAACCAGAAACATAAATAGAATTTAGAGGTGGGGTTTATACCTGTACTGGATTAGTAGGAGCAGCAAAAGAGAAAGAGAGATGGGGGGGATTCAAGGCAGCCAGCAGACTGCTGCAGTCTATCTTCACTAGGGTAAACTTCAGAAACAAAGAGGTAATGCTCCTCCTGTAATAGGGACTGAGTAGCCATACATTCAGTACTGTGTGAACTTTAGGAGGTCATTCAAGGAGATGGACTACCAGAATAATAGAAATCATTGAAAATACAAGACTGCAGTGTTTTGCTCCCCATTCACAAGTTGCCAATACCCCCCCTTAGACTGTACTCCCTTTTTTGAGGGGACTAGTCAAGACTGAGGTTATTATGGGAATACACAATTAATCATCCCATTCTCATCTGAAGAAAGATAGTGTAACCCTCTGCTTGACTTGTCATTTTCAGTCTGTTCCAGAGATAGGGTAGGAGTTGTGTAATAAACCTATCTCAGCACCATAGTTTCATAGTTTCATAGTATAGTACTAGGCTATCTGCCCTGGGGCATTTGTAAGCCTAGCCATAGTGATGTGGCATTTGCCACCCCATGAAATGGTACAAAAATGTACAGAATAAATTAAGAATACTGTGTCTAGTAGTGACACAATGAAGGTCCCCTTATATAATAGAATTAGTTTACTGTGCCCCTGTCTAGCAGTGACACAGATGTGACCCCTGGGGTAAACTTACGATCTCCCATCCACTCATCAAGATTTCTCTTGAAGAGAGTCAGTGAGGGGCTCTGCCTAATACGAACTGGGATCTTGTTCCAAAGCATGGGAAGCCTCTGGGTTATGAATCTATCCCTCCAGCATGTCCTATTCATACTTGTGCCGAGGTTTAAGTCTTTAGCTCTCGTGGTCCTGATGGACTTGGATTTTTGAGGTGGAGCATGTCCATCAGATCCTGATTGGACATGGCCTTGTACGTCAGGCAGAGATCACCTCTGAGCAGGTGGTATGATACTGAATAGAGCTGAAGTTTCTTTAGTCTGGCAAAATAAGACATATGTTGGAGACCCTTGATCCTCTTGGTGAGGTACTTTTGTGGTCTCTCCAGCTGTTGCAAATGCCGGGTGAGGCACATACCAAATGGGGCATTGTACTCAATCATGGGTCTGATGAGGGAGGAATATAGGGGTACAATGACATCCTTGGATCTGGATGTGAATCCCTTCATGATGAGGTGTGCAAGGTAGAATGTTTTTCTAACCACTTTGGCAACGTGGGTATCAAATGAGAGGTCGCTGTCGACTTGGGTCCCTAGGTCTCTGATTACTTCTTCAGTACCCAGTGGGTTGTTGTCTATGTGATAATTTGTGGTACTTTGTTTTTCCCAAAGGGGATGACTATACATTTTTTGGCATTTAGTTTAAGGCCGTGACTCCGGCACCAGTTGTCCGTTTCTGTGAGGCCTTTTTGTAGGATGTGTGTGTCTGCTGGTGTATCTACTATGGTGCCTAGTTTGCAGTCATCTGTGAACTTTGTCAGCCACAGCCCTCCCGTGTTTGCTTTAACATCTGAGAAATAAATGCTGAACAAGAGGGGTCCCAGGACAGATCCCTGTGGGACACCACTTGTGACTGGCTTTGAGTCTGACATTGCTCCAGCAATTTTAACTTTATGGGTTCTGTCCTTTAGCCAGTTTGCAACCCATCTAGTGACATAAGGGTTTATATTTAAGCTGTTGAGCTTATCTATGATGCCTGAGTGGGGTATTGTGTCGAAGCCCTTAGCCAAGTCTAGGTATGCTGTATGGACTGCTTTGCCCTCGTCAATGGCTCTAGTGACTGTTTCGAAAAAGTCAACCAGGTTTAAAAGGCAGGATCTGCTCTTTACAAAGCCGAACTGGGTGGGGTCAAGTGTCTGTAGGTCCCCTATGTCTCTGTTTATGAGTTCCATGATGATTCTTTCTATAGCTTTGCAGACCAGGCTGGTTAACCTTATGGGGCAGTAGTTTCCAGGGTCTGTAGAGGCACCCCCCTTGTGGAGTGGGACCACTGTTGCTGTACGCCAGTCTTCAGGTACATATCCCGAAGTAAAGCTAAGGTTAAATAGCATTTTTATATGTGGGTTTAGCTCCTCTTGGAGTTCACGTAACATGCAACCCGGGATACCGTCAGGTCCCATTGATGCTGTGTTTTTTGCTTTGTTTAGGGCGGTTCTCACTTGGACATCTGAGATGACAGGGAGATTACATTCAGCTGGGATAAGTATTTCTTCTTTTGGGGGTGAAGGAGGGGAGAAATTTGCACTGAACCTGTCAGCCAGAATGTTGGCAATATCTGTGGGTTCAGTGTATTTTTTATTGCTGTGAATCAACTCTGAGCATATCTGAGGGTTTCCGCCCAGGTTTCTAACATAGCTGAAGAAGGCTTTGTGGTTATCTTTAGTGTCCTTAGCGATTTTTCTCTCAAAGTTGGCCTTGGATGTTTTATGAGAGAACATAGTTTTTTGCTAATGTTGATCAGAGATGTCTTCCCTTCATGGGATTTTGCTCTGACGTGCAGTAGCTTCCTTCTTTTGTTATACAATTTGTTTATGGCTGAGGTCCACCAGACAGGATGCTTACCTTTGGTGGAGAGGGACTTGGATTTGTTTGGGATTGCATGATCCATGCATTCTTGGAGATGTCCATAGAAAGCATTTGTGAAGGATTCGGCATTGTGGGATGTGGTATCCACTGGCACAGTGGGCTTAAAGGATACCATCTCAGTCTTAAGAAGAGTGAAGTCTGCTTTTGAGAAGTTTTTCACTGTGGTCTTTTGTGCTGGGGGTGGAGGTGGGATATGTATATCCAGGGTGATTAGTTTGTGGTCAGATCTCACTAGTGAGGGGTATACGTCCGGTGTGGAGCATTTTGTCCCCATGTTTGTGATGATCAGGTCTAGTATATTATCTCCTCTAGTGGGAGAGGTGACTAATTGTTCTAGTGCATTTGAATTTATGAATTCCAGGAACCTTTGGGCTAGGGTATTAGGGCTAGAATAATGTACCCAATATATGTTTGGGTAGTTGAAGTCTCCCAGTATGATGGTGTTTTGTGATACATTCATATCCTCTAGTGTCTTCAGGAAGGCTGAGTGGAGTTCTTGAGATTGGGAGGGTGGTCTGTAACATGCTACCAGTTGTATAGCAGTTTTTCCTATGGTTAGTTGCACCTGTATGGTCTCTGATGCTTCATGTGTTGCTACTAACCTGGAGGTGTGGATGTCCTTGATGAATATGGACACTCCCCCTCCCTTTGTGGTTTGGCCCGGGTTTTGGGGCCGAAAAGCATGATACGAGGTATAGCCTGGTAATGCTGGGGTTCTCTCAGGAGCCTTGAACCAGGTTTCAGTTACTGCACAGACGTCGATGTTCTCCATGCTGAGGAGTGCATCAAGTGCCTGCATCTTGAGATTTAGACTTCTGGCGTTGAGCAGCATTACCCTTAGTTTTTTTCCATTATTGTTTTCTAAGAAGGTGGGTTTGTCTTTTGAGCCTTGTCTAAAAAAGGCACTATGGGGGTGGCAAGAGCCTTAGCCAATATCCGGAAGCCCAATGGTGACAGGTGTAAGCCATCCCTTGCGAAGCAGTGTGGCTTGTCCAACATGTCATCCCAGGCAGACAGACATTGGATCCCCTTAGAATGACACCAGTACTTGAGCCAATTGTTAAAGCTGATCATCTTGTCTTTGTATTGTGGTATCATTCTTGGTGAGGGCAAGATGCTGCTCAGGGTCAGGGTCATACCAGCCTGGGCTACATAATCGGAGAGCTCCTCTATGTCTCTTTTCATGTAGTCCAGGGAGGTACATCTCAGGTCATTCACACCAGCATGGACAATGACGGAGTCATATTTGTACTTGCTTTGGAGTGATTTGAGTGCGTGTGTTATGTTGCGGATCCTAGCTCCCAATAGACAGCTCACAGTCACCTTCTCCTTGTTCAGCCCGGTCAGCGGGACATCAGTGTGTCTGACTATAGAGTCACCTATTACTAGTGTATCAGGCAAGGTGTTTGGCCTTAAGGGCTGTGATTGGTTGACACACTGATTTATTGAAGTATGTGTTGCCTGTGTTTTGTTTTGAGGTGGTGGATTTTTGGGTGTCTGCTTTGGGAGCCTGTGTTGTTTTGGTAAGTTTGGTTCAATTTGCTTATGATAACTTGGCTCCCTGGTTCAGGAATTTGCCAAACTATTTGATTTATGGAGGTACAAGAGATCCAGAACCAGAATGTAGGAAAAACTCAGAGGAAAGCCTCCAGGACAGTATTATATTGGAGGACAAAATATATGACTGTATACTAATGGAACTAGGGATTGCATCATTAGCGTACAGAAAACATATACCACTACATAAGATCTTATCATGGAGATGTGGACTCTCCTTGAACTGGAAGGACAGAAGAGGAGGATGTGGGCTAGACAGGCTTCTTGTCTTCTTTATTTTGTATCATTTTTGTGGGCTCTAATTTTATCCAATTTTGTCAAATTGTTTACTATCTACTTTGTTTCTTTAAGACCACTTTAAATCCTGCAGTCATATTTATTTGTTTGTTTGCGTGCTTGTTTTATTTGTTTATCTTACTTGGTGGTTAGTTAGTTCTCTTTATATCATGCAGTCAGATTCATAAATGACTTCTAATGTATATAGCAGAGGCATCAAAGTGACCAACAGCACTGGAAAGCTGAGAGGTTTGTAATCATAAAGACAGCCATCTATTGCTAACATTGTCATTGTTTTGATTGGTTTAATTTCAGTCATGTGGTGATTATAACTGTAGTAATCAGTTCATGTTCTGATGAAGTCTTGTTTATGGTGGTGATGAAAGCACATGAAGTTTTCATATTATAAACTGCTCAACATTTACTTGCATTTCATTTGCTCATTCCATTACATTTTTTGGTCCTTAGTATATGGGTGGGATTCTTTCCTGTGTTGATGATTCCCATTTCGCCTTCCTTTTGTGAATCTATTGCCAACATTACAGTAGTATGCTGCACAACTTAAGTTGTATGATTTTAAGGAGCAGTCCACTATACCAAGCAGGAGTGAGCACCATAATGTCTACAAACGTTCTGATGTCGCATAGCACTAATGCATGAATTGCCACAAAAGTCCATGGCCCACAGTTTTCATCTATTTTCAGCAAAAATAAGGGCATGGCCAAAGTTCGATAGACAAACATCTAACCTGAGCTGCTTGCTTTAGCAATTGCCTTCTATAGACTTGAATAATGCAGAAAGCAGTACGAGTTTTAGTGCAAACCACTAGTTGAATGGTAAAAGGCTGCACATGTTGCATATGGTATGAAATAGCATACCTTTACCTCAGTATTTTGATACATGTGTCTACCTGATATGATGAACAGAATAAAGTTACTAGAATGATTAATGACCGTAAAACACATGGACATTTGATAAGTATGGCATGGTCATTACTGCCATATGCCAATAAGTGTCATGCAGCTATGCTAACTGCAGCAGCACAGAATTGTAAACCTGTTGTAGCACCACCAGAATGCCAACATTGTACATGGTGAACTGTTATTATTATAGCCTCTTTTAGTCTTACAGGTCTAGCCACATGCAGGATGATGTTCAACTAGGTATATATATATATATATATATATATATATATATATATATATATATATATATATATATATATATATATGTATATATATGTATGTGTGTGTATGTATATCTATATCTATCTATATATATATATAGAGAGAGAGAGAGAGAGAGAGACAGAGAGAAAATATGCAGTTTGTAGATATTGTTTTCTTGGCAGAACTCTTTATCTTCACTTGATCATGGAACATATTTGCTTATTATTTATCACATCAACAATCATGGTGTAGAAATATTACTACTAGGTGCCAGAAGCACCCATCCTGTCCTCTCCTCCCCTCTCCTCTTCTCACCTCTATTCTCATCTCCCCTCCTCTTTTCTCATCTCCTTTCCTTTTCTCTCCCCCTCCCCTCCCTTTCCCTCCTCTCCTTTCCTCTCCTCTTCTCTGTGTTTTCTTGGCTATGGTGCACCATTTAGAGCTGCTGCATACTGGCAAATGGCACAGTGTTGAGCTGATTCATGTTATGCCTTACCATTATCTTTCTGGACCTTGTCTGCCCATGCTTTATACCACAGAAAAGAAGTGCAGTCTATCCATCGGTTTCCATGCCTGCTTGAAATACTGTGAAGTGATGGGAAAATGAGGTGCACCTATCTAGTGCTGCTGACTTATGAACACCAGACTAAGCACCTTTTCTTCAGGAATGGCATATAGGCTGCACCACCAAATATGTTCTTATAGCATAGATACATAATGGTTCCTCCATCATCTTTTTGCAGGCTTTATGAATTACACCAAACATAAGTAAATTTTTCTCCACATACTAGCCTTATTCATTGCTAACCTCATCTATAACTCATGGAACTAATTTCTTGCATGTCTCTGTAATGAACTGTTCTATATTCTGTTTACCTTAATTTGTTTTTTAATGGAAATTTTTCTCTCCAGAATATCTTTGAAATTTACTCTTCTCGGACGAGATTCCATTGCTATAAAACAAAATACATAATCAAACAAACAAGCAAGAAAGCAAATGAAGAAAAACAGTTAAATAAATGTAATGTGAAGTCTGAGATGTTTTGCAGAAATAAGGTTTTCCCTTTTTCTGCATCAGTCAGGTTGAAACTACACAGTTTGCATTTTTCTTCAGTTTCTTAATAACATTACCAGATCATATTGATACAAACATTCGAAAACACTATGAATTTAATTTATTGGCAGTTTGGTTGATTGCCTTTGATATTTTATAGTATTATAATATTATATATACTTTATGCTTGACATACATTTTTAATATGCTTTCACTGTTGTACTAAGTGACAATTGTAATTACAGACAGGTATTTGTTTCACCCAGGCAGAAAAATAGTAAAATGTGACATAGCCCATGAAGTGCAGTGTTAGTCTTAGAAGCAAATGTTGATAATATTAGACTCTACAGCTCAGATCCAGGTATGATCTAGGGTTATTTTGGGCAAGTTTCTTAGTCAATTTCATTGTTTTAAGCTGTTAACAGATTCATATGGAGCTCACAGTAAAACGTGTGTGGGTCAGCACTTTAGCTATGCTACCCAAACTGAAACCCAACACCTGCCCATTAATGTAACTTCTCAGAAAATAAATATGTCTTTCTTTCACACTCATAAATCTGACTTAATGTAATTATTTTTATTTTATGATTAACAAAAGTGCAGAATACAAATGAACATAGTGTTCATGTTTGGAATAAGCCAACAGCCATTTGCATTTAGCATACCTGAGAGTTAAGATATAGTACGAATGCACAGCATGTATTAAAAGTGCTTAAAATATCCTGCATTAAGGTGATGATAGAATGACAAAAATCATGCATATCAGAGCTTCTTTTTACCTTTCTTTGTTAAGCACAGCAGCAGTCCACCAAAGGAGGGAATGGATGGGACAAGTGACCTGAGTGTTTTCTTTTTTGTGTGTGATTAGACGGGCTGCCAGTACAACTGAAAGGGGGCTGATTAGTGAGAATACTTTTCATTAGCTAACAGGTAATAGTTAAGATCTCTTTTCAGGCACACACCCAGAAAGCTTGGATGTCTCACAGTCTATAGGGAATGATACTAATACATTTTATTGATTTGTAAATTACTTTTTTGATGCTTGAGAACCTTTGTATACAGCCTACGTAGAGCAATGCTTGCTTTTGCGTTTGCAAGTCAATAAAATGTAACAGACAGCACAAAATATGTGGAAAACTCAAAAATGGATTTCAAGAAAATAATGTTCAGTTTTCTCCTAAATTCACTCACCTTCAAGATTCTACTTGACTAATACTCCCCAACTGTAAAATAAAAACTTAGAGTAAGAGACAAGTCTGGCAATTAAAAAAAAGGAAAAAAAAAAACAGGAAGAAGTTCAACTAGTGCAGCCCCCAATTACAACAGCAAAAAGTAAAAAATGAATATGAGAAAATAGCCCCTGAATGTTGTAATTGCATACCTAAAAAATCAGGAAAACTGAAAAACTTATCTCATTCTGAAAATGAATCAAAAAGCATCTCCTTGAAAACAATAAATGCATTTGATTTAGAGATAATGGGCAGACTGTTGTAATGACAAATATGCAATATATAGACTGGGATACAAGATTATTATTTCTGTTGAACTTCAAGTAATCTTACCTAAGTAAATATACCAAAGTAAATTTCAGCTCATTGATGGACATGCAGCACCAAATAAAAACATGTAATTTAGTGGGCTAGGCTGAACTGTATTTTTAAAACTTTTTTGCTTACACTTTGAAGACAGATGACATCTCGCATACTGACTGATTAGTGCTGTACCTGTGCAAACTATTCATAAAACCAGAAGCAACAAGGCTAAATGATGTCATTGTTTTAATAAAATCTAATAGTTTTGCTTAATGTAAAATGGCTGACAAACGTATCACCACAATCAGCTCCTGTCTTTAATTATACTGGTTTATGGTCAACAGTACTTCAAAATGATTGTGCTACTGAGACATATGGTTACTATACAAAATTCATGACTGAATTTTATCACTATTTTGTGATTATTTTATGCCTCATAACTTTGTAAATATGATTTCTGTATACAGTCTTGACTATCTAATTTGATATACAGTGGATATAAAAAGTTTACACACCCGTGTTAAAATGCTAGGTTTTTTGTGATATAAAAAATGAGACCACAATAAATCATTTCAAAACTTTTCCTACCTTTAATGTGAGCTATATCCTGGGAAATTCAATTCAAACATAAATCTGTTAGGGGAAAGAATATAAAAAATAAAAAATGCACAATAAGCTGTGTGCATAAGTGTGTACACCCTTAAACTAATACTTTGCTGAAGCACCTTTTGATTTATGTACAGCATTCAGTCTTCTTGGGTTGGAGTCATTCAGCATGGCACATCTTGACTTGGCAATATTTGCCCACTCTTCCTTGCAAAAGTGCTCCAAATCTGTCAGATTGCAAGGGCATCTCTTGTGCACAGCCATCTTCAGGTCACCCCACCGATTTTCTATTCGATTTAGGTCTGGGTTCTGGCTGGGTCATTCCAAAACTTTAATTTTCATCTGATGAAGCCATTCTTTTGTTGATTTGGATGTATGCCTGGGGTCATTGTCATGTAGAAAGGTGAAATTCCTCTTCATCTTCAGCTTTCTAGCAGACACCTGAAGGTTTCGGGTCAAAGTGACAGGTATTTGGAACTGTTCATAATTACCTCCACCTTAACTAAAGCCCCAGTTCCAGCTGAAGAAAAGCAACCCCAAAGCATGATACTGACACTACCATGCTTCACCATGGGGATGGTGTTATTTTGGTGATGCGAAGTGTTGTTTTTGCACCAAAGGTACCTTTTGGAATTGTGGCCAAAAAGTTCAACCTTGGTCTCATCAGACCTTAACACATTTTTTCACATACTTTTGAGAGACTTGATATATTGTTTTGCAAATTTTAGCCAGACCAGGATTTGTTTTTGTGTAAAAAAAGGCTTCCGTCTTGCAATCCTACCCCATATCCCAGACATATTTCTCTCAACCAGACATATGTCTCTCAACCAGTCATCAACTGGTTTCAGAGTTACCTATCTGACCGCCAACAAGCAGTTGTTTGGCAGGACAACCTATCCCCCCAACTACCAGTCTGCATAGGAGTACCCCAAGGGTCCATCCTGGGACCCCTACTCTTCTCTATTTTCACCAATAATCTAGCCTCAGCCACAACACATGGCACAATCATACAATACACAGATGACTCAACCATCATCTGCACAACCCACTCCCTACCAGAACTGCAAAAAGTCACACAGGAAGCATTTTCTTATATTGAAACTTGGTTATCCATTGCTCAACTAATACTCAACCCAAACAGAACAAAATTACTAATCTTCCAACCCACCAAACTTACCCTAGACAGCTCTCACCTTAACATCACAGCAAAAGACAACACCACCATCCATCCTACAGAACACACCAAATTACTAGGAGTAGAAATAGACAATAAACTGAACTTTGACATTCACATTTCCATGACCATTAAAAAAGTGCACAAAATACTAGGAGCATTATATAGAAATCAGCAACTACTTACCAAAGCAGCTAAAATTTTGGTAGCAAATTCTCATCTTATCTCTACCCTACTCTATGCCTTTCCAATATTTACTAACCTTAGAGAATGCAATCTAAATAAGCTCAAAGCCTGCTACAACAAAATTGCCAAATTCACCACAGGGGCTTCCTACCGTACTCACCACTGTCTCTCACTAGCAGAACTGGGCTGCCTAGAACTCCCCCACCTCCTTTAATAGTACCAACTCACACGCGCCCACAAACTAATAAACCAACCAATAAAAGTCTCATCCCTCCAGAATCTACTCTAACCCTACATAACCACGAGACCACTAAGATCCAGCCACAAAAAACTCCTACAGGTCACAAGAGCCATTAACTCTGCTGGAGAAGCACTATTCTCCTGCACTATAGCCAAACTCTGGAACTCCCTCCCATCCTCAATTACCTCTGTAACTTCTTGCACCCACTTTAAATCCTTACTAAAATCAAACTTCAAAACTTGCCAGATATGCCCTTGCAACCCCCCCTCTAATACCATCCATTCCCCCCACCCACTACATCTCTCAACCCCCTATCAATAACCTACTCTTAGCAAGCTTGGCTACTCATGTTCCCAGCTACCTACCACATAATATAAACTTTTTGTAGCAACAACTGCTAACGGCTGTTATGTACCTCAAAAACAGATTGTATCAATTGTTCACTGATGAATCTCACCTATATTTGTAACCATGTTTAGTATATGTCACCATATTTTAAAATTGTACTATGTTTTACAGCTGTTTTACATCTGTTTTCTTCTTGTCTTGTGTCCTTAACTGGACTAGTGCCTATATTTAAATGCTATGTTTTTAAACATTACAATGCAAATAATACTTAATGTGGAGCTTTTCTCCCGGGCCTCCGCTGAAAACGGACCTGTGTCCAGTCGGACTCTCCCGGTCAACAAATGTAAATAAATAATAAATAAACACGGGCGATTGTTGTCAAATGTAGAACACAATCTGTACTTGCCAGAAATTTCTGCAGCTCCTTCAGTGTTGCTGTAAGTCTCTTAGCAGCCTTCCTGACCAGTTTTCATCTGGTCTTATCATCACTTTTGGGGGGACGTCCAGTTCTTTGCAACGTCGCTGTTGTCCCATATTTTCTCCACTTTTTGATGACTGTCTTCACTGTGTTCCATGGTATATCCAATGCTGTGGAAATTTCTTGTATCCTTCTCCTGACTGATACCTTTCAACAATGAGATCCCTTGGATGCTTTGTAAGCTCTCTGCGAACCATGGCTTTTGCTGTAAAAGGCAACTGAGTAAATGTCATGAAAATCCTACTAGGACAGCTGAACTTCATTTGGAGTTAATCAGAGTCTCCTTAATCGATGGCAGGTGTGTACCCACGAAGACTGAATGATGTAATTAAATCGAAGGGTGCTCCAATAAAGTATTAGTTTAAGGGTGTGCATACTTATGCAACCAACTTATTGTACATTTTTTATTTTTTATATTTTTCCCCTAACAGATTTGTTTGTTTTTCAATTGAATTGTGCAGGTTATAGGTCACATTAAAAGTGGGAAACGTTTTGAAATGATTTATTGTGGTCTCATTGTTTTATATCACAAAAACCTGGCATTTGTAAAATTTTTATATCTACTATATCTGCATTTGCTCATTCTTCTGTAACTTTACATATATTGTAAGCAATATTTATGTCTTCTTTCTTTGTACATGTGCATTCGGCCTGGGTCAAGTCTGAGAAGTGACAATAAATAAATAACTACAGATATGCTAAATGTTAAAGAACTATAGTGTTTTAAAATGAAACGCAGTACCTTTAAATGACTGTTGTTCACATTCACTTTAAGACTGACACAAAAAGTACAACAATATTAAGGTGCTTAAAAAATATTTAATGATCAAAGCCAAAAACAGACTAAAGGAAATGACATTTAAAAGGAAGACAATGAAAGGAAATTTTTGCAAAACTAAATTATTATAGTGTTCAGTAATGATAATTTATTTTACTAACATATTAACAAACCAGAATATATATTAAGGGAAATGAAGCAATATATAAACTATATAAAATTGATAAATACAGTATTTGATAAGTACTTTAATAAAAAAAAGTCAAAACATAATTTTTTGCTATAGGGTGTATTTCACGAAAAATCATATTTGGCATTATAGACGCATAATGTCATGGACCTGGTAAAAAGCTTTTGCATAGGAGCTGGATGAAGGGGCTAATAAAGGAACAGAATAGGGATAGATAACACTGTTGCATGCTGAGCTATGCAGCCTATATTATGCCAGTGATGTGTGATTTTTTAACAGAGTAATTATATACCTCTTTGGCATAGTGACAGATCAAACAAGCAACCACTACCCTATCCAAATAAACACAGTCCCAGGCCACCAAGGCTGTAGGTTATTAAATTTATTCAACTTAAAAGTAAGAATAAAAACAGGTAAGTGCTTTTATGATACAATAGAATACAATACAATAGGTACAATACAATACAATACAATATATTCCCCCTCCCCCACAAAACCTATTACAACCTAATCTAGCTTTCTTAAGCTACAGGAGCCAGTGTCCTGGCACTGCTGTAACATTAACTTTAGTACCCAATTGTGTCTTAGTCCCTCCCTTATTTGAAAGTTTACCTCTGCTCCTTGCTCATCCCTACATTTAACTAACCTTTTATCTTACAATTGGCTTCTTAGTAGTCAAATATCTATAAATAAAGATTGTATTAGTGTACCTATCCTCATCAAGCTTGCTGATAGTTTTATTTCAAGGTCCTTACCTGCAGACCTTGATGCTGCCCCGCTCCATTTGCCCTCGCTAATGCTCGGGCTCACTCCACTCCCCTTCCCTGCCCCCTTTTCCCACACACCCCTACTACCCCTAGTCTTATTCCTAGCCATCTCCACCTCCAAAACTCTAACCATTCACAGATTAGCCACTCCCTATTACTATTCTCCATTAACCTATACCAAATTACATCCCCCTCCATATCCCCACCTACAATAATGAAACCATCACATAATCAAAGACAAACCATTATCCTTTCATGCAATCTCACTATCCTATTTATCCTAACACTAACCCTCCACCTTACCTCCTACCAAACCACACTAAATGCTACCTGTGCTACCCTAACAAAACGTACCTCCACTTATATTCTACACACTCCTTACTACAGCCAACACATATCCCTAAGCCTATATCATCACATTACAACAGCACCTAACACACTCATTTTATACCCAACCACTCCTAGCTTACCAACAACAAAGTATACAGCTATCCTAATTACACTTTCCAAACTCTTATATCATATAAACTACCAACTGATCCTAGCAGGAGACATATACCCAAATCCAGGGCCTAACGCTATGCAAACTACCACAGCTAATTCAACCTTCTCCTCTAGCCATCTACCCAGTATCAGACCAAAAACCAGCCTAATTATGAACTTAAATATTAGAAGGATTAACAATAAGGTACGCTCATTGCATGCACTACTATCCACCTACTCCCCTGGTATATTATGTCTGGAACTTGGCTAAAGCCCACTACAGCAGACAATGAGTACCTTCCTACTGGATAAAATGTACTATGCCAGGATAGACTGTCTAAAAAGGAGGGAGGAGTAGCATTACTCTATAAGAACACCCTAACTATCACCACTGTTAATCCACAAATCCCTTCCTTCAATAACTCTGAACTCATCCTAGCTAAACTCAAACTCAGAGACAAAAAGTCAGTCAATATTATTACATGCTATATACCACCAGGTAACAACATCCCTACCCTAAAAACCTTCTTACAATGGACAAGTCAAAACCAGCCCCAGGAAACTAACATTTTCAGTGACATTAATATAGATTGGAACACATGTTCAGCTATTAACCCCCCAAAAAACATATCCATCTCTACAGTTTCTCACAAGTCATCCAAACAAGCATTAGACTAGGAAATGCTAAATCAAAGAGAGCATCCTAGACTGGATCTTAATAAATAAGACCAACACCTCTTACAAAGCAGGCATCCTCTCGGACTACCACAGCGACCATCAACCCACCTTCCTTTTAAAATTCAAAACCCAGGCCAACCCTTTCCCCATATTGCAAACAACCCATAACACAAAAAACTTTGACCCCAACAAATTCAAACTTGAGCTAAAGCACCATAATTGGAAAATACTAAAAGTACTTCTTCTTAGAAGAGGAAGACTAAACGTACTACCGCTCGAAGAAGCTGTAACCTATTTTAATAACACTTTTCTAGAAATCATAAATGCCCATGCTCCAGCCCAGACCACTAAACTCAAAATTAAAAACAGCCCCCTGGCTTACCAGAGAGACTAAAAATAGAATATCAGAAAGGAACAAAGTCTGGTATCACTGGAGAGCCATGAAAAAACAGCATATAAGGAGCAATTCCAAAAACTTAGAAATGAGACAAAAAAACAGTTCTCCTAGATAAAAATAACTATTTCCGACAGCTACAAAACAAGCATCAAAACAAACTCAAGAACTTCTGGGCAGGAATAAACAAACTACTCCACTCTGGCAGACCCTCCACCCCACCTCCAACCTCTACTAGTGAAATCACAAATATACCAGACACGTTTAACAAATACTTCATAGAAACTGTTTCTAATCTTGATCAAAAATATTCCACATCCACCACCACTAATTACTCAGAACCTGTAGACAGACCCAAAACAACCTTCCAATTTCAACCCATCCCTACCAACTATGTCAAAAGGTTGCTACCCAAACTTAAACCTACTACACTAGCAGCTGATGGGATATCTGCTGAATAACTTCAGTTGACTGCCAATGAACTTGCCTTCCCTATATCCATCCTTCTAAAGAGATCTATCTCAGAAACCTCAATACCACCCATATGGAAGACCTCCATAAAGGCGGTACCTCCACCAACCTCACCAACTATTGCCCCATAGCCTCCTACCTCCACAAGCTAAAATACATGAGAAATGTATACGCCATTAATTTATGCCATACCTGCTTAACAACCAACTTCTTTCTCCTAACCGACATGGATTTCGGCCTTCTCATAGCACAACCACTGCCCTACTTTCTTTCACAAACCTCATCAACCAAAACAAATAAACAGGCACTCTAACTTCTGCCATATTCTTGGACCTATTAAAGGCCTTTATGTTCAACCACCTTAAACTAGTACAAGCTCTTACAGACTTTTGCCTTAGTAACCAAGCATTAGCTTGCTTTCAGAACTATCTACAAGGAGGACAACAAGCAGTTTGGTGAAACAACAACCTATCCACACTGCTAACCATTACCACAGGAGTCCCACAAGGTTCTATTTTGTGTCCCCTCCTGTTCTCCATTTTCACCAATAACCTGCACAGCATCTGTCAAGATGCAACAGTCATACAATATGCTTATGACTCAACACTTGTCTGTTCAGCCAATGATCCTCAGAAACTCCTCTCTATAACCCAAAAAGCCATCCATACCACCGAAAACTGAGTTCTTAACAAACACCTAATACTAAATCCCCAAAAAACAAGCTGTTACTATTTACACCTAACAAATCTACTACAATACCCAGCCCATTTAATATTGTGTCCAGAGATGGGACTGTCATCTCCCCTGACACTCAAACTAAATTGCTAGGAGTACCCATTGATAATAACCTCAAATCTGATCAACATATAAATGAAACCATTAAAAATATCCACAAAAAACTGGGCAGTCTATATAAAAATAAACCATTTCTAACACAACCTGCTAGGATAACAATTGCTCAAACTCACCTCCTTTTTGTACTATTTTATGCCTCACTCATTCTCACCAACTTACCCAAAACCAAAGTTGCCAAACCCAACACCTGTTACAATCAAACTACAAAATTCGGTAACGGTGCCCCCTACCAAGCCCACCAATGCCATTCCCTAAAACAACTTGGCTGGGTTGAATCCCCTAATCTCCTAAATTATCATCGACTTTCCTTTGCCCACAGTCTTCTACTACTCCCAGACAAAACTCAAGCTCTGGCCAATCTACTAGAACTACAAGCTAAAACTAGACAAATTCGCTCTAGTGACAAAAAAATAATCAAGGTCACCAGGACCAACAACACATCAGGGGACTCCCTCTTCCCTAACTACATAGGCAAAATTTGGAATACCCTCCCTGTTGCTATTACCTCAACAGGCTCAAAGGTTACATTTAAAAGACTCCTGAAAGAACTCCTAACACACACATGGATATGCACAAGTTTCCCCCTGGCTGACTGACTCCACCCAGCCTCTACCCTTACTCTTGCCCTCTGACTTCAGCTTCATCACCAAAAGAATGCAACTTCACTAGCTTTCTTCCAGTTCTACCTCTAATTCTAACTCCTAAGTCAATACCCATATGTCACTGCTAGGACACTCTGTTATCTATCCATTAAACTTTATTTTTCTCTTTACACCTCTACTCTTACATTATACTTAATCTACTTACACCTCCTGCATTTCTTACTTAACCTGTTATCCGATTTCCCATCTCTTTCTTCTCCTGCTACTATACTCCCTACTATATCTAAACTTTGGTCTCTTTGTTGCTATACTCCCTTTGTGGCTCACTTACTTATAACTCAAGTGTATAAAACAAAAAATGCAACCCCTACTAAAAATGTTTATCATTATGCAATGCCTCAATCTACAACTTTAAAAGATGAGTTCAGTCTATGTAAATATGTTAAATCTTAAGCATCAATGCTATGTTACTAGTCAATGTTAAGTTTAGTACTATTTATGTAAATTAGCATTAAGCTTGAATGCTATATTACTAGTCAATGTTAAATTTAGTACTATCTATGCAAATGTGAATGCTTCTGTTTATACCTTATATTTGGCTTAAAATTTAACTGTGAAGCTTTCTAACCTTGGCCTCCACTGAAAATGGACAGTCGGACTCCCGGTCAACAAATGTAAAATAAATAAAATAGATTGCTTCATCAGACAGTTATGTTAAAGAGAAGAACCATCTATATAGCAAAAGCACTGTGACACCATTTACTGTTGCCAGAAGTCTGTAAATTTTTTTTAAAACAACAATAAAAAATTACATCACACAGTAGCAGTATACTTACAAAACACCAAGGTTCAAAACTTTAAAACATTCATTATAATATATATATATATATATATATATATATATATATATATATATATATATGTATATACACACATTTTAATGCGGGGGTGGGTGTGCCTTCAACATAGGTGCCAGGGAAACAACCTCATTTAGTCCTGGAATTTAACTGCTGGGAGTGATAAAATCCAGGCTTGTTCCCTTGCCTCTGTATTATTCTTAAGATCCTCACCCCTAATATCAGTTCCAATTACCTCCAGTGCCAGAAACTTAAACTTATGGGAGTTCCCTTCAGCCACCACATGGTGTGTTAATGCATTTTCCTGCATCCCATTCCTAATGTCTCTGAAGTGATCCAAAATCTGTTCCTTAAAGGAACGATTGATTTTCCCTATGTAAAAAGCATAACAGAGAGTGCAGAATGCCAAGAAAATTAATTTATTTGTAGAACAATCTACATAAAACATACACTCAACAGAAAAACCTTAATGGGGATGTTTAAAAACCATGCCAGGTTGTATAAATCTACATGCACTACACCTCCAACAGGGCTAAGTGCCTTGCCGCTGGGACTGCAGAAACCCCCCTAATGCTCCAGTTCTATAACATAGTTGTCTCTTTAAATTGGGGTTGTTTCTAAAATAAAACCATGGAACTTCTGATACAACTCCACTCAATTCTTCAGAGACAGTTAGAATCCCCCTAATGTTTCTTCACTATATCACAGAAAGTATTTACATCACTCGAAAATGTGAGTAGAACCCTCACTGTGCATTGTGATCAAATATAACAGATGCCTCTCTCTCAGGTAGTGGCTGGGCATAATATGCTCACCCCTTGCCTTTCCTTAGTTGCCAAACCTGGGCTATACAGCTATCCACTTCATCCTGTGCAGAGCCTATAGCTAGAAAGTCAGATCTCAAACTCCCAAACTCCTTCTGCAGAAGGCTATCATCATTACAAAGCCTCATAGGTCTTAACTCACTCACTCTGGAGCAACTCAGAAAATGCTGCCTGCTTACTTCCACTACAGGAACAACAGTGCAGCCTGAGCTTATTTTCAGATAATCCATTTGTAATACCATACAGAAAACAAATGTTCATAACTCTTTAACCATAAGAGCTAGACTAAAAATGTAAATGCGAAAGTTGTTCAGCAGACACTGACCTTTCCTGTAAATATTGATAGTGTGTATGTAATTCATTGTTAAATATTTGCCAAGGAATGCTGATATTAAGCATATTGTTTACGTTTTGTGGAACAACAAATGACAATATCTTGGTGAATGCACCATGTAGACCCATATAATTTGTAATTAATCTGTTTTTGTGAATGTCAGCTGTAAAATGATACCTTAATTATTACTGTGTGATGCTCCATTATGGAGATATTCACAGAAATATGATTAATATTGTATTTCTCATAATTGATAAATAAACAAAGTATAACATCTTATCACCTGTAACAGTTAGAGACTACATATCAGTGTACAAGTTGTGTGGCTCAATGTCAGCTTCAAAATGATGCATCATTTGTGTCATCACCATGCTCCCTTGCAAAGATATGGCCATAATAATGCAAAATATTGCAAATGTATAATTTTCTAAATCCTACAAGACTAAAAGTATGATATCTGAACATGTGTACAACATACAGACACAGTTCTTTCATCATGTTCAGTCTTCAAAATGAGGCATCACTTGGCAGGATTACATGCTCCCTAGCAAAGTTATTTACCAAAATATGAAACAAATCATAATCTCCAGAATCTAAGTCTGAAACAAATGGTGATATCTGTACGTGTACAGCATACAGATACAGTTATTTTTATCATGTTGTAAGCACTAACACAGTTTTAAAAATGAGGTATCACTTGGCACGATTACATGCTCCCTAGCAAAGTTATTTCCCAAAATATGAAAAAAAATCAGAATTTTCATAACCTTACTCATAAACAAACTATGATACATGTATGAAAATTCATCATAACAGGAAACTGTTAAATGATTGGATGTTCAGATGCAGTAATTCACAACAATAAGAATCCCCTAACCACAATGGATACCTTTAACTCAATCTTGCAAGAAATTGTGATAAAAAAGCTTCCACATGACTCAATGAAAACCAAAGCATGGCATGTGGATTAATCAATGTGAAAACGACTTTTAGTAATGTGAATAGCAGAGGCATTTGCTGAGGGTATTACCTGACAGGTGATAATTAGTGTGTTCTATACTGTAACTGCACATACTGTAAATTAATAATTTGATAACGACACATGTCATTACTGGAAGTTTTTGCATATTCAGACAAAGGTGATGATTACTGAACATAACTTGTTGAGCAGACATTCATTACATTTCTGGTGCAGGTGCACTTAGCTATCTTTTAACCTACTTCTGTCCATGATATATGCTATATAAAATACAGTCTATATATCAGTATCATCTTGGTAAGGTTTTGTGAAAAACAGGGACCACTTCATGAACATACTCACCAAGACTTGAGGTTAAATTCAGTTCCAGAAATACGTATCTCCTTATCCATCTGATGCACTTCCATTTTACTTTTTTGTCTGCCTCTTGTAAAACCTCTGGCCGTCACTTAGGGCTGTGGCCAGCCAGAAAGCTCACCAACCTCCTTGGATTGGTGACCTAGAGTTTAAATCTTTCTTTGCTTCCTCAAGCCCTCCATCTGACTCCACCAGCGCCCAGTACTAAAAGATGCTTGGAAGAACAGTTATTGAAATACAGTCCTTTTACACAGAAGATCAAATCCAAGTAACACACACAATGCCATTACCCTATTTGCCTGCCTGATAGTCTACATCTTCCAAGAGTATACATTGTAATTTGTCATAGTAGTTCTTCTACATCACACACACACACACACACACACACACACACACACACACACACACACACACACACACACACACACACACACGCACACACACGCACACACACACACACACACACACACACACACACACACACACACACACACACACACACACACACACACACACACACACACACACACACACACACCTGTAGTCAATTTAGGGTGTCCTAGCCATCTACTGCATGTCTTTGGAATGTGGGTTTAAACCGAAGCACCCAAAGGAAACCCATGCAAACACAGGAAGGACATGCGGACTCCATACAGAAGGTACCCCAGCTGAAAATTGAACCGGGGAACCTTTTGCTGTGAGGCGGTCACTGTCCATGCAATACTTACTTGTGTTCTGTAAACAAATTACTAATAACTGTTACTACATCAAATGAACTCTGCCCACCACCAAATAATTTAACAATAAAAACTGATCAGACTCTTTCTCATCTTATGTCTTCTATGTTGTAAGTCTTACAGCTAGAGAGGCACCTGGGTAGCAACATATACAAGGAAAATTCCTAGTGCTTGTTCTGGTCTACTGGTGTGTGCATGTGTGTCCACGTGTATGTCTGTGTGTGTGTGTGGGGGGATAAACTCGAAATAGAAAATTAATAATTAAATAAATAAACTAACAAACAGAAGCTACAGCCCCTGAGTCATACCAAAACAAGCTAGTGTGTCCTTTGAGGTGAAGCTGCATAATGAGTATTACTCAGGCTAGAGAACTGTTTCTTATTGCTCCTGGACATTATTTTAGGTTAAAATGTATATGTAAAATAAAAGTACACAAAGAAATGCAAGACACTAAAAAAACTAAATACAGATACTTCTTGTAAGTCAGTCATACACACAGGCTAGAAACAGCCCATTCATTCAGCATAACCTTACTACTGTCACCACAGCCATCACTTTTTGTGACAGACTGACTGCAACCTCCAAGCAAAGCTGTGTGGTTGCCTCCCAACTCACTTGGGTGGGGGGTGGGGAGGTCTTGCCACTACTTGGGACATCACCACATTGCACTTCTGAGACAGCTGAAACATAATGATTAAGGTAAAGAAATCTTGCATGCATTTTTTAACAGTTTGCCAAACTGTTAATCCAACAGTGGCCTAAAAAAGCTGCAGTCAGAAATCAATTTCATCATAGTTTTTTTTTTCAATAAATACATAAGTTGTGCAAAAGGTTTAATGTTCAAAGCTGATAAAATGGTAGCTGATAACAAAGTAGCAATAGAATTGTTATAAGGACACAAAAATCCTGTCTGGGAATACTGCCCCCCCTACCTACCCAACATTTGACAAAGACAGTGACTGCCAGTGCATCCCTCTGATGTTTGATTGGGATGAAAGCAGAAGTTCACATCATGTATTTGAAGTGACTGTTGTCATTTATATACATAGCATGTCTTTTGACTCCTCACCCCTTCCCACAAAAAGCCAATCACCATTGTATGTGCCCGGTGTAAAATTGTGACCAAAACAGTGCAAGTAATGAGTAGCGTGATGAATTGCACTGGGTTGCTACAATACAATAGACTGTCCCTGCACAGGTAGTAGTAAGTTATTTGTACAACTCAGAGGTATCTGAGAAGAGTAAAAGAAACAATGAACAGAAGCTACAATGGCCTGTTCTGTGTACCTCTAAGCTTTGTTTGTGATGAGAATTAAAATTGTTAGGAACACAATCGCAAGGCCCCCCACACAACCTTCAGCAGCCTTCTGGGCATGACTCTGTGCAGGGGGGGGGGGTTAGAATTGGTGTGGTTGAGGGTAGAGTGTTATCACCAGGTCCATGTAAAAATCCATTTATACATGGTAGCATGTGGTGGGCATCAAATTCTATTGTGGTTGTGCGAGTGTGTATGTATACATTAAAAATATGTGATATTGTTTTAAAGACGCACAAACATCTGCTGCATGTTTTTGCGTTGCTTGGGTTAACCTCAGTTCATGTATACATGCACAGACAGACGCGGTGTGTATGTAGACTCCACTCAGAAAAAAAAATGTACACAGTTCTCTCAGCCAATGGTTAAAATACAGGGGGCTACAAATGGACCCCTTTGCATCTGCCTGCGGGCACCCATGTACCATCCACACCACCTAGAGCAAGAAATCTGGAAACAGCAGTAAATAAAAGTAGGACAAATGTCCTAAAATATGGAATACTACTTATACAAACATAGAAGGTTGATAGAGTAACAGCTTTAGCATTAGCAACAATTTTCAGAATGGTATGAAGTCTGAATTTCAACTGTCTGCTCTTTATTTTCTAACTTCAATCACTAATGGTTTGTCAATACTTTGGCAGTAAACAAAAATGTCACCTCAATGGTATCTATGTGCAATCAGCAGTTATTTTGACCTAATGTGCCAGAAAAACAAAATTTTAATAAAAATGGGGCAAACAGATTGGGCATAATCTGGACATTCTCGGATAACGTGTCCAGATGAGAAGCAAATCAACCTTACTCTGCACTTCTAATCCATGCATATTGTATAAAGCAATTCAGAAAAAAAAAAACAGAAAAAATAAGGAAGTGACAAGTTGCTGTTGCAGCCAATCAGGTCGCGAGCTTCAATGAAGTGGACCTGGTTGACTGCAGAGTACCGACCAATTAAAAAAACAAATACAGCAGGATTGGTACCATGCAGCTTGAAGCTCATCAGCTATAAGTGAGTTGTTTGGCATCTTGGAACATAAGATTGTGAAGCAGAGTGACTAGATTAAAAACTCCGAAAACAAATGCACATGAGCATTAGGTTTACGATATTGATGTGATCGACATATTGTACACAGAGCACCTGCTTGTTTATTGAACATACCAAGAGTAACTGTCAAGCAGAGCAGCTAGATTATTAAAAACTAAAAAAAAATGAGCATTATGTTTAATATATCAGCTGCTTGTTTATTACAATTAATCATCCAACATCCCCCTCACAATTTACTCAAGAAATCCAGTTGCACTAAACTGTACTGTACAATGGCACCCCCCCCACACAGACACAAACACACAGTTCAAAAAAAGAACAACAAAGATTAGGGAAGCCCACGATGTCACAGCATGGCTGCTAAGTCTGCATCTCAACAGTGCAGAATGTTGCAGACTATCCAGATTTTTTGCCTCGACATGCTGCCCAGTTCCACGTTAGAGCTCATGTTTTGCTCGCATGAGACATTCAGAAAATCGCTGTCCATTACTTTAGCTAGTGGAGAGAAAAAATTGGTATAGTTTACATGCATCTCCTGTGCATGACCGATGCAGGAATTAGATTTTCAAGTGTTTTGTATTCAGCAGCCATGCTTCATGTAGTTACAGATATTGCTTTCCTTTGCAGTACAGTAACACAACAGAAAAGGAAAGAACACAATATCTGTAACTAGCAGAAGCATTGCTGTAAGCAGTAAGAAGAGGACTTGTAAATCCTGCATAGGTCCTGCACAGCGCATGGCTTGCACGGACTAACTCAGACTGTGCAGTGATGTGTGCTGGCAATTATGGACTGACTGGAAGTCACTGAAACAAAAGTTAAAATGTAGAAATGTAAAAAGTAAAAATTACAAAGTTCACATTCCCCCCAAACAGTGCATATTGTTAGGAAACTATTTTTGTAGGGGGGGTGTATGCAAGTGGCAGCCTGAAATGTAGTAATTGGATTGGCTGCCACTAGAATTGCCTTACTGCAGGTTCTTGTATTTACAGACAATTTTCTTCAAAAAGACAAATATAAACATCAGGTAACTCCACAGTGAAAAGTAAGTTGAGAAAGTAAAATTTTTTAACTTATTTTTAACAGTGGAGCTGCAAAGTTAGATGCACTTATGGAAGGGACTCGGTTGTAACTGCATACAATTACTACCATCTCACTGCGCTCTCGGATGAAAGCACAGAGGTGCTGTGAGATGGGACTCAGGGTTAATGAATTAAGAACTGACCCCTCAGCACATTCCTCGGTATGTGCCGAGGATGCATGCTCTTCTTATGCAGTAATACATTCTTCCTAGTGGCCTTTTTAAAAATCTTGGTCTTAACACAACCTAGTGCTGATTTACTGATGCATACATCTAAAAATGCAATCTCTTTATTAGAAGTTGTGTATGTGAATCTCAAGAAATCAGTGGTAGAATGTAAAAATATAACAGATTCTGCTAGCTGTTCAAGGGAGCCATCCCATAATAAAATGATATCGTCCACAATCTTTTGTAGTACAAAATATGATGATGGAACATGTTACCAGTTAATACTGTACTTACTTCCCATTGTGCCACTGCTAGGTTGGCATAGCTATTAGCACATGCTGTGCCCATTGCTTGTTTATTCTTATCTTTATACTTTTATATAGGTTTGTTTGTTCTGTTTTTCTAGCTAAATAGTACATTTATAGTACATTTTGCTAGATTCTCCTATTTTGATTCCTTACATTAGGTATTTAATAATATTTATTAATATTTATAGATAATATTTATATTTATAAAGCTCTTGTTGCTTCTTTCTTACTAGCTGTATTGCTCTTGCCATTTTTTAGACAGTCTATTTTATGTATGTTTACACTGTTCCACTCAAATTTTATGTTTGAAAACATTTAGTTTTGAGTGTTGCATATTTTATTTATCTTTTAAGTATATATACATATATTTATCTTTTTAGCTTTTATATACATAAATATAGATATATTTACATTGAATAAGACATTATTTTTGGTATTTATGAATAATATATGTTATTAATTATTCTTATAATAGCTTTTAATAATGAGGTACTCGGTTTGGACTGCTGTTACCTGCTTTGTTTTTGTCTATACAGCATAATAATAACAGGAATTTTGTAGCCCTTTAAGGACAATTAGGCACTTTTTTTAATTTAGTAATTAATTAATTGAGATGTTTCACACTTGTATAAATACTTTGTTAATTGGTTTGTAGTTTGTCTGATGAAGGTAGGACACAGATTCTACCGAAAGCACTCATTAAAACGTTTTGTTTTAAGGTTTATCTGCCTGCCTTGTTGACTTTGCTCACAGTGTTACTCGCTATTTTTCTGTCATTTACCAGTTTGTGGATTATTTGAAGTTTTAGTTTGTGCCCATTGCTACGCCAGCCTTCTGCAGAAAAAAACTCTCATTAAAAACAAACACATTATTTTCTAACACAATTTCCAAAAGAGTACAGATAAGTTCAATCTTGTCATGAGAAAATCCATCATTCCCAGTCAAGAAAGTCCTCAAATTCTCTACCCCCAGGCATTAGGGATAACCATAATTAAAGATGTCACATCCATTGTCACAAATTAACTTCAGTAAACCCAGATACTCGATAGTGTAAACTCTGCAATAATGATTTTGTATCTCTTAAAACTGTTTCCACACCACTCAAAACTGCACTGAGCATCTTGTCTATAAATATAGAAAGGGGTTCTGTCGCCCAACCTTTACTAGATACAATGGGGTGCATTGGTGGTTGAACAGGATCCTTATGCACTCTTGGTAAACCATACATTATTGGTATAACAGGATGCTCAACAGTAAAGTACTTATAAAGGTCCTCTGATATCATTTCTATCATGAGAAGATCAAAAATCAAAAAGGCTACTTTCTCAGTAATTCCTGTAACCTTTTGTCTAGTGATCATCCAATAAGTTGTGTCATCCTGCAATAGAGTGTACATTCCATTAACATAGGCATCTTTATCAAGTAAGACCACATCTCCCCCTTCGACTGCTGGTTGCATTTCTACAGTAGATAAGTCCTTCAACTCTTCTAGGGCATTACTTTCCTCTATGCTCAAATTAAAAAAGTGAGAACTGTGTTTATTTAAGAAAGTTTGTCTTATCTCTTGTTCACATACATTCAAAAATGTTTTAGCATTAGGATGTAATTTTGTTATGAATGTGCTAGGTTTCCTAAACACATTCACCTGTTGTGATTGCTGCAGAAACATCACAGCCGAGGTAACATTGCTTGCAAAGATCCTTAAATCCAATAAAACATCCAGACTGGTTGCTTGTTTAGCTGGTACAAACAACAGCCCCTTGTTCAATAAATCCTTCTGTGCAGCCGTCAAAATATGTGATGATAAATTCACTACAACGTCGTTTATGGCCTGTTCCTGGTTTGCATCCTCGACCCTCTGTCCCCCTATATATAGGGCTGCTGAACATGCCCCCTTCTCGCCCTGCTCCTGGACCTGCTCTTGCGATGATCCATTGATATAGGAGGGGGCTGTGGTAATGGGAAAAGGAGTGAAACCAAAGTTGTGGCATCAGCCATGGCCCTTGGTGCTCCCGCTCCATTCAGTAAGGTATCTTCTACCTGTGCAGTCAGTATAGATTCAAGTACATCAACTCTCCCATTCACACTTGCTTGTTTTCCACTCAGGGCAGCATGTTCACTATTAGCTGCCCCTCCACTGGCCATTGTTTCAGGCTTCCTAGTTTGTTTGGCCCAGGCAAAAACTGCTGCCTTCTTAAAGCCAGTCACATCACGCTGGAGCTTTTTTCACTTCGTTGCTTGCAGCCTGTTCTCAAAGGCAGCAATATTGTCATATAATGTATCAAGACTTTCACTAACCATCGCTGCAGAGAACTGCTCATACAAATTATTTTGTAGCTCCTTAACTTCCCTGAGTAGCTCTTCTTTGATGGGTAAGAAGAAGTCAATCAGTAACCTCATGTAGTCAAAACTCAGTTTTAGATTCAGCTTTTGCCATTCTCTCAGTAATTCCAGGTGGATGTTGCCATGTGTCGGCATTTTCAACACCCTTAACCCCCTCCCTTGAACTGCTATGGTTCTGGTAATGTACTAATTATGGTACATAAGGGGCCACAGGAATCAATAACATTCAAAGTCCATATTCCTGTGATGACAGGTGAGTCTGATCTCTACTAGAATGACTGTAGGAGCAACAGAGGTCATCTCATGCCAACAAGATGCTTGCTGTGCAGGGGTCTGCACCTTTAGCTGACACGACATGAGGGATGCTTTTTTGGCAGCCACCATAATTAGACTCAGCAATGCTTTACTATGTCTACACATGAAAAAAAGCCAAAAACCACTTAAAAACACAAAGTTAACAAGTGATGTGGTAGGAGAAAGCTGGTAAAAAAGCTGGTAAAAAAGTGACGCTCTAATCACTACAACCAGAATGTTTTATTAGGTAAGCGCTTTCGGTGGTGAAAATATCCCACCTTCATCAGACCAAAAACAACCTCAAATAATACACTTATATAGTCATATCAACAAATTGATTGATAATTTAATCACTAAAAACCAATTAATTAATTAATTAATTAATTAATTAATTAATTAAATTAATTAAATTACCAAAATTTATATATATAAAAAAACCTTACACAATTTAAATGCAATGTTAAAAACACCATGTACAATATTATATCTCACTAATATTAATAATGACTTACAAAATATATAATAAATTACATACTAAATGCTGCTAGGAAACTTAGATAGAAACTATAATACTATAATACATGCTAAATAACAATCCCCAAAATGGCACAAGAAAGAAAATATAAAAAAGAAGAAAAAAGAAGAAAGAACTCTATGCACACATAATATGTATAACATCAAGCACATATCTGTTTACATAAATTATGTTTTAAATATGTTTTAAATACATGTTAGCTAAAACCAACTGTGCTGCAACACTATTATATAAATATAAAAGTTAAAATTAAAATTGAAACTAAAACTAGTTAATTATGCTAACTTTTTTAAAAAAACTATATATGCTGTATAACCATGCTTATAAATGAAATTGATAGCTTATCTATTTAATGCTTTCAGTTTTAAAACACTTTTGATGGAAACATAATCATTTAATCCGGGAAAAATATATGCAGCAGTTCTAATTTGCCAATACAACTCATTCTGTTCAAGTAGTAGTTGCCAAGGCCCCCCTCTCGGATCTAAAGGGGTCTGATGTAAAACTAAAAATAAAAACTCATGAGTTGGAAATTGCAAAACATGCCTCGCAAGAGCATTATTGGCATCCCCTTTGCTGACAGCATAACAGTGCTCGTATACTCTCTGTCTCAATTTCCGCTCAGTCTTCCCTATGTAGAATGAGGGACAAAACTGACAACATGCAACGTACACAACTGCTTTAGACTCACAATTAAAGGAGCCATTAATTCTATAATTCTTATGATTAATATTGGCAGTAGTGCTCACCTGAATACATTTGCATTGTGTACAATGCCCACATTTACGCATACCTAAATGTGCCCGTTGGGAATGACCATAACTCCTTTTCTTGTGGTTCTGTAATAAATTTTTGAGATTCAAACCTCTCCTGAATGTGAAGTGAGGTCTGATACCCAATTTAGTACAAATAGAAGGCTCTTCCAAAATAACCGCCCAATTTTTAATGAAAATCTCCTTGACCCTTATAGTAGTAGAAGAAAAAGTGGACAGGAAACTAAGATGGAGTGGTTTATCTTCACTGACTATTGTATCATTCTGTAGTATAACCTGGCTAAGGGTAAGGACATTGTCATCTGCCTGAGCCCTACTAGCCAAAATGGGTTTAAAAACACCAGATGATCTCTTATTTTTCACTTCAATCATTATATCAACAAGTAATTTATAAGGATACCCCCTGCTCAGGAACATAGATTTTAACTTTTCACATTCCAAATCAAAATCAACATCCTCAGTAACCATCCTTGCAGCCCTTACCATCTGGCCTTTAACAATTGCCTTCTTCTGATGGTAAGGGTGTTCACTAGTGTAAAACAAGAATGCATTAGAGTAGGTGGGTTTCCTGTAAATAGAAGCTTTATACTGCTTATTGTCCCTATCGTTAGTGAGTTTCACATCTAAATATGTTATACTGTCCACTCCTACTTCGTAAGTAAATTCAAGAAAATCAGTTTTGTTTGTAATATGCTGTATAGACCCTTCAATTAGATTAATATCTCCCTGCCATACCAGGCACATGTCGTCCTGGTATCTGGTATACCAGAGGACATTTTCTTGGAACTCACTATCAGTGAACAAATAATTATGTTCCCAATAGGCCATAACACTATTGGCTTGCCCCACAGGGTGACCCCATAGCCACCCCCCTGATCTGTAAGAAAATATCTTTGTCAAACATGATGTAATTATTAGACAGAATTAAATCTAAAAGGGTTTCAATTAAACATATTTTACCATGATCGACTTTCTTGAAAAACATAAATCCCCTAGTCCATTCAATTCCCAGTTGATGAGGAATTACCGTATACAAATCTTTAACATCAATAGTCACAAAGATGTTATTGTCCTTATACTCCAAGTTATTAATGTTTTCCAAGACGCTCCATGAGTCACGACATATTTGTGTTTCTTGGTAAATAAGAGGTTTTAAAATATTATCAACCAATTTTGCACATGCAAAAGTAATGGAACCCCTACCATCCACAATTGGTCTAAAAGGGGGGTCTTGGATATCTTTGTGTAACTTAGGAGATCCAAATATACTTGGAATTCTAGGAGCTGACATAGAAAGATACTGAAAGGTATCTATATCAATGGAACCTTCCAGAAATAAATCATCTAGGGTACTTCTAATAAAAAGATATGCAGTGTGAACCTGATTAAGACTTACAGGAGTATACACCTCAGATTCAAGATGCTCACGCATCTTACTATTGTAAGTGGACTGATTCATAAAGACTAAACCCCCTCCCTTGTCCGGTTTCATAACTCTAATGTCACAGTCGTTTATCAAATCAATATATTGCTTCTCTTCTACAGTGATATTAGTGTTAAGTACTTGTTCATGTGCACATTGATGTAATAACTTTCTCAAATCTACTTCACACATTTTCTCAAACAACGATAGTGTAGGCACAGGGGGGGGGGGTTAAAAACACTAGAAACTCTTAAAGAATTAACAAGTGTGGAACCAGCTCCCATTAGAACAGCCAAATTCAATTTACGTATGTAAATTTTGAGATCAACAATCGTTTTAACAAAATTCATTTGTTGATATGGAACAAAAGAAAGTCCCTTAGCAAAAAAGTCCACCATATTTTGGTCCACAAATAAAGCAGTATAGTTAAAAATTTTAAAATCACCATGTGTACTAAATAAAATTTTTGGTTCATTAGATGTAACTGCCATTATCTCCTCCTCCTGTTCCTCCGATTGTTTCTCAAAATTCACCTGTTGTATCTGATTCGATCGATTGTTCGAATTGTTGTGATTCGTTTCCCTGCCCATTTGAAAATCCTGATTATTACACGGTGCATTAGGACCATTACGATTAACAACACCTTGGTTATCAGTTTGTGGTTGATTGTTTCTAATTCTTTCGCTTCTACGCAAAGGTACATGTGAATTAGAATTAGGACTGATAACTTCATTGGTGTCATTATTGTTATTACTATTAGAGACACTCTCAGTCCTGAAACCCATATTGTCCTGAAATGCATCTGTATGTGTAACTGGAGGGGGGGGGGGGGTATGCCTTATTTTGAGCATATGCTAACACATATCTATCAATTTTTTTCTTTTTCATAGCTAACAGTTTGTTGATAGTGGCATCAATGCTGGAATAAATCCTGCAGTAGTCATATTTATACTGTCCAAAATTGGGGTCCCTACAAATGGAGTGCTCTAAAATTTCAAGCTCAATTTTGATACTAGCAATTTCAGTATTATAAAGGTTGACTAGAGCTTTAATAAAGTCCACAGCTTGCCTGTCAAATAATGCCAAAAGCTCCAAATGAAAGGAAGAATCAGCAGTTAACCCAGCAGGGTATCGTCACTGTCGTAGCCCTTTAGGGATAATTTTTTTAGCTAAACATTCATTTAAATAAGCAACCTCAAGCTGAAGTTTGCGACATTTAAACAGCTTTTGGTCAAAGGAACTGAGCAAAACTGTTATACTACTCACGTTACGTTGTTTTTTCAGTAATGACTATACTCACAATAACATACAGAAGCATCATAAACTTAGATGTCTAGTAACATATAATTGAAACACCAAAGCTGTTAAAGGAATAATAACAAAATATTGGCCAATGCTCAAAGAAATACCTAAAGTCCATATTCCTGTGATGACAGGTGAGTCTGATCTCTACTAGAATGACTGTAGGAGCAACAGAGGTCATCTCATGCCAACAAGATGCTTGCTGTGCAGGGGTCTGCACCTTTAGCTGACAGGACATGAGGGATGCACCAGAGGTTGTAATAACTGGCAGGTAAAAGCATTTTTTTCCAATAAACATATTTGTTAAATTATCACATATGACATACACAACCTTACATTTATATAAATGAAAAACAAACAACACTGGCACCACTTTATTTGCAAACATTACACATCACAGACACCATTAAGCATTATATGATTCATTCAAATCCTGCCTCTTAAACCTCATTCCTTCTCTTCATATATTGTTCTCACAATTCCCATTTTTTCTGTGAAGTTTGCTTCGTCCCTTTTCTAAAGATCCCAGTTCCAGTTGTATTATCCCTGTTACTATATTAATTACTTCTAGTAGAGTTGGTTTAGACTTTGATTTCCATTTTCTAGTAATTGCTTTTTTGGTAGCCGCCATAATTAGACTCAGCAATGCTTTACTATGTCTACACATGAAAAAAAGCCAAAAACCACTTAAAAACACAAAGTTAACAAGTGATGTGGTAGGAGAAAGCTGGTAAAAAAGCTGGTAAAAAAGTGACGCTCTAATCACTACAACCAGAATGTTTTATTAGGTAAGCGCTTTCAGTGGTGAAAATATCCTACCTTCATCAGACCAAAAACAACCTCAAATAATACACTTATATAGTCATATCAACAAATTGATTGATAATTTAATCACTAAAAACCAATTAATTAATTAATTAATTAATTAATTAATTAATTAATTAAATAAATAAATAAATAAATTACCAAAATTTATATATATATAAAAAAACCTTACACAATTTAAATACAATGTTAAAAACACCATGTACAATATTATATCTCACTAATATTAATAATGACTTACAAAATATATAATAAATTACATACTAAATGATGCTAGGAAACTTAGATAGAAAGTATAATACTATAATACATGCTAAATAACAATCCCCAAAATGGCACAAGAAAGAAAATATAAAAAAGAAGAAAAAAGAAGAAAGAACTCTATGCACACATTATATGTATAACATCAAGCACATATCTGTTTACATAAATTATGTTTTAAATATGTTTTAAATACGTTAGCTAAAACCAACTGTGCTGCAACACTATTACATAAATATAAAAGTTAAAATTAAAATTGAAACTAAAACTAGTTAATTATGCTAACTTAAAAAAAAAACTATATATGCTGTATAACCATACTTATAAATTAAATTGTTAGCTTATCTATTCAATGCTTTCAGTTTTAAAACACTTTTGATGGAAACATAATCATTTAATCCGGGAAAAATATATGCAGCAGTTCTAATTTGCCAATACAACTCATTCTGTTCAAGTAGTAGTTGCCAAGGCCCCCCTCTTGGATCTAAAGGGGTCTGATGTAAAACTAAAAATAAAAACTCATGAGTTGGAAATTGCAAAACATGCCTCGCAAGAGCATTATTGACATCCCCTTTGCTGACAGCATAGCAGTGCTCGTATACTCTCTGTCTCAATTTCCGCTCAGTCTTCCCTATGTAGAATGAGGGATAAAATTGACAACATGCAACGTACACAACTGCTTTAGACTCACAATTAAAGGAGCCATTAATTCTATAATTCTTATGATTAATATTGGCAGTAGTGCTCACCTGAATACATTTGCATTGTGTACAATGCCCACATTTACGCATACCTAAATGTGCCTGTTGGGAATGACCATAACTCCTTTTCTTGTGGTTCTCTAATAAATTTTTGATATTCAAACCTCCCCTGAATGTGAAGTGAGGTCTGATACCCAATTTAGTACAAATAGAAGGCTCTTCCAAAATAACCGCCCAATTTTGAATGAAAATCTCCATGACCCTTATAGTAGTAGAAGAAAAAGTGGACAGGAAACTAAGATGGAGTGGTTTATCATCATTGACTATTGTATCATTCTGTAGTATAACCTGGCTATGGGTAAGGACATTGTTATCTGCCTGAGCCCTACTAGCCAAAATGGGTTTAAAAACACCAAATGATCTCTTATTTTTCACTTCAATCATTATATCAACAAGTAATTTATAAGGATACCCCCTGCTCAGGAACATAGATTTTAACTTTTCACATTCCAAATCAAAATCAACATCCTCAGTAACCATCCTTGCAGCCCTTACCATCTGGCCTTTAACAATTGCCTTCTTCTGATGGTAAGGGTGTTCACTAGTGTAAAACAAGAATGCATTAGAGTAGGTGGGTTTCCTGTAAATAGAAGCTTTATACTGCTTATTGTCCCTATCGTTAGTGAGTTTCACATCTAAATATGTTATACTGTCCACTCCTACTTCGTAAGTAAATTCAAGAAAATCAGTTTTGTTTGTAATATGCTGTATAAACCCTTCGATTAGATTAATATCTCCCTGCCATACCAGGCACATGTCGTCCTGGTATCTGGTATACCAGAGGACATTTTCTTGGAACTCACCATCAGTGAACAAATAATTATGTTCCCAATAGGCCATAACACTACTGGCGAAGCTTGCCCCACAGGGTGACCCCATAGCCACCCCCCTGTTCTGTAAGAAAATATCTTTGTCAAACATGATGTAATTATTAGACAGAATTAAATCTAAAAGGGTTTCAATTAAACATATTTTACCATGATCGACTTTCTTGAAAAACATAAATTCCCTAGTCCATTCAATTCCCAATTGATGAGGAATTACCGTATACAAATCTTTAACATCAATACCTCCAAGTTATTAATGTTTTCCAAGAAGCTCCATGAGTCACGACATATTTGTGTTTCTTGGTAAATAAGAGGTTTTAAAATATTATCAACCAATTTTGCACATGCAAAAGTAATGGAACCCCTACCATCCACAATTGGTCTAAAAGGGGGGTCTTGGATATCTTTGTGTAACTTAGGAGATCCAAATATACTTGGAATTCTAGGAGCTGACATAGAAAGATACTGAAAGGTATCTATATCAATGGAACCTTCCGGAAATAAATCATCTAGGGTACTTCTAATAAAACGATATGCAGTGTGAACCTGATTAAGACTAACAGGAGTATACACCTCAGATTCAAGATGCTCACGCATCTTACTATTGTAAGTGGACTGATTCATAAAGACTAAACCCCCTCCCTTGTCCGGTTTCATAACTCTAATGTCACAGTCATTTATCAAATCAATATATTGCTTCTCTTCTACAGTGATATTAGTGTTAAGTACTTGTTCATGTGCACATTGATCTAATAACTTTCTCAAATCTACTTCACACATTTTCTCAAACAACGATAGTGTGGGCACAGGGGGGGGGGTTATAAACACTAGAAACTCTTAAAGAATTAACAAGTGTGGAACCAGCTCCCATTAGAACAGCCAAATTCAATTTACGTATGTAAATTTTGAGATCAACAATCGTTTTAACAAAATTCATTCGTTGATATGGAACAAAAGAAAGTCCCTTAGCAAAAAAGTCCACCATATTTTGGTTCACAAATAAAGCAGTATAGTTAAAAATTTAAGTCACCATGTGTACTAAATAAAATTTTTGGTTCATTAGATGTAACTGCCATTATCTCCTCCTCCTGTTCCTCCGATTGTTTCTCCAATTCACCTGTTGTCTCTGATTCGATCGATTGTTCGAATTGTTGTGATTCATTTCCCTGCCCATTTGAAAATCCTGATTATTACACGGTGCGTTAGGACCATTACGATTAACAACACCTTGGTTATCAGTTTGTGGTTGATTGTTTCTAATTCTTTCGCTTCTACGCAAAGGTACATCTGAATTAGAATTAGGACTGATAACTTCATTGGTGTCATTATTGTTATTACTATTAGAGACACTCTCAGTCCTGAAACCCATATTGTCCTGAAATGCATCTGTATGTGTAACTGGAGGGTATGCCTTATTTTGAGCGTATGCTAACACATCTCTATCAATTTTTTCTTTTTCGTAGCTAACAGTTTGTTGATAGTGGCGTCAATGCTGGAATAAATCCTGCAGTAGTCATATTTATACTGTCCAAAATTGAGGTCCCTACAAATGGAGTGCTCTAAAATTTCAAGCTCAGTTTTGATACTAGCAATTTCAGTATTATAAAAGTTGACTAGAGCTTTAATAAAGTCCACAGCTTGCCTGTCAAATAATGCCAAAAGCTCCAAATGAAAGGAAGAATCAGCAGTTAACCCCGCAGGGTATCGCCACTGTCTTAGCCCTTTAGGGATAATTTTTTTTAGCTAAACATTCATTTAAATAAGCAACCTCAAGCTGAAGTTTGCGACATTTAAACAGCTTTTGGTCAAAGGAACTGAGCAAAACTGTTATACTACTCACGTTACGTTGTTCATTAGATCCGCTCTGCTCACTCGCTGAGTTGGCAAAAAAATCCCTATGATCCAGGAAACCCGCCATGCTGGGAATGCTGTTATCAGTGTTGACCACTCCATTTACATTGTTAACAGTCGAACACTCCCCTGCTGTATTCATATCCTGCCCAGGAACAGTGTTTTCTTCCTGTACACCTCCTCTAGTACTTCCTGAAGGTAAACGAGGCTGTGGATCTCTAGGATGAGAAGTAGCATGCAAATGACCTGGCATACCAGCCAGACCTGGAGTATTAGAATACCCTTCTGATCTTGTGCCATTCTCGAGTCTTTGGGAAAGTGCTTCTACCTTCCCAAGAAGCATATTAACAAGAATAGTCAAGTTACCAACGGCGTTCGCCTCACCGGAATCTTGACTGTTAACCATAGCAGCATCATTACTGTCAGGTAGTTGCGAAAAAAGTGGTTGCGACCCGCTTTGACCATCTCCACTTCCACTTGCCATAACTACACACGAAAAAAAGCCAAAAACCACTTAAAAACACAAAGTTAACAAGTGAAGTGGTAGGAGAAAGCTGGTAAAAAAGCTGGTAAAAATGTGACGCTCTAATCACTACAACCAGAATGTTTTATTAGGTAAGCGCTTTCGGTGGTGAAAATATCCCACCTTCATCAGACCAAGAACAACCTCAAATAATACATTTATATAGTCATATCAACAAATTGATTGATAATTTAATCACTAAAAAACAATTAATTAATTAATTAAATAAATTACCAAAATTGATATATATATATATAAAAAAAACCTTACACAATTTAAATACAATGTTAAAAACACCATGTACAATATTATATCTCACTAATATTAATAATGACTTACAAAATATATAATAAATTACATACTAAATGCTGCTAGGAAACTTAGATAGAAACTATAATACTATAATACATGCTAAATAACAATCCCCAAAATGGCACAAGAAAGAAAATATAAAAAAGAAGAAAAAAGAAGAAAGAACTCTATGCACACATTATATGTATAACATCAAGCACATATCTGTTTACATAAATTATGTTTTAAATATGTTTTAAATACATGTTAGCTAAAACCAACTGTGCTGCAACACTATTACATAAATATAAAAGTTAAAATTAAAATTGAAACTAAAACTAGTTAATTATGCTAACTTTTTAAAAAAAACTATATATGCTGTATAACCATTTTGGTAATTTAATTAATTAATTAATTGGTTTTAAGTGATTAAATTATCAATCAATTTGTTGATATGACTATATAAGTGTATTATTTGAGGTTGTTCTTGGTCTGATGAAGGTGGGATATTTTCACCACCGAAAGCACTTACCTAATAAAACATTCTGGTTGTAGTGATTAGAGCGTCACTTTTTTACCAGCTTTTTTACCAGCTTTCTCCTACCACTTCACTTGTTAACTTTGTGTCTTTACTATGTCTAGCTAATTCCGATTCTGTAGTATAGCACAAAAAATCATCTCCCCAGTCAATCCAATCCACTTACTCAGCATCTCAAACAGTGTGGTTCCCAGGGAATCCTTAAAGTCTACCAGCTCATTACATACCCTAAGAATATGTTCTCATCCACCTCTTTCTTGCCCATCACATCTCCAACATTTGCTGACCACCTGAGGAAAACTTCTTTGGAGTCTACTTGGGGTATAAAAATACCTATGTAAACACTTCTAGGCAAAGATCCTAAATCTTCTAGACTTTGTTACATATTTGGGATATATACATATATCCCCCCACTGTCTCTTTGTGAATTTCTTGTCCAATCTCTCTTCCCAATCCTTTCTAAGGTCCTCTGATTGATTCTTATAATTATCATGCAATATTTTATATGCTCTACTAATTAGCAGAAAATAGGCATCAGCCTTTTATAGAGAAAATATAAAGCCAGACAAGTCAGACTGCAGAATACTAGTGAGGGAAAGCTTGGGATTGTGTACATTCACAAGTTGGATACTGGAGAGGGCAGCAATGGACTCAGATCACTGAGAGATAGATTTAAAAGTAAATAGGGGACTCTGGTAATTGACCTATAGCAAAGGTCACGTGAAAAACTCTGATCAATGTCACATGGACTTAGCATGTTATGTGCATGTATGCATGTGTGTGTGTGTGTGTGTGTGTGTGTGTGTGTGTGTGTGTGTGTGTGCGTGCGTGTGTGTGTGTGTGTGTGTGTGTGTGTGTGTGTGTATATATATATATATATATATATATATATATATATATATATATATATATGGATATGGGTACATGTGTGCTATGTGGTGGAATAGCTTAAATCGCTAAAACTTTATATACATAGTTAGAGATAGTCATTGTTTCTATCATGTAAAGCATCATGGGACATTTATTCACTGGCAGATGGTGGAAAGCGATTCACTTGTGATCATACCTGTCAGCCTCTTAGAGCAAGAAATCTGGATAAAGCCATAAATAATGGGATGACAAAGGCCCAAAAATTAGGACAATTTTTAAATATTGCTCTTACAAATATAGAAAGTTGATAGAATTACAGGTTTTACATTAACATGAATTTTCTGAAGGGTATGATGTCCAAAACTCAAATGTCTGTCAATGTTTTCTGACTTCAGTCATCACCGATTTGCCAAAGATCGGCCGAAAAAAAAAAAAAATTCTATGAGAAACAGACTGAAAATATGAGGCAAAAATCTGGATATTCTGCAAAAATCTAGACAGTTTAGAGATTTGCTTGTGATCGAGAGTTGGAAGATGTGTTCCAGTATTTCCTGAAGTACTCTGACAGGCTTTTCACAGCTTGTAGAATTTCTGAAGAACTGCATGCCACTCAGGAATTCAGTACACCTAGAGTTCAGGCATTGATAGTAGAAATCTGAAGATGGAGAAAAACATAAAATGTACATACAGTATGTGCATCATTGTGTCTTATGTGAGAATGAAGCAGGGTCTTTTATACAGTGTAAAGGATTTAAGAATTGCACTTCTAATACACAGGTATGGCAGGCAAAGAATGCACTACCCATTATTATAAAAGAGTTAATGGAATGAAAAGATTGCAGGACTTCCGCTATTGATAGACTGTAACCAGAAGTAAAGGAATGTAATACTACATTAGCTGCTTCAATAAAGTTAATTTTTAACTACTGTATACAAGAAAAAATACAGCTGTATTCATTATATTTCTTGGTGAATGTACCAATGGATTAAAGCTGTGAATTGCTAAGTCTTTGATCTATATTAAAAAACATAGAGAGACATAGGAGTGATGAGTATGCACAAATGCTACATCTATAACCGTTACATTAATAGATTTTCCTTAACTGAAGTACAGTGCTTATAACAGTCGTTATGATTATGTTTGTGATAGTAAAATGATATATGACTGGCCTTTCCTTAATTAATTTCATTAATCTGATCATGTAAACCAGAAATTACTTAAAGGTAAATTAACTAATATTAATCTGCCAGTACGTTTACAAAACTAAGAATAGTTTCAGTAGAGACGCTCTAAATGGCAAAGATGGATAGACAGTTTCCTGTGCTAACAGAATTGCAAAAAATGGTTTAATTCAGGTTTTAGTCTTGGGGATCAGTGCTGTGTAATATACATTTCTTACATAGTAAGTGATGATTTCAGATTAACAGTTTAACTATCCAAATGCTACTAAGAGGTCTAAAGTACTATTAACAAAGCACAAAAAGCGTTTTTTACAACAATTAAAAGTGTATCCATGACCTAAACTATTCCTGTTTTGTGAAAGGAAGATCGTCATGCTTCTTGTAGATATCCACTTCATATGAATCTTTAGCAGTCTATGCAGACTACCTGAAGCTTGGTAAAGTTTGTAGCACTATATCCCATAACAGAGTAATGCATAAACTCAGACAGCTAAATATAAATAAATACATTTGTAATAACTCGGATGCAAGGCAGCTACATGATCATACATAGCAGTTAAGAATAGGAAGATTTGTAGCCTTACTATCCACTCTTCTTAGTTGGGTCATTCAAGGTTCTGTCCGTGGGATACTTCTCTTGGGCATTTTTCTGCAGATCTCAAAACTGGCTCCAGTGTCTGGCTCACCAAATATGCAGCTAACTGCGAACATGGGATCATGGACCTTAACCTGTTTAAACCTTTTCCATTCAAATGGCCCTTCACAATGCAAAGAAATTATGCAATAAAATGACCTTGCATTCAATATCAAACAAGTGCAACATTCTGGCATGTTGCAACCCTCACAACACCAACATTATATACTAGTAATAAGCAATAAACAAAAAGTTAACAAAATTGATACCGCATAGGCTCCACTGTCTTCAAAGTAGATCCTTTGTGAGGTTGAAAGTTATGTCAAGTAGGCAATTGGTCCCTGGTACACAGCTCTTTTCAAACCAGTTATATAATAATGTACCCTGTTCTTTCACACACATTACCTTGTGTCATTAGAAAAGTTGCATATATTCCTCACAGACAGAAGTGAAGACCTTCAAGCTTTTATTAAGCCAAAGTCTACAACACCATTCTCTTCTCTGTCTCTTACTGTCCTCATATAAGAATCCAATACCTGACATACAAAGCATCAAAGAATCACTTATTATTTGAAATCCCTTGTTTAGAATAACCCCCATGACCTGCACACAACAAGAAAAATAATCCTTATTAAAATTAATATCAACTACACCATGAAAATAAGTAATCTGTTAAATGTCAAAGACATTCATGTTTATGGAATAAACAGACTCTCTCAAATAAATCTACTCAGCGAATCACATAAAATGGAATTGCATGATTACATCTGCACTTCTAAGTTTCAAAATGTGATCGAGAGAATAAAGCTACAAGATAGCCAGTAGACAATGACATTCCCCATATCTAACAAAAAAAAAAAAAAAACATCAATGCTGACCATATAAATAGAACCTGCTGGAGAGACACTTGTGTATCCCAGAGACTACCTTATCTCTGAAACAGGATCCCCATCCTTGTGAAGCAGAGTTCCTTCCTAACCCAATTCAAGTATAACTTGGACAATTGGATAGGGAACAAGAAATGTATCCTTGGCTTAGTACCTATGTCTCTAATGGACAAAGGCAACCTGTAAACTATTATTTTTAACCATTGATGTGTGTAATCTATTCTTGGTTATCCCCGATGATGTAGGGATACATTGGTTGCAAAATAAGTTTGATCAGGATCATATTAATATTATAATGGCCCTTATGGAGATTGTCCTAAAGAATCATTTTATCTTTTTTGAAGGGCAATTTTACAAACAAAATGTAGGGGAGCTATGGGTGTGGCTTGAGCCCCTACTTTTGTAAATTATTTTATGTTATTCTGGAAGACTGAGTACGTGCTCTACAGTATGTATAAAGATAGTATCAAATACTACACCAGATACCTGGATAACATATTTGTTTTGTGGAAAGATTCATCTTGTGAGCTGGAAGAATTTCTACAGTATATTAATTAGTCTGTCAAATTTTTACACTTTCCTTATAGTATTAGTTTTAATAGAATTTCTTTTTTAGATGTACAATTAAGGAAAGACAACGTTAATAAAAGATTTGTCTCAAGGGTGTATAGAAAGTCCACTTTTTCTAATTCCTACCTTGATTACACCAGCTGGCACCCTCAGTATCAAAATAAATCAGTAATGAAAGGAGAACTACTGAGGATAGCCAGAATGCTAACAGTTGATGAGGACTTTTTTGAGAAGGTAGACTTTGTGTTAGATTTATTTGACAAAAGAGGTTATCCTAAATATTTTTTAACTGACATCAAAGAAGAAGTGGTTAGAAAAAGACAAGATGGTACATATCAACCCATCCTTGGGCATCACAATGAAGCAGTGGGCTGTAATTCAGTGGGAATAAAGCAAGACAGAGACCTTTCCTTCATTCTTATTTACAACAAAGATAATAAGAAACCAAAAAAAACTCCAAACCAATAAATACCAAAATCCAGCGCAAAGGAGAAAAGCGAACCAGTTCAACTGTAGCTCACTGCCAAATTTATTCAAAATAAAAGACGAAAAACATATGAGATCAAGCGCTTTTGCCTGGATCAGTACCAGGCTTTTTCAAGATGAGTTTGCACTCACAAAAACACAAATTTATATACTACAAGTAATAATATCACATGATCAAATGTGTTAACAGCTTAGTTGATAGGCAAATAAATTAATAGGCAAATACATTGTTAATTGGTAACCTAGTGCAAACAGAACCACTGAGCCATGCTCTTAAAAAATTGTAAGCCATGCAGTGATAAAAACACTTCTGTAGAAAAATAAAATGTTAAAAAAAATTAAGAAACATTGATAAACATTAAAAAACATTGAAAAACATGAATGCATCAGTAATCAATCCTAAAAATCTTTTTTTTTTTTTTTTTTTTAAATCTATGTTAAAGATAATAATACAATTTGTAAAGGTGTAAGTAAAAATAGGAATCTGTTGACTCTAGACAGGGAGACCAAGGAGAAGTTAGGTAATAGACCCAAGTTTATTTTTGAAAAAAGATCAATCCTTCAAGGGCCTTCTTGAAATATGTGATTTATATAACACTCCTGATGATAGATGGATTAATAGAAAAGCAGACAATTTTAAATGTGGCAGATGTAATCAATGTCACTACATTATCACAGGTGAAAAGTTTAAGTTTGTTAATACTATTATACACATAAAAGGACACTACATCTGCCAAAGTAAAAATATGATGTACTTACCTAAATGTTTAAAATAATTAGCATATTACATAGGAAAAATATCTAGAAAATTTATAGAAAGAGTATGCGAGCATTTGACTGACATTAAACAATGTAACCAAACCAATGCTTTGTGTAGGTACATTTCTGTTTACAATTATCATGCATTTGATTTCTTGGCAATTCAACAGATTACACCAGACACACAATCATAGATGAATATTTAGATGCTTGTGAGCTTAAATGGCAATTGTGTCTTAATGCAACAACAATGCCAGGTATAAATGATGTATGCAATATACATTGTATTTTGAATCATTTTAATTGTTTAGGCTATTTCAACTATTTTAATTGCATCACATTTTAAAATATTTTTTGGTTGATTGTGTCAGATGATTTTAGAATGTGACATATAAAATGTAGTAAGTCACCAACCAAGAAGTAGTACAAACCACAGCAAAGACGGCCAACCACAAAGTTTTCTGCACAAAGTCTTTAATAGACGTAACAACAGTGAAAACAACTAGCAGTCAAAATTAAAACAAGCGCTTTCGCCTGGCTGATACCAGGCTTTATCAAGATGTGTATATGAGGAACCCTAACCTATTTATAATACTTGATGGTCATCTGACCTACACCTAATTAATTAATTAGAGTAAATTTAATAAGTTACATTCTTAAAGGTGTATTGAAAAAATATATATATGTGTATGTATGTGTAACCTGTAATACAACCTAAAATAACAATACATGCATACTTGTTAAAATCCGTTGGGATTCAGATAATACATTATGTTTATATATATGTTAATAATACTATATTAATATCCTAAAAAAATATATATAATAATTCTTAAAAATTCTAAAACTTCTAAAATTCTAAAAAACAACTTACTATACATATAAACCATAAAGTGCAACTGCAGCAAGATGTAATATAAAATTTATACATTATTAATGAAGTTAATAAAAATTGTTTATGAATCATTTATACAATGAATGCATCAAAATGTAATATTATGTAAATACAAAAAAGTTTTTATTATATCCTTTGCTATAGCCTGGCCCTTCTGATTTTTAATACACTATTAATGCTAATATTATCATTTAGCCCAGGGGGTTTTGCGGCATTTAACTTTAATTGCCACAACAGTTCCTTATATTCCAATGATGTTTCCCAATCTCCCCCTCTTGGATTCTGAGTTGCTTGTTCTAAAACCATGAATTTTAATTGCATATTTGGACATTTTAAAGAGTGCTTGTAAAAGGTGTTAGTTTCTTTCTCTTTCACAACATCATATAGATGCTCATAAATTCTTCTTTTCAAAGACCTTTCAGTCTTCCCTATGTAAAAACTTAAACATTGGGTACATATACCAAGGTAAACTACTCCTTTAGTTGCACAGTTATAGTGTCCTGTTGATTTAACCTTAAAATTCCTTGAAGTTATATGCAAGCTGTTATCATTGATTATATATGAACATTGCTTGCATGCCCCACATTTATATGTACCTAGTCTAGGGGTAGATTGTGTAACACTATCGTGAAACTGTCTTTCAAATAATCCCTTCAAATTAACATTCCTTCTATTCACAAATTTGGGCCTGTCCAATACTAACTCTTTAATATCTTCTTGTAATGTTAAAACTGGCCAATACCTTGTCACAATTTTTTCAACTTGTGACGAATCCTTACTAAAGGTTTGTATAAATAGATTATGTGTCTCAAATTGGGCATCTTGTTGAGCACGTCTTTTCTCATTTGCCATTGTACCTAAGAGCGGAAAATATTTACTTTTTCTATCAGCTGTAACCTCTTCTGCCAACTTGTTAACTAGGTGCATAGGGTAACCTCTTTCTGAGAATAAATCTTTTAAGAAATTCATTTCTTGTATAAGTAGTTGTTCTGTACTACACATCCTAGCTGCCCTAATAAATTGGCCTTTCAATATGCCTTTCTTCTGATGGAAAGGATGTCCACTCTCAAAATGCAGATAGGAATTAGAAAAAGTATTTTTCCTATAAATTTTAGATTGAAAGGTACCAGTATGCTGATTCTTAGACAGAGAGACATCTAAATAGTTCAAAACTTCCTCACTGATGTTGTATGTAAACTTTAAAAATTGTGTGGAAGAATTAATATAAAGCATAAAATCCATAAATTCATTAAGGTTACCATTCCATAACACACAAATATCGTCCAAAAAATGTTTGTAATGTGTAATAAACTTTGACCAAGGGGTTGAGAATATAAATTTGTTCTCCCAATAGTGAAGTACAAGGTTGGCATAGGATGAGGCACATGGAGCACCCATGGTGACCCCTTTTTTTTGCTTAAACAGCTCTCCATTGAAATATATATAGTTATTTTCAAGTATAATTTCCATAAATTCAACCACCAGTCTAATAGTGTTTGGGCTGAATTCAGATGACCCACATAAAACTTCATTAAACCATTCAAGGCCAACAGCATGAGGGATACTTGGAAACAATTCAACAATATCTATACTGATCATAAAGTTGGTTGCATCATAAAAATTGCTTTGGATACCTTTAAGGAAGTCCCAGGAATCTTTACAAATACATTCTACAGAAAGAACTAGTTGTTTAACAGTTTGATCAATAAACTTCCCAAGTGGTTCAACAATGCTGCCTGCCCCAGCCACAATCGGTCTAAATCTTAAAGGGTCCAAATGTTTGTGCACTTTAGGTATCCCAAAAATCACTGATGTAGTAGGTTTATTTACATACAAGTAATTATATAATTTTTCATTAATTGCTCCTTGCATCAGATGGTCATATAATACATATTTAATTTTCGAATAAGCAATATTAATCTCATTAATTGAGACAATACTATACTGTTCAGTGTCTTGTAGCATATTATACATTTGCGCTTCATAATCCCAGTTATACATTAATACCACCCCTCCCCCTTTGTCTGGTTTCATAACTCGTATACCTTCCTTCTTTAAAATATTAATTAGCTGAAATACTTCTGTACTCAAATTTGAAGGTTGAGAAGACATATTTATAGAATATTGATTTCTCAAATCATTTTCAACTAATTCTTCGAAGATCTTTAATGCTGGGTGTGTGGGAGGATTTAGTGTACTGGGTCTTATAAAACTTTCATTTAAGTGTGATTGTCCTTTAAAGAAAACATTTAAATTCAAACGTCTTAACAAACAATTTTAAATCTAGAATAGTATTAGTTAAATCTAATGGGCGCAATGGAACAAATTGAAATCCTCTAGTGAACAGTATAAAATGTTCAGATGTTACTAACATGTCAGTATAATTATAAATGCAAAAATTATCTTTCTTCATGACCAAACAGTTAGTCGTAGCAGAGTCTAACATAATTCCTCTAATTTCATTATTAATAAATGCATCAGATACCTCTATCTGCGGGGTTTGCCCCAACCCTGTTGTTGGTATGTTGCTCCCTTGCCCCCCGGTCTGCCCTGGGGGTAATAAAAAACCTGATGAGAATTCTTGTTGGTTTTTTGTGCTAAACGCTCACTTCTTCGAGGAATATCCTCTGCTGGGGAAGCTACATTGTCGAAATTATCTAAATCATCCATTCTGTTGTGTACTTGGTTATTGTATAGTCTATCTTTACCTGGTACAGAGAAAGCCAAACCTTCCCTGTACTCTATTAGATCCCTTTCTAACTTTCTAATCTTCCTGTTAACAATCTTACAACAGTGCTGGTCTACTTCCTGAAACACATTATCATAATCCCTTCTAATACTGCCAAAATTATGATCTTTCACACTAGAGTCATTCAGTTCGTTTAAAAGGTTATCCGCTTTTGTTTCATAGTCATTAATCATGAGCTTTAACATATCCAACCCTGTTCTGTTGAATAGTTCAATTAATTCTTTGTGTAGACTAGAACCAGGAACAGCATTGTTGGGGGATTTTAAAAGGCGCAACCCCTTAGGTACACGTTGCACACGAATACATTCTGCTAAATAATCTATCTCGAGTTGTGTGGATTTAAATGCATAGAGCTTATCGCTCAAAGCAGAGAATTTATGTTCAGTACTGCTGTTATCAGTGCTAGACTTAGAAAAAGTACCTTGTTTGAATGAAAATTGTTGTTTAGTCCAATTACTAAAATTGAAGTCTCTCGTAGATGCATTCTGTCATTGAACTTGCTGCTTCATGGGCTGCTCACGTAAATCGGCATTAACCAATGAGGTTTCACCAGGAACTTCTGTTTGGAACGCCCCATTCAACCTCAATGCTGGTGGTGAACAAGGTTTCGTCATTGTTCGTTGTTGTTGATTCCCTGGTAACGGAGCAAGTAAATCCGTAGCATCAGGTAACAGTATATGACTAAGTTGTGTTAAAATACACATAGCTTGCCTAAATTCCCCTCTCGTCACTGGAACATCGTCAGGGTCCTCACGCAAAATGTTCGGTGTGTTACCGAAATCCGAATGGTCAGTGCCTTCAGCCATGGTACAAAGCCAACACACGGAAATGTAGTAAGTCACCAACCAAGAAGTAGTACAAACCACAGCAAAGACGGCCAACCATGAAGTTTTCTGCACAAAGTCTTTAATAGACGTAACAACAGTGAAAACATCTAGCAGTCAAAATTAAAACAAGCGCTTTCGCCTGGCTGATACCAGGCTTTATCAAGATGTGTATATGAGGAACCCTAACCTATTCATAATACTTGATGGTCATCTGACCTACACCTAATTAATTAATTAGAGTAAATTTAATAAGTTACATTCTTAAAGGTGTATTGAAAAAATATATATATATGTATGTATGTGTAACCTATAATACAACCTAAAATAACAATACATGCATACTTGCTAAAATCCATTGGGATTCAGATAATACATTATATTTATATATATGTTAATAATACTATATAAATAATATCAATGATAACAGCTTGCATATATCTTCAAGGAATTTTAAGGTTAAATCAACAGGACATTATAACTGTGCAACTAAAGGAGTAGTTTATCTTGGTATATGTACCCAATGTTTAAGTTTTTACATAGGGAAGACTGAAAGGTCTTTGAAAAGAAGAATTTATGAGCATCTATATGATGTTGTGAAAGAGAAAGAAACTAACGCCTTTTACAAGCACTCTTTAAAATGTCCAAATATGCAATTAAAATTCATGGTTCTAGAACAAGCAACTCAGAATCCAAGAGGGGGAGATTGGGAAACATCATTGGAATATAAGGAACTGTTGTGGCAATTAAAGTTAAATGCCGCAAAACCCCCTGGGCTAAATGATAATATTAGCATTAATAGTGTATTAAAAATCAGAAGGGCCAGGCTATAGCAAAGGACATAATAAAAACGTTTTTGTATTTACATAATATTATATTTGGACGCATTCATTGTATAAATGAGTCATAAACAATTTTTATTAACTTCATTAATAATGTATACATTTTATATTACATCTTGCTGTAGTAGCACTTTATGGTTTATATGTATAGTAAGTTGTTTTTTAGAATTTTAGAAGTTTTAGAATTTTTAAGAATTATTATATATTTTTTTAGGATATTAATATAGTATTATTAACATATATATAAACATAATGTATTATCTGAATCCCAACGGATTTTAACAAGTATGCATGTATTGTTATTTTAGGTTGTATTATAGGTTACACATACATACACATATATATATTTTTTCAATACACCTTTAAGAATGTAACTTATTAAATTTACTCTAATTAATTAATTAGGTGTAGGTCAGATGACCATCAAGTATTATAAATAGGTTAGGGTTCCTCATATACACATCTTGATAAAGCCTGGTATCAGCCAGGCGAAAGCGCTTGTTTTAATTTTGACTGCTAGTTGTTTTCACTGTTGTTACATCTATTAAAGACTTTGTGCAGAAAACTTCGTGGTTGTCCATCTTTGCTGTGGTTTGTACTACTTCTTGGTTGGTGACATATAAAATGTGTTTTAAATGGATTGGTCAGTTTTGATAAAGTCCCACATTAATCAGGATGAAAGCACTTAACTGGTCAATAAAATAGGATGAATTTGCTCAAATAAGCTGGACTTGTACTTCTATATTTTGGATCAGTCTGTAAATGGTTCAATTCCCAGGCCCTTGCTTGTAAATGTTTAATTTCTCAAGCCCCTGCTTACACTTATCAAGGGTACCAGAACTTGTCTGAGATTTGGTATGCATGTCTAGGCTTAAAAAGGCCTTTGCAGTCATTATTGAGTAAACACTTATGACTCTATGAACCTATTTGAATTAATTAAATTGGGAAGAAAAATAAAAACACATTTTTTTAAAGATTCAGTGAAGCAAGGCATTTTAATTTATCTGTTTCATGACAAACGTGGCAGGGGTATGAAGACTTGTATGGCATACGTTTAGGGGGAATAGATGTAGGATGAACACGTTCAGAAAAAAAAAATGAGAATTAGGTTCAAAAGTAGGTTAAGTGAATTTAATAGGGTAGGGAAGCAAATATCCAAGGTGACCCTGAAGTGGGCTGTTAATAAAGACATGCAAAGAAAATGGCCTGGATGTTTTGTAATGAAATACTGTAAATGCAGAGCAGAACAAGCTTGCTTTGCTGTTGTAGGAACATTTAATTAAATGAAGTTGACATTGGTGGAGGAGGTTACCAAAGATATGAGTATAGCTGGAACCCAGAAATTACAGATAATTTCACTCCAGAATCGGGGTATGTAGATTTTTGTTAAGGTTTTAGTACTGAGACCTGATATAATTCTGTTATACTTAGCTGCAGAGGGGCAATCAAGCTTTCTGAATGACAGAAGATCCTCTGAAAACTGGTGGAGCCAATTTATTATTAATATTTGTTGTGAGACATACAAATGCACTTGATAAAAGAGATGTAGTAGTGTTTGACATTTTAAAGCTTTTAATTCATGAAATGGTATTTTTCTGATATTTATGGCAGAGATAAGGGGAATAAGAAGATGGTTCAGAAGATGGATGAATAGTGTATATGCAAGACCCAAGCCTAAGACAATACTTAATAGAACAATGTCAGGGGCAGCTGCAGTGCAGAGAGCCATAAGTTTAGGATGCCCTGTGTCACAAAAGGAAATACTGCCAGCCCAGCTATCTGGAATTTTGTAAATAATTCTATGTCATTTATGAATATTGATATGATTCATACAGAAGTGTGTATAAAGGTGTAGACTACTGAGCTAAAATGTAACCACAGTATGCCCTGCTGACTTAGACTAGAAATGTATATACATTATTGTAATTGTGTAAATGTCTATCTTTTAACAGTAGAAACTAGAACAGAGAGGATTAACTTGCAAAACATCAAGAAAATAAGTTGAAATTAAATTGTTTTACGACTGTACCATAAAAGTTATCTTTCAGTTTCAGTCAACAGGGGACATGATGTCTACTCTAGGGGACTCTCTGTGTTGCTTTGTAAGTGTTTTATTGTTTTATGTCTTCCAGCAGATCCAAAGATCTGAAGGCTGCATATTTTTACAGAGATATGTTAAATGTGGGTAGTTTCTGACACTGGGGGGGGGGGTATCTTGGGAACTAAAGTCAGGTGACAAAAGTGATGTCATCCAAGCTAACCCAGTAATAATATTTGATATTAATTTAAGAACTCTCTCAGAGAGAGACTGTGCATTTTGTATTTTGTCTTTGACCTAACAAGAACATCCATTCATCACCACCTTCTGAACTTGCCTTGCTTTAAGTAAGTTTTTAGGGAATAATAACTCTTTTAGATTCAGACAGGAATATAGTAAAGTATAGCTTAGATGTTTTCTTTATTTATTTGATACTGTCCTGTAATGTTGTTTTAAATATTTCCTGTGATTTTGAACTCTGATGTAACTGGTTACTTACTGAGTATTGCCTTGTTCGTTTACACTTTATTTATTATTAAATATATTCAAACCTATCTTTGTGACTGATATCTGTGAGACATATTTAAGCTCTTAGAGTACTTTCTTAACTATATGGTGACACTGTACATGCCACTCCTAAATAGCCTTGCTCTTGGTCAGAATACCATTTGGATTATTAGTAACATTGCACAGTAGGTTTGGACATCCTTTGTTAACAGCTTTAGAGTAGCTGATAAAAAGTTGGCCAGTGGCAGCTGGAACTACCTTATAGTCTGGGCAGAAGGAGGAATAACCAGTAAACCTGTGCCCAGCCTTTCCCAGGTGTGTGTGTGTGTGTGTGTGTGTGTGTGTGTGTGTGTGTGTGTGTGTGTGTGTGTGTGTGTGTGTGTGTGTGTGTGTGTATATAAATCAAATCTCAAAGTGTGTGTGTCAGCTACTTAGGCAGTGACACAAAGCACTGGTTGGACAGAGAGAGTGCTGGAGTTTTTGGCTTGGCCACTCAGCTGAGATCTGAATCCTATAGCTGTGCCAGTGGGGAGTCTTATTGGGGATCTGGAGAAATAGGGAGAAACCAGCCACAGAATGACTGTGATGTCTGTGTGCTCTTAAGGGAAATAGCACTTTACTGTGTGTGTACTTGTCAACCTCCCAGTGTGTACATTAACCACTGTTGCCAATGGTGAGAATTGAGGCTACTTGATTACTGGGCCAGTGTTGGGGCATCATGCCCTGTTTCCTAGATCAGTTCTTCATAGTGATAAAGGAGCTACAGGTAGAGTACTAAATGATGTTCAAATGGTAAACGGTAAGTGTTATGGGTGTTTGATGATCGCTGTATAATACTAAAAAGAGAAAGTTAAGAGTGATATTTCTTCCTTGGAACAATTTTTTCTTCATTGTATTGATGAATTTAGGCTCCCCATACATTGCTCTCTTATATTTAAATCCATCTTTTTTTCCTACCTAGTTATTGGCATTTTTGTACAGCCCATGACTCTAAGGGTCCTACTCTGGAGGAAGTCTGTACATGTGAGTGGGTGAATGGATTGCCACTTTATAAAGGAGTGAAATTTGACACTGTGGGAGTGAAGACTTTCTAATAAAGATATTAATATTGATGATAATGATAATGATGGTGACTATGTATATCATCAACTTATTATTATAATTACCACTGCACATACTAATGCTTATTGCTTGCATTTTATTAGTTTCCTCTGTGTACTGCTATGCATTAATCTTGGTAATTTTCTGTAACATATTGTGGCATAATGTAATTGATACCAAAAGAAAACACTGTTTATCTGTTTTAATACATTGGTTACATAATAGAGACTTTGTGACAGAGTGCAAGTAGACTGGTTAAATTCCAAAGATTTTTCTAGCTGGGGAGCAAAGACCTCTGGATATATCTTCTAGTAGTGTCAGCTAACTTCTCATCTCACAAAAAATGCAGACAAAATAGCACCACTAAAACTGAAAGGATATTAAAAGTGTACAGATGAACTGGACAGCACCTTTTTTTCTGGCACATTAAAGTATCAAGAGGCTAAAAGACTTATAAATTCAGATGATGTTGTTGGAGACTTAATGTTTACAAACCACATTCTTTTCTCTCCCTAAATGTATTTTGTGTCAAAGAGTATTAAAGTTATACAGAAAAATAAAACTGTGTTCCCCCGCCATAAACACTAATGAAATGATAAAACTATAGCTGGAGTCAAGCCCCATGCAGAGGAAAAAATACCATATTTTCCCTACTTGTTGCCAAAAGACATACACTTGCAGAGAAACCTGTGGGATGGTTGAACATTGTCAGCAGCTCTTCATCACGTCTTTGGCCTATTCCAACCTGCTCTGTGAACAATGCAGAACTAGACAGTTACAGCTGACTTCTGAGAAGGAGCCCATCTTGGTTACATGACAGAAGACTGCTATAGAGCCTCACTCTAGTAAGGATCCAAGAACTGTGATATTTCATCTTCTGATTTCAGGACCCTGGTCATAGCCAGAGACAGGGGGAGTCATACACACTGAAGAAGAGGAAGTTTTACTAGAAATGTGCCCATCCAACTTCTGCCTGCATCATACCTCTCAACCTCTTAGAACAAGAAATCTGGACAAAACAATAAGGAAAACAAAGGCCCCAAAATAGGGACAATTTTAAAATATTGCTCTTACAAATTTAAAAAGTTGATATAATAACAGGTTTTGCATTAGCGTGAATTTTCTGAAGGGTATGAAGTCTGAAACTCAAATGTCTGATTTTATTTTCTAACTTTATTCTTTAATGATTTGCACTAATTTGCCAAAAAAAAAATGAATTTTATGAAAAATGGACCAAAAGTATGAGGTAAAAATCTGGACATTCTGTGAACATCTGTACAGTTAAGAGGCAATTAAACTGACTTATGAAAAGTAGGAACCAGAGAAGGTTTGTAAGGAATCATTTCAGTTTCCTGGATTTCTCATAAAGTAGACAAGGAAGTAGAACTGTTTCTTGAGGACTTATCAAGGACCAAAGACCCTTAAAAGACTATTCTAACCTAGAACTGAGGAATCAGAACATAGACAACCATAAACCCAATGGGTATTTCTTACCAATAAGCTTTTGGATGTAAAATAACTTTTTAGTGCTTACAAATGATAGCTGGCTTTTAATTTTTCTTTAACAGTAAACCAGTGTAAGTGATTTTGTTTTATTATCTTGTTAATTATTTACAGAACTTTTAATTAATGTTTATTCATTATATTATACTAATTTAATATTTCTAAAGTGTAACAAATTTTATCGTTACACAAACTCAGCATATTACATGATACATTTTTAAATAAAAGCTGCATACTTACAAATGTAGTCATAACATAAACATATAACTAATGAAGAAAAGGAAAACGGAAATAACCAAAGAAAGGAAAGAGTCAAATAGAACTAGTCTTACTGGCAGTTAACATACTTATACTATAAAGACTATCTTGGATTCATATCTAATTTGCAGATAAATGCAGCTTTTTGATCATCCAAAATATATATATCTAGGTAACCATAGATGCTAATGCAATTAACTTTATTTTTATTCATTGAATAGTGATCCAACATATATAATAAAAATATCTCAGGTCTCGAACGAACAGCACTTCCTAATGATATTGATATCCATTCACGTGTACTTCTCCAATATGCCTTGATCTTGTACAGCTTTTTCATGTTGACAATCCTAGTATTGAGTATTGTGCTGTGTCTTTACAATTTATTAGAAAAATATAAATGCAGTAAAATGAATGCCGTATACTATCTTATATTGTATTGATATATTATGCATTGATATATTACAGTACATGCTTAATATGTTTATGATTGTTAATCCATGTATCAAGAGAAATAGTAATATGTTAAATTAGTTTGATTAATTTTTATTAGGATGACCTCTACCATCTTCTGTATTTTGCAAAAGCTTAAACAAAATAGTAATTTGCTTTGTCTTAGGCATGATATCAGTTCTATTAAAGCATGTGTTCTGTACCTTGAATTCATATATCGCCTTATTAAATAACTGAGTAATAATGTTGTGTTTAGGGTGATTATGTAGACTGTAATTCACACAAGATTAATTTACAAACCTCAGAAGTTAAAAGTTGAATCAATGGGAAATATTCATACATTTCACGTACGACCTATAGAAATCATATATATCTACATATCTAAATACATTGTGAATATATTTCTTTTAGGGTAGAAAAAGTTTGTTCCCAACTCTCACAAATTACTTCCATGGTAAAAGATGTAACTAGCTACAACATTTTTATCAAGCATATTACATACAATATTAGCTCTATATTGAATATTAATCATATTAAGAATGGCAGTAGCAATAATATATTTATAAATATCAGGCAAGCAAAATCTACGTAAATTAACAAGGGAGCACAGATCTCACGCAATTCTTGATTTGTTGTCTTATTTATTTCTGAAATGTTTTATTTTTGGAAGGTAAAATTACATTTTGTAGAGGAAATAATAGTGTTGGTAACATTAGCATGTTAATTATATTAGCTGTACCCATCAAGGAAACAACTTATGATTTATGTAATTAAATAGTTTAAATGCTTTATTAAAAAAGGTCAAAAATTGCAATAAGAATATTTTCAACTTCGCCATTGGTAATGCCTAAACATGTAAAATTATTTGCACAGGGGATGAATGTCCTACCATTATCTTGACTTGCAACTATTTTTTTTTGTTTGAAGACATTCTTTCAGAGTTATCATAATTAATGACATAACCACAATTTATTTAACAATAATCTTTTCATTCTGCATTTTCTAAAATTATTGACTGGTAATTAAAACTATATAATCAGAATATACAATCAAAGAATAACTAGTGTTGTGTCTTTGTAAAGGAGTTAGGCAGGCTTGTAATCGACTTAGTAAAGGATTTACTGCAATGACAAATAAGGAATACCAATCCTACTTACAAATGTGGCAGTTATCTTCTTGTTAATTCTAAACTGAAAAATGGAAGTGGAATATAATTTTTTACTACAGAAATGTAATCTTTTGAGTAATATTTAAGTCCTCTCTGATGTATGCCCTATTAATATAATCAAAAGCTTTTGAGGCATGTCATTTTATTAAGTGAATATTTTTGAGTCCGGTGTTATATTTCAGAATATAATAAATCACTGCTTGCATATGTAAATATATTTGTTACCAGCTATACTTCTATTTAGACAGATCGAAAACTGTGCTGAAATCGAAATAAGATGATTATCAAAGTTTTGAATTATCTTTTTATTTACTATATACCGCTGACTTCAGCTATAACACTGAGTGCTGTCACCTGCACAAATTCTCAGATGAGGAGCAATACAGGAAGGGGGTGGACAGCTTTGTGAGCTGGTGTGAGATTAAACATTTGCAGCTGTATATCAGTAAAATGAAGGAGCTGGTAGTAGATCCAGGGAGATCATGATCTCATCCTCCAGTGACCCCTCTGTCAATTAAGGGTTTGAAGTGGAGACTGTTCAGGACTGCAAGTATTGGGGTGCACCAGGACAGTAAGTTGGACTGGTCCAAAAACTCCCAGGTGGCATATAAAAAGGTTCAGAGTAGGCTGCACTTACTATAAAGAGTCATATCCTTTGGAGATGGCAACACTATGCTGCAGTTGTTATATGAGACTGTAATGGCAAGTGCTATCTTCGTCATAGTGATGTAGCATAAAGAAGGCTGAGGCAAACAGACTCAATAAATTGGTAAGAAAGGCTAGCTCAGTAGTTGGAGAAGAACTGGACACCCTCAAAACTGTGGCTGAGAGAAGAATGTTAGCACAACTAAAGTCCACCATGGAAAATATTGACCACTCACTCAACAGGGTGGTGGATGAACAGAGAAGTTCCTTTAGCAGGAGACTAACGATCATAAAGTGTTCCAATGAACGTCACAGGAAATCCTTCCTGCTCACATCCATCAGACGCTATAATGCCTTCTACTGTCTTAGCACCACCCCCACTACTGAAGGAGACCACATAGAGCAAGATTAAACTCTTACTCATGTTTTCCTTTTTCTCCATCCTTTTTATCTCTCTTTTATTTCTTTTTTCCATGCAATATTAATCATCCATGCAATTATTCTTTGTGTAATATGCTACACCTAAGTTAAAGTATTATAATGTGCAATACCCCATGTCCTAGTATGAGTGGTACTTAACACAAAAGGCTCTCTCTTTCATGTCACCACTATATGTGGTATCAAATTCATCTAATATTTTAGCTATGGTCAACAGTGTGCCTATGTCAGACATTGCTGTTATATATGTGGGGTAACATAAGTGAATATAGTATCTATTATATCTAATTATGTAACATTTGTGTTTGGTCTACATTGTGTCTATGTTTATCTTTGCAGATGTAACATAAGTGATTTTCTGAGGGATCAATAAATTATTTCCGATTCTGATTCTATTTTGCTATAGTTCCATTGTTTATTTTAAAAATGGATCTATAGGCCTATAATGCTCTGGTAAAGTTCCTGTTTTCTTTTTTTGAGAAATAAAATATTCTCAGCTGAACATATGGTGCCTGGGGATTCCATCATGGTATAGTTAAGAATTGACTAATTCTCTGTAAAATAGGAGCAAGCTCATCTTTAAACATAAATAAAATAAAATATTGTAAAACTCTGCTATGAAACCATCTAGATTTGGCTCATTGTTCCTTTAAATTCCTTATCTTTAATATTATTAATTGAAGTAGAGGCATACATAGGATTTGTCAGATTAAGGTTACCCTTTAATCCACTTTCTAATTTTGATTGAAACTTGATTTTTCATGACTATTGCATAATGTCAGAAAGTAGTATATTATGACATTGTCAATAAAATTTTGATTGTAAACTATAATTCCATCTTTGTTACAGATCTCAGAGAGTATATTTTATCTGTAATGCTAATGATATTGTGCTGTTAATACCTTGCCAATCATACCTAACTGTAAGACACTCTTGTTAAAACTATTGCTTCCATAAACATAAGTTCTGTTCATAAATTTGTATTAGCTCTATCTTTTTTCAACTGTAAAATCATAAATAAATTTCTCATGATTAGCTAACATAAGTTTATACAGCGTAAACATTTGTTCATCTAATAATCTAATTTTGTCTTTCATTCACTGCATATAATGAATAACACGATACCACAGTACCAAATATACAAGTCTAAAATCATTTTATATCTTCTCTTATTTTACTATAAAACCTATGTGAAACTAACCAGACTGCAAATATTCCCCTTTTATATCCAGATGATGAAACTTTGACTATTGATATTTATGTCTTAATAGGTAACTGATCAGAAAAAGGCCATACACTATAATATGCAAAATGGCATAACTGCATAATGTGAGGTTTGTTCTAGCTATTTAAATTATCAGCTTAACTTGACTCTAGAAAATTAGATTCAGAAAATAAGTGCCAAGCCAACTTGTTTTCTACCTGTAGACCAACTGTATAGATGATAATATCAATATTTTATTCCAATTTGTACAGACAGATTTATGGGGGAGGGTCATGTGCCAAGATATGCTAATTAAAACAGAAAAAAATATCAAAATATTAATTAGGATACTGTACATATACTTTATCTAATGAATGTACTCAAATAAAATTGGTTTTTGATTGTTGAAAATAACCATGCTTCTGCTGACATTTTGCATTAGTTTTCACTGATTTACATTAAATTGTCTTATTGCTGCTATTGAGTTTATTAGGTAACCAAAATACCTTGATAGTCCTTCATTAACTGTGGATTTTTTATAAAAAATATAAACCTGCAGTTTGCATGCATTTGTACAAGGGACTATGGGCCAATGCCATACTGACTCCTGTAAATGAAAAATATAACAGAAATTAGAGTCTACATTTTGATATACAATCCCCACAACAGGGGATGAAAATAGAGAAAAATAAAGAAAAAATAGGTTAAATGTCTGACCCTAAAGATGCATGGCTTTGAAGTATGACTTAGACAACAGACTAAAATTTGTGATAGACTTGGACACCATTGAAAGAAATCACTTTTGAGATATAAGAAGTAATAAGTATTGCTTACAGAACTGACAGTCTGAATCTGAAACAGAAACAGAGACAGAGACATAGAGACCTGGAGCATCTACAAAAGCAGATAGAAATGAAAAAGTCAGATTATAACCAGATTAAAAAGGAGCTGGAGTGAGCAGAACGAACAGGACTTCGAACACACAAATAGTAAAAAGTCTTATATCCCATCAGACAGCTACCAAGAACATGTATGGCGAGGAAGAGATCTAACAGCCAGAGTGACTCTGGTTCTGGTCATGATGCTCCCCCCTCTCCCTCACCTACAGGTAGTAAAAATATGAGCAAGACAGGACAATGATTTGTAACCTCAAAATTGCTATGCCGGTCTTACAACAATATTTTCAACTCAAAGGCAAAAAAAAGGGTGGCTTTGTCCAAGATATTCAAAAGTTAAAGGAGTGCTTTGCAGCTTTATCCATAAAAGGTAAAGAGGAACAATGTTTCAGAATAAAGTGGCCCACAGATAATGACAAGCTAGACTTGGCAAAAGTGCCCAAGGGAAGTAAAATGCATCCCAGAGTTTTTATAAGTTTTTAAAAAGGGAACTTGGAAGGTATCACTGTAGAAGAGCTCACTGAGGGAGTCATGGGGTATTACTTCAGAATGGAAAAAATCCCTGACAAATACTGGGATACCTCTACCATTACCAGTGGGCTTGAAGATGTGATAGACATAAAACCCTGACACAGATATGGTGCTCTTATTACAATTTAACCATATTTTGGTGTCTGCACAAGCATGGACTCATTACAGATGCAGAACAACTTTCAAATAAGGAAATCTGTTGTTATGACTCCTGGCACTGAGCTTGCTATTCAATTCCAGCAAATGCCAAACTTAGTATTGACATTACATAAACAATACTGCATGAAGTTAGTATTCTCAGCTTTTACTTTGGAGAAAGAAATATAAAGTAATTTTATAATTTCCTACAGTTGAATCAGTTGTTCTGGGAATGTCATGTTATGACTGTTCCTGCAGCACATGCTTTGAGTAATGATGCATATAGCGTATCTACGCAGATAGAGAATGATTTGATTCTGGGACAATGTTTTGAACAAAAAACACAGAACAGCCTCCTTGGCTGGGAATTATTGATAATAATGCACTGCTCACAATTATGTGAACATTAACAGAGTTACCTCTTCATCATCAATCTGACAAAATCATACTGTACAAAATATCCTCAATTACCCTTTATTACTTTACACATTGGTTTCATGTAGTTGTGATAAAATCCATAGCTGAGTTTTGGTGCAGAGTCAATACACAGCTCTGTACAGTGTGTAGTATGATAGGCAGGGGATTGAATCTGGTGACATCTGTCTATCACACACTTGTGTCAGACAGGAGTGGCACTTAGGCAACAAACCTATTTATGGCAGAGTCAAAAGGCAGCAGTTTTAAGATTTCACTCTTCAAGGTAGGGGATCCATACCCATTACGGTAAGGAAAGTGCTGAAGACCATCAAGAGTTTTCATCATGACACACACAGTATGCCTATTTCTGTGGTGTCACAGAATGATACTGATATGTCTTGAAATGTGTTCAAATCTAGCAAGATGCAAATGTTGCACATATCCTTGATTGTTCACAGTCATTACTTAATTTGCAATTAAGAATGCACTGTATTTCATGTCTTCCTCCAAATGTTTATGTATTATCCAATTGCTTTTTCCATACTGTACAGTTTATAGGACATTATGGCATACACCACATTTCTTATTATGTGGCATTATGTAAGAGCATCATAAAGTGTGACTGGGCCTGTGTTAGGACTCTTTATTTTGTGTTATTATGTGGCATTATGTAAGAGCATCATAAAGTGTGACTGGGCCTGTGTTAGGACTCTTTATTTTGTGTGTTTTCATCTGTTGTTTGCTTGATGTTATGGCAGTGTTCACTGCAATTCCTTGTGAGCATGCCCGGCATAAGCATACAGTAGATGGGTTTGATTTGCAAACAGAGACTAGAACTACTGCAATGTCATGAGATCTGTGTTGTCATTTGTCATTTTTCTATTCTGAGTATTATATTACCGATTAAAATGTACATGAACATAAAACACATGCCTGTCTGACACACATGTCAAGGTAATATATACACCCTCTCTATTGTTGTCAAATTACAACAAATGATAAAACATACCTGTTTCTGATATACATGATGCAAAACCTTTGACTCATTTCTTGTCTATACATGATGAAGCAGAGAATACAGCACTACTGCCAGTTATTACACATACATTTCCTGTATATACATGTTGCATCTGATAACTACAGTCTATGTGAATTGCCCTATCGTATCCACTGTCCATTCTAACTTGGCCTGCTATCAACATTAATATCACATTTACTCCCTTTTCTTCCAGTGTTGCACTGTGTCCTTCTCACATCCCTTGTTAGCATGTCCATTCTGTGTTGTGTGCATAGATAAAGAATTGGAAGGCATTTAATTATTATTACATCCATATGGACTTATTTCTGTTAAAAATGTTTCTTTCTGACATAATCACATTTGACTGCATAAAGTGAGTAAATTTTCTCCATTTACCATCCTCTCAAAGTTATGTCTTCACTTTTAATGCTGTATTCTGTGTACATTCTCACAATTTGATGTTCCCTGCATCTTAGTTCTTGTAATCAACTTGCCCTTACTTCATATAAGCTGTCTGCATGTGCTCGCATAATAGGTTTGCCTACAAGCAAGCAGTTTTGTTTACATCATATTCTCATAGTGCTAATGCAGTGTAGGCTTTGCATGAAGCCAATACAATTCTTAATGAATCTTCATTTATAAAGAAGGGGTTAAACTTAGTTTATTAAAATATTGATTTGGAGCTGTTTCACATGTTATACAGTAGTCTGACTACAAGTAACTTTAGTTATATTTTTGGTGGAATTTAAACATAGACTGAAACATTTTTTGGAACTCTCAAGATGCTTAAAATAGTTAATCCCCAGGATTTAATAAAATCAGTGTAGGCACCATGTAGAGCTTACACTAAATGTATCCATGTACATGGTCATGATTCTCCCTTTGTAGTGCACCATGCATATTAATCATGGTACGCTGCTGAAGAAGAGCATAAGAACAGGGATATTGAATCCATGTAGGGAGAAGTGTAGAGGCTACCCATGCTTGTGGATGCCTGGTCAGATGTTGCATACAGGGTGAGGCTGTCTATAATGCTCCCCACTACTGTTGAAATACTGTGAATTGTTTCAAAAGTGTAATATTTTATTTTTATGAACATTTTTATTCCTCTCTGTATGTTTGCATGGTGTGGAGCTCAGCAATGCCAAGCTGTGCTCACATATAGACAGCTAACACCTGCTACACATCTAAAAATAGAAACTGGATGTAATTAATTATCATAATTAATTTTTTTATAATTGTTGTTTGCATGGTGTGGTGCAGAGACGAGTGGGGCTCATACATACATCGCCAACAGCTACCAGTCATCTAAAAATAGAAACTGTATGTAATTAATTATTTATTTCTGGGTATATTTAAGCATGTTTGGATGCTGCAGCATAGTGCTCAGCAACACTAACAGGTAGCCCAGTAGTACATGTGAAGTTATACTAGTGTTCATAATATCCAAGTAGCTAAATGGGAACAGTTACAGACTAATGGTTAGGAGGTACTGGGTTCAAGTCTGTAGCAGTAATAAGATGTCTGTAATTCAATTTATGATATATCTTTAATTTAAAAAAAAAAAATTGTGAAATACGGCACTGCTGCACTGTGCGCTGCTTAAACTTGGTAACGGCTACTGCTGTTTGCGTGGTGCTAAGCTTAGCTAAAACTTTGGTTGTGTGACTTTTCATGCTGCTTAGGTCTACTTATCTCATTTCTGCACTGCTAACTGATGTGACACTTTTTTGAATGTTGCTCAGTGATGTGTAAGGGTGGGAAAACAGTCTATATTTGGCACAATAGGTGGGAATTCTGCACCATTCTTTGGAATCTATTTATCTGCGGATATACCAGGCAGTGTTGGAGAGGGTGTGTACTTTTGGGAACTGAGGTGGGGTTTTCAGGAATCCAGGGTCTTTGTTGACCTCTTGGTAAAAATTTATGAACTCAGGCTGATGCAGGATGGTTTCCAGGGTTTGGACCCATTAGCCAGGAAACATACCAGTGCTACTGGTATCCCCCACACTGGTGAGCAGTGTTGTCACCATTATGATGACATGAAGAGGAGAAAGAAGAGAACCTTGGACACCTATATCCAAGATGCAGGAGCTGGGAATGCCCCATAACTATGAAATATGTTTTCCACTGTTTTATCAAACTGCAAGCTGAATGTCTGCAAAACTGGTATGCATAATGGTGTGCTTCTTTTCCAGCAGCTGCAGCTGAGAGGGCTCACAATGTTGAGTCCCATGATTGGTGCCTGGCCAGTTTGCCCCATAAGTGTGGTAAGTATGGCTTTATTATGCTACCTGTAGTGCAATAAGCAAGAAAGAGTAAAGCATTTACTGCATTAAAGTATACATAATAAAATCTCCAGAGCAATAAAGGGGAAGTAGAACTGTAGTGCAATAAATTGGTAATTAGAGCTGTAGTGCAATAAATGAACAATAACAACCATATTGCAATACACAATAAACAATACCAATAACTGTAAGCAAAATGGTGTACAGCAGGATTGTGTTGTCATAACCACTGCAGTAGTGCCATATGCATTGTTTGTCTATGGTAAGGTTGCTGCAATCAAGTGTAACACTGTCTCCAGGTTAGTATCAGTCACATAATGCTCTCTATTTCTCCTATACCAGGTAATAAAGGTATATGGGTGAGGTAGCCCATTCTATGGGCAGATATTATGTGTGGACTTTATAGACATTTATCAGCAATATCAATAAAGTGTTAAGCAGCATTGCTGATTCCCACAGAAATCTGTTTAAATAAATCCAGTATGGCTGTATTCCATACACGTGTCTTCTACTGTCTCTGCAGTCAAGTATAAAACTGTAATAGCTCTAGAATGCAAAATGAATTGAGTCAGATAATGCTCTCATTTTCTCCCACTCCTGAAACAAAAGGTATATGGTTGAGTTAGCTCATGTTATGAGCAGATGTGATTGTGTTTACATTTCACAGACACTTATCAGAAATACCAATAAAGTGTTAAGGAGCATTGTTGATTTCTTAAGAAATCTTTTTAAATATTTCCAGTATGGCTGTATTCCTTGCATGTCTGTACTAAATTGCTGCAGTCAATTGTTACATTTTTTGCAGATGGCCCCTGCAGTCACAGCTATTGGGTTCTATTCCCATGCCTGCCAACTAAGGCATAACGGATGTCTAGTTTATGTACTGTACACAAACATGCCTCTCAGGTGTCATGATTTCTTGTAATGTAATTAAAACTGCCTAATCTGGTTGTCACAGGATTACCAGAAAAATGATTACCTAGAATGCAATGTATTACCAAATCCACTTACGGAATATCTTGGCAGTTATATAAGTATACATTATGTGAAAGTGTTCTGTGTAGTTGTGTACCTGCATTTGTTATTGCTTGGCCCATACTGACTCATGCTAACAGCTTGAAAGGTATGTATGTGCTACACCAGCTATAGGAGAATTGCAGTCACTGTACTCAAAACTGACACTACACACTTGTAAAGTATTTATAACCAATGTTTTCAGGGATATAGTCTGCATTGTCAGTAATGGAATGCTTTTCTCCCTACCCCTTATCATAATTTATTTATTATTGTTATTTATTATTATAATTTAATATTAACATATTTTGTTAAACTAACTATATTTTGTTAAAATATGATTCATTATTGTTATTGATCGAAAATCTGTTGTTTCTTTGTTTAATTTAACTGTTGAGGCTGCCCACTAAAGTGTGCTAGCCTGTGTAACTGATTTATTGCTGCCTTCTGTATTTCTGTGTCTTTTCTATCTAAAAACAAAAAAAAACAAAAAAATAATCCTTGTTTTCCCGCCTCTCCTCGACTAGTTTAGACCAGTTTACAGGCTTTGCTGTATTCTGGGCTATGTCACAAGATGGGTTGCAAACTGGCTAATGAACAGAACCCATAAAGTCAAGATTGCGGGACCCATATCAGACTCAAAGCCAGTCACAAGTGGTGTCCCACAGGGCTCTGTCCTGGGACCCCTCTTGTTCGGCATTTACTTCTCAGATGTGAAAGCAAACATGGGAGGGTTGTGGCTGATAAAGTTCACAGATGACTGCAAACTAGGCGTCATAGTCGATACACCAGCTGACACATACATCCTACAGAAAGGCCTCACCGAAACGAACAACTGGTGCCGGAATCATGGCCTTAAACTGAATGCCAAGAAATGTATAGTCATCCCCTTTGGGAAAAACAAAGTACCCACAAATTATCACATAGACAGTAACCCACTGAGTACCAAAAAAGTAATCAGAGACACGGGGACCCAAGTTGATAGTGACCTCTCATTTGACACCCACATTGCCAAAGTGGTTAGAAAGACTTTCTACCTTGCCCACCTTATCATGAAGGGGTTCACATCCAGATCAAAGGAGGTCATCGTGCCCCTGTATTCCTCCCTTATCAGGCCCATGATTGAGTACAATGCCCCATTTGGTATGTACCTCACCCGGCACTTACAACAGCTGAAAAGACCCCAGAAGTACCTCACCAAGAGGATCAAGGGTCTCCAACATATGTCATATGCTACCAGGCTAAAGAAACTCCAGCTCTATTCAGTAGCATACCGCCTGCTCAGAGGTGATCTGTGCCTGACGTACAAGGCCATGTCCAACCAGGAATTGATGGACATGCTCCACCTCAAAAAATCCAAATCCATAAGAACCACGAGAGCCAAAGATTTAAACCTCAGTACAAACATGAATAGAATATGCTGGAGGGACAGATTCATAACTCAGAGGCTTCCCATACTCTGGAACAAAATCCCAGTTCATGTTAGGCAGAGCCCCTCACTGACTCTCTTCAAGAGAAATCTTGATGAGTGGATGGGAGATCGTAGGTTTACCCCGGGGGTCACCCCTGTGTCGCTACTTGACAGAGGCACAGTAAACTAATTTTAATAAGTAAGGGGGTCTTCAATGTGACAATACTAGACAAAGGCACAATATTCTAAATTTATTCTATACACCTTAGTACCACTACATGGGGTGGTGAAAGCCACATCTCTAGGGCTAGGCTAGCAAATGCCCCAGAGCAGATAGCCTAGTACTAAACTATGAAACTATGAAACTATTTGAAGTACCTGCTTGTAACATGGACTGCCCACATACATGCTCCAAATTACTACCAGACTGTAACACATGACCTGACAATCACCCAAATGGTGGACATATTGTTATATTACTACCCATGTTGCTCATGGACACAAACATGTGGCCTAGTACTCTGTTAGTGTTACCATTGCGTAACATACTTATCTTAAACACATGCCTTAATTGGACTGGAAAGTGTAGTCTCACTCTGACTCTGCCTCTACAACAAGGCTGACACAGCTCCCACAATTAATCCTACAGCTTGTTGTCCTCTAAAGTGTTCACACTCTCTGCCGAGGCTTATTACCTGCAGCAGCAGCTGTAGCCTGTAGCACACCCATCTCTATGTAAAGGTTGCTGCTACAGATCTACCCTCTGTGACAAAGTAGTCTCCTCACCCCATTAATGTCCAGCATAACATTTCAGAAAGGGGCACTAATCTACATGAAGGCCTTATATATTGTACTGTGGTTGCATGTGATTGGCTGATAGTGTAAATCAGCTGTTGGCTGCAATTAGTATTTCAGAACCACATATGGGTTAAGAGGCAATCACTTGCTGATAAGAAGCATGTTAAAAAGGCAAACAGCTGGTTATGGGGAATCATTCTGTATGAGACCTTCCTCGCAAAGCCCATGTGTATGGAATGTATTAACTATCAGCACATATCAGAAGAGGAGTACTGCACTCCATCAGGTATGTAACCATCTTGTTTACATCAGGATGCAGATGCCTAACTATACTTATGGGGAATAGGGATTACAGCATTAAGCTTTTCTTAGAACTCTGATAATGACATGTCAATGATCTTCAGATTTGTTGCACATGCAGAGGATGTGCTGATATCTAGGGTGGAATCTATATTGTCAATGTGGCACATTGGGCTTGTGGAACTCTCCCTTTACAGTGGTTGTAAGAGCACATTGCTATTTGTTTAGCACAGTTGGTCTGACATATTATTAGGGGAGTTGCCCCTTGGGGACACACTACAATAGACTCCATTGCCGGCTGTATGAACATACATCAGTATCTGAAATGGCACAAATGGGAATATTGCCAGTATCCTAATTGCATCCACATGCTCAGTATGTTTGTACACAGTAGAATATGACATGTGTGATCAAGTAGTGGATATTGCTAGCCATTCTGTCCTTGCCATATCTCTACTTAGTGTACTTCCACATATATGGTCCTGACATGTGTTCCCATGTTGCTGTCTTTCAGGAAACATGTATGCAAGATGCTGTGCAGCTTTCATGGATGCAGAGAAAGAGTTAATAGTGTAAACACTCCATCAATACCATGAGGTCCTACTGTCGAGGGGGAGACACAACAGGGAACAGAGGGCGACATTGTGGGCTGACCTTGTCTGTGATGTTGATGCAACTGATCATCAGGGCAGGAAATATGATCAGGTTCGATATCGCACAATAGACATGATCAATGCCACATGCAGAAGAGCAGCAGATGTAGCCAGGGATCGTGGCACCACCAGTGGACAGCCTGCAGTGGAACAACCACTTTCAACCACTGAGGAATTCCTGGAAAAATCTAGGAACACATGACAGCTCCCAGGCATCCATCACACCCTACATTGTGGATGTGGGAAGCCACAGTGTCCACAGCAGAGGAGCAATAAGGTAAGCTTAGTTTGATCACCATTGCAACAATGTAACATTCAGTGTGTCAGGGTATAAATATTCTTATGTGAGTGTCAGGTCTGTGTTCATTGGGGGGGTTTAACTGCAGTTTGACTCTCATGCTCAGATGTTGACTGATATAACAATTAATACAGTAGCTACTGTAAATGTGAGATATATGGATGTATTACCTTGTGGTGGTGCAACATTCAGTGGTACTGACATTACCTCTCCCTCAACTTTTTACAGGTCTGTCAGGTATTAGCCAAGCCCATGGTCCTGCTTCTGGTAAGCATGACACTGTTTTATTATAGATGTAGGTTCACAGCATTGTAATCCCTAGACTGTTATCCCAGGCCTGCTGCCTGCATTGCTGTACTGTCGGCATGATTGCCAACTGCACACATATATTATAACTGTACACATGTTATGCTCATACTAATGCCTTGCAGGTGTGTCTACACTGATACATTTGAAAGTACACTCAGGACACTACAGAGTGTCATATGTGTCAACTTTGCTGAGTCTACCTCACTATTGTCGATGAAATTGCAGTGTAATGAGACATTATTTTCAAGTAACTACAGCAGTTAGTGGGAATAGTACTGTCTTCATGCCCTACTATATGACATTGGGTTTTCAACAGGTCTGTCATAGTGACAGCAGTGTATACAGCCATACGTATAGCACAACATAGTACTGCAGAGCATAATAGCTTAGGTAGTATTGTACTTTTTCCTTTCTTATCACAGGTGACGGGGGGGGTGGTCTCTGTCCCCTGCACAACCGACTTGATGTCAGTGTCGCCTCAGACTCTGATGATGATGGTGGCCACAGTGTGGCACAGGTGGGTGTTTCAGGGGCTGAATCTGTCCCAATGATTGACATCCCTCTTCTGCCCTCATTGCCAATGCACACAATGATATTGGACAGTCAGAGGGTGGAGACATTGAACAGGAAAGTGTGGTGACTATGGCTCCAGAGAATGTAGACACTGGCCATAGCCAGAGAGCTGGCAAGGTCCCACACAGGCGGATTGACAGGGGTGCTTGTAGGAGGCCTGCTGTCCTTCCACCACCAGTTGCAGGTGTTACATCATGGGTCACTTGGCGCATGTTTTGGGCCATCATGGAGGCAAAGGCACATTTAAAATGGAACACCAGACATATGCTTATGGCTATGGATGCGGCACAATCTGACATCCGTGACTGTCTCCACCATATTGGAGACACCCTGGATCAGTTCACTGATGCAGTGGACAGAAGGTCGGCTGAGACTGTGTCTGTCTTGGACCACACATTGTCTGTGCTGGAACGTGTGTTTGGAGTTGAATGTTGGACTCGTGGACATAGGTCAGCAACCCCATCTGCTGAGAGTCCATGTGACTGTGCACAATCCTGCTCCCATAGAGGCAGTATATCCAGTGCTACAGAGGGGAGTGTGCTGTCCACACCATGATGTGATAGGTCATGGGCTCCTGGTCCTGGGTGTTCCTGTGGGGGACATGGCCTCAGCAAACAGCAGTCACCATCAGGTACTAGCACCCCTTCTGACCTTGGACATGGAGGTGCCAGTGCAACTACTAGCAGAGACAGTTCCTGTGTTTGGAGCCAGAGATTGTGAACTGACAACTCTACCATGTACGGTCCAAAGCTGTCCAACATATACACATGTAGGGCTAGCACTGAGCTTGACTGTGTACATGCACACACTTACACACCACTGTCAAATGCACCTATAGACACACAGGGCACCTTTCCATGGTCTATCTTACCTGCTTCCCTTCCTGACTCACACACACATGCTGTCAACCGATTGGGTCAACGTAGGCCTCCTGCACCCCCACACAGCACCCTGTGCAAGTTATGATACCTGTGCCACATCCCTGTCATCCTCCCCATTGATGCAGGGAACTGAAGCTATGTGTTTGATGCACAGGGTGACTATATTAATTAACACATACTTGTGTAATCCAGTGTTGTTTTGCCATGCCAGTTATAGTGGTTAATGACAGATACTGTATGCTGGCATTTGTCATGAGTACTCCTCATACTTTTGTGTACTTTATGTTGTATGATGTTGTAATGGCTGTATAGTTACATAATGACAAGTGTGTTATGGACCTGTTTATATTTCTATTTCAGGAGTCTGTTGGGATAACCTATGGATACACAGAAGCAATAAAGCAGCACAGGATGGCATGTCAGCAGAGCATAAATATGTCTTCAGTAAGGTACAGCACTAGAAGGTTCATATAACAGGTTAACAAGGTCAATGGCAGCATTCAGCGTACTCATGCATCCCTAATCTGTGAACAGGCCTGCTAGCCTTGATAAGTGTCACCAAGGTTTTGGGAACTCACATGTCTACAAGCTGTGGTGATGGAGATGGCCAATCTACAAATATCCTGTGTCCAGTACAGACAGTTGCCTGACATCAGTTATGATTGTCATGTTCTGCATCCCATTTTGTAACCTGCACATAATGTTTGTCACAGCAGATGTGTGTTTCACATGAATGGGGGGGGGGCTGTTTCATGTAGGCTGTACTGTCTGTGTTATATTCCTGTCTCCCCATCATGTACTATATCTACCACAGTAATGTTGTAGGTGTGCAGAACAGGTGAGACATGTGTTAGTCCTGTCATGGATACACAGGAGGTACACAGTAGGATCTGACACCTCCCTGTATGGAGCCATACACATCCCCTACAAAGCATTTAGGAAACAGATTACACATGTACGATCATGACCTGAACTCCATAGGACATGTTATCTACAGTTTGTATTGGTGTACCATGGAACCTGTGTGGCTTCTACAGCTGTATAATATGTCTAAGTAATGACATAGCAAGGGTCCCATTGCACACAATGATAACTGTGATGACTGCCACATTCAGTATAGCAGTGACAGTCTGGGAATTTCAACCCAAACCTGTTGGTATAGGTTGTACAACAGTGAATGCATCCTCACATCTTACCAGCCAGTGAAAGTCAAAGGCTACATTACTCTCTGTGCCCATAAACTCCATGTGTAATGGCTCAACTGTGTACAGTGTACAGACACTGCAATATTTTTCAAGGGTGAATAATTTACCACAAGGAAGTATTGTGCAGTCATTGGCACTTAGTCTTTGTCAGTGGCTCAGAGAACAACTGCTGTGTCTTAGGCCATCCTGGATAACTGTTGGTTCTGTGTGGGATTGTGTGACAGCTCCCAATATGCAATCACCTGCTAATGTACTCAGTCAGAGGTCACTGACAGTGGCTGTGACTGCAGACAAGTAATAGGTATGGGGTATGCCAATAATGGAGGATGGTAAACTCCACTGGTGATTTGTGTCATTGGAGCATAGTTCACCCAATGCTATCTTCCCAGAGTATGACTGTCAGCCACTTGCCTATCCACCTGCTTACATAATACTCTGTACATGACTTACACAGTTTCCAGTAAGGCCTGCTGGCCTAATATTGTCATACACCTTGTCAGGCCATGGTTGGTAGAGTGAGACATATCTCCAACATCCATTGCTTAGTGTAACAGTCAATGGGCTCTGCCGGTTACAGTCAGTAGGCATATTCTGGCCTTGAGCAAAAGGAACAGTATTTGGTCCAGTGTCAGTAGCTGTACGATAGTGTTAGTGCTTGTATCCATGCTAACTCCTATCATGGCATTTTAGTTGACATGACTCAGAGATCTGGGGACACAGCTTGGCACTACATGCTAGTTGTCCTCTGTGCAAGTAAGTATTACTTCCAGCATGTTGCAAGAACACAGTCATGCAAAGTATCTGTACAGAGCACAGGCAAACATGTTAGTGAAGTGTAATATGTACACACTGTGTTGCTTAGTCATGCTGTGGCTCACTTGCCCAAAGGATGGTCCAGGTCCTTACCTACAATGCCCTGCAGCAATGCTGTGACATCCCCACATGGGGAACCAATATATTGCATCATGTGTTTACCAGTATAGATGACCAGTACAGCCTCCCCATGTGAGGTCCTTCCTAGTGGGATCTGGCCACAGATCAGTCTCCTTAGAACTACTGGCACGTACCCCCCCTGCAGGCAGTACAGATATATATGTTGAGAAAGCCATTTATTAATCCTGTGGGATGGTTGACATAGTTTGACTGCACCTCCCCCTTCAGATAGGACAGCCAAGTATACAGAGCTGTGCAGCCACGCATCATGTCAGCAGCATTACAACTGCATGAACTTGGCTGTATGAGACAGGAAGGACACAGGCTCATCATGTCTCAACAAACCTGACTGATGGACAACTGCCATTAGCAGGCTGTACAATAACAGGTGGACAGTGGTGCATGACAGTTGGGGTGAGGGTGGCCCTCATAACATAGAGGCACTATCTCCTCAGCTTAAAGAAGTACATAGTGTTGTCATGTTGAGAAGACATGGTAAGTCACAAACGTAGCCACTTGCACAAAGCAGAACCACAATGCACAGTGTATTTACATGTGTGACCTCAAAGGACAGGCCCAGATTGTCAGTGATCTCATACATCATGATGCCACATATGATGGGCCTGTACTCATACTTAACCTGTGCTCCCACACTGTCTTTGACAACTACACTCCTTTGTCACCACCACATGTAACACATGACATTCCTAAAACCTGTCCCATAACTTCCATATTTACAGTGGGGTCTATATCACAAAGTCGAAGTCTGAAAAGAGTGAATGCTCTTACATTGACACCAAATACGTGAAGCAACAGAATGTTGAATGGCTGGAACAGCGATTTTTTTCCCAGGGAAAAAAACTGCTGGGCCATTGTCGGGACTTTGCCGTTTCCTCCACTGTGGTGTGATCTCGGAGTTGGTATATTTAAGTAGGGGTTGTGTATGGATTTTTTTTTTTTTTGGAGCAGCGATTTTTTTCCCTGGGAATAAAATTGCTGTTCCATACATTCAACTTTCTGTAGTTTTGCGTATTTTGTGTTGATTTAAGAGCATTCGATATAGGCTCTTTACAGAGCAGTTTGTAACTGGCCTCTCATTGGAAGATACACATCATGTATTGCATATGCTAACATTTCAGGCTGCATCCCACATGTGAGCTGACAAGGATTACTAACACCATAGGGAAACACTTTCAATCATACTGACACTACTGGCTGCACACCAGCTGAGTGGACAACAGCAACTGTTATACCCTTGCACAGAGGTGGTGCATCCACTGACCAACATAACTATGCACCTCTTTGTCTAAGTATCCATATCTGTATGCCCATAGGGACAATCATCATGGAGCTGATCAGAACACATATATGTGTTCTACACACAATTGACTGTACACAGTTTGGATGTGTGACAGGGGGAGCATGACTGTTACATGTGGTGGACATTTCCGAGGCATTCACCAAGGACCCGGGCGAGAGTACATCAGGGAGTATAACCCCCTATACTGAGCCAAGCTATCTGACTATATCCCCTGCTTAGGCAATATTTACAATGCACCCACTTAGGCATCCATAATACTGTCATTGTAGGGTCATTAAGTGGCCCATTGCTGGTACACATATGCAACATAGGGACATCCACCTCCAATAGCTGATCTGTAAGCAGCAGTTCTCAACAGAGTACAGTCCTGGGTCCTCTACTGCTTAGAATCCACTCAACCACAATACACATGACTACTGACTGACTGTGGCTAACAATGTTGGCCGATGCTTGCAAACTGTGAGCACTCAGAGTCTTTGCGGTATGTCACTATCCTGCAAGAGAGTATTGTAGGCACATGCCTGTTGACATATTAATGGCCATAAACTCCATGCAAATATATATGTAGTATCATTTCCATCAGTTAGACCTATACACCTGGTAAGTAGCACATCAGTCGCAACATGTGATGTACATACTCAGGGGTGAACAAATTGGGGACATAGACTTGACCACACAGGTTTACACCTAATGTGCCTCAGATCAGCATGTCTGTACAGTGGTATGGCAGGAATCATATGGCATAGCAGAGGCCACAGTCACCTGTAAGTGACATACTCATAACTTTCAAGTACTCTTCCCTCAGCATGCCGATATCTATTCTTCCCTCAGCATGCCAATATCCGAGTGCAATGGCCATTTAGTGATGCACTCTTCCAAGCAGTACTGCCAATTGCACACAACAGTATTGTTCCTCACAAGGACATTTCACACCTTCAATATGTGTTTGGGGATCATCTGCAATGAGTGTCATTGTCGCTTGTGGCATATAGACTACTCTGAGGTGATCTGTGTCTTGCATACGGGACAATGCTTGACTGCTTGATTGCATATGCTACTTATCTGTAGGAGGCTTACTAGATGGGTAACTCACTGTAAGGACATTAACCTTGTATGTGACATTAGAACTACATGCTTAGGTTCATAGGTGTGTACTAGGCTAATGGCCCTGGGGCCTTTACAAGCCTAGCCATAGAATTACCCTAGCATAGTGCCACCTGACTTTAGTTCCCAGTACCTCTGTCGAGTAGAGCCACTGGAGTTATCCCCAGGGTGAATTTTTCCCATCCGCTCATCATGATTTCTCTTGAAGAGGGTCAGCGAGGTGCTCTGCTTGACATGTATGGGAAGTCTGTTCCATAGCATGGGCAGCCTCTGGGTTATGAACCTGTCCCGCCAGCGTGTTCTGTTAATTATGGTAATGAGGTTGAGGTCTCTGGAGCATGTGGTGCAGAGGGATTGGTATTTCTTTAGATGTAGCATTGTACCTGAGTAGTTTACCCAGTTAATGCAGGGGTAGTTGAAGTTACCTAGTAAGAGAGTGTTAGGTTGGACCCCAATATTCTCCAGGGTGCTTAGGAACATGAAGTGTAAGTCTTGGGACATGGTTGGGGACCTATAGTAGGTTACGACCTGAATCGCTGTCTTACCTAGTGTTAGCTGCACCTGAAGTATCTCTGATGCATTATGTTGGGCTACCAGTCTGGAGGTGTGTGGATCGTTTATGAATATGGAAACACCACCGCCTTTGGAGTTTCGGTCCAAGTTCTGGGGCTGAAAGGTGTGGAATGATTTATAGCCTGGTAGTGCAGGGGTGCTTTCTGCTGCCTTGAACCAGGTCTCTGTTACAGCACAAATGTCGATGTTCTCCATTTTAAGGAGTGCTTTGAGTGAGTGCATTTTGAGGTTTAGACTTCTATCTTTGAGCAGCATGACCCTCAGACTGGATTTGTTTGTAGCTGTTACGGTGGTAGTTTGGTCTTTGGAACACTGCCTAAAAAGGCACTATAGGGGTGGCAAGAGCCTTGACCAGTATCCAGAATCCCAGCAGTGACAGATGCAGGCTGTCTCTGCAAAGAATCAAGGTCTGTCAATCATGTTATCCCAGGAAGATACTGAATCCCTTTAGAATGGCAACAGAAACTTAGCCAATTGTTGAAATCAATCATTTTCTGCTTGTATTGTGGTATCATTCTGGGTGACGGTAGGATGCTGCTCAGGGCTAGGGTCATACCCGCCTGGACTACATAATCCGAGAGCTCCTCCATGTCTCTTTTCATGTAGTTCAGGGAGGTACATCTCAGGTCATTCAAACCCACATGTACAATGACAGAGTCATATTTGTACCTATTGTTGAGGGACCTGAGTGCGCGCATTATGTGGTAGATCGTGGCAACTGACAGGCAGCTAACTGTTACTTTCTCCTTATTCAACTTAGTGAGTGAGACATCAGTGTGCCTCACTATTGAGTCACCTATGACTAGTGTGTTGGACATGCTGTTTTCCCTTAGGGGCTTTGGTTAAGTGGCACACTGTTTAGGAGAGTTATGTGTCTCACAATTAGTGTTTTGTTGTGTGGTGGAGTGTGTTTCTGCACTGGAGGTCTCTGCTGCTTGGGTAGATTTTTATTGAGAGACTCCGCGAAGGTGGGTGTGTGGTTTGTGATTTTATGTGAAAACAGTGCTGGTGTGTGTTCTGGTGGGCTTGTGAGAGAGATTTGTCTAGCAGACTTGAACACACTCTTGATACAGAACCCTGCCTAATGTACATAGATCACCTTAGTGCAGCTCAGCACAGAAAAGCACAGACTCCATGGCTTCAGAAACTAAAATATTTATTTACTGTGCATTCCGTTCGACTCAGCACAGGCAGTAAAACAGTTAGCAGCTGAAAACAACCAAAAGGTTGCAACAAGGTCTTCCAAACAATAACATATTTCCACAGTAAAAAGAACTTACACAGTTAAGCGCTTTCACCTAACAAAATGTTAGCCTTCCTCAGAACAAGTTAATAATGTTCAAAGTCCCCTATATATGTAACCAGCAATTCAAAAGGACCATTAAGCATTAACTTAATCAGCCCTCAACCCACTTTTAAAAAGACAAGCCCATAATCTCCAATTGTCCATAGAACAATGCATATAAAAATATATGTGAATATACATATAAAAATATATGTACATGTTAACAACAAAATACCCTGAACCTATTCAGTCCCCTTTCAAAATATTGAAATTATTCCATAATATGTGTTAGTACCATAACCCATTAATAAAATGTTTTGTCACTGTGAAGTTTATAGTTTTGCTGATCTAAGTTTAAGGACACTACTGATACTAATATAATCCAGCCTCCAACCTGATCTGCCAGAATAATTCTCTGTATTCAAGCTGGGCCTCCCAATTTCCCCCACGGGTACCAGATGTCACTTGCTCCATAACCATTAACTTAAATTTATAGTTGGAGCATACTTGAGAGTGCTTGAAAAGTGCACTTGTTTCTTTTTCTTTGATAATGGCATATGCATGTTTGTAAATCCTCCTTCTAAGATTCCTCTCTGTCTTTCCAACGTAAAAACGATTACATGATTCACACACTACCAAATAAACCAAATAAACCACTCCTAAGGTGTTGCATGTATAATACCCATTACATTTCACCCTATAATTCCTTGCTGTTAAGATAACCTCATCTTTTTTATGATGTACTTGCATTGATTGCACATTCCACATTTATAGGTACCCACCTTATTTTTGACTTTATTGTGGTTAACCATTCCCCTTTCCAACCTTTCCTTTAAGTTTATATCCCTCCTTCTAATGAATTGGGGTGTATCAGGTACCAGGTCCCTCATTTCATCCTATAATTTCAAAATTCCCCAATGTCTCCTAATAATCCCCTCTATCTCAACAGAGGTAGGGAGTACATGTAAATAAAGGCATTTTCATATTCTACCTAAATGGTATTATGTTTCTCTTCTGTATCACCTCCTTTTCCTAACAGTGGACCATACTTAACTTCCCTGTCTCGAACCACCTCATCAGTTAAATCATTAACCAAACTTAATGGATATTCCCTCTGTACAAACAGTCCCTTAATAAACTCCAATTCCTGATGGAATATCAAAGATTCACTGCACATTCTTGAAGCTCTAATTAGTTGCCCCTTCACAATACACTTCTTCTGGAAGTTGTGGTGTCCACTCCCATAGTGTAAATATGAGTTGGAGAATGTGTGTTTTCTAAATATTCTTGACTGAAAACAGTTGTTCCCTGGATCCTTGTATAACGTCACATCCAAATAATTTATCTCCTGTATGTGTAAATTATTTATTTTATTTATTTATTTTACATTTGTTGACTGGGATACTCCGTCTGGATTACATGTCCATTTTCAGCGGAGGCCCGGGGAGAAAAGCTCCACAGTGACAGCAATTAATACATTGAGATAATACAAAGAAAGAAAAAAAGCAAAAAAAAAAAAAAAAACATAATTTCACTCATGCAACAGAAGAGATACAGTGAAGTGTAAAATATTATAAACATATACAGTAAAGTGTAAAATATTATAAACATATACAATATTGAGTTTACAAAATATTAACACAGATTCCAGCATACTAATTCTCCCACTAGGCACATAACTTTAGTTAAGAGGAGAGGGGAGAAAGTAATAAAGAGGGGATGCATATAGGAAAAGATCTATACATGTTGGAGAAAGGATTAGTCAGGATTAGAGCACTGATAGAGCCAATTTGACTTTAGATGGTGATGTAACTTTTTTTTGAACAGATATAAAGAGGAAATACAGGAGAGGCTAGGAGGGAGGGAATTCCATATTTTACCAATGGCATTGGTAAAGGGTGAGTCACCCCCTACATTGTTGGCTTTGACTGTTTGAACTAGTAGTTTATTGGAGGAACACAAGCTACTGAGATTATTGTAGGGTCTGATTAAGTTTTTCAGAGCTGGAGTTTTGTCAGGTTGGTTCAGGATTGTAAATGCTTCGATAAGTTGGGTCTGTTTTAGAAGGATCCAATCTAGGTTTCTTAGGTTAATACAGTGGTGTGTTCTGTAGGGCATTCCTGTAGCAAATCTAGCAATCTGATTATAGCAGCACGCTAGTTTGTTTAGTTCAGATGTGTTGAGGTTAGTGAGCATAGGGGAGGCATACAGGAGGGTAGAGAGAAGATGTGAGCGGGCCAAGGTCACTTTTGCTATTGGAGTTAGAAAAGATTTGATCCGGTATAGTGACCCGAGTTTTTTGTTAATGGTCTTAATGGTCTGATTGATATGAATATCAAATCTGAGTTTGTTATCTATGGAAACTCCTAATAGTTTGGTATAGGGGTCTGGGGAGATGATTGTCCCATTTTTGGAGTAGATAGAAAAGGATAGAGGTGTGGTCTTTTGCGTGGGATGGAAAAGTAGTAATTTTGTTTTGTTTGGATTCAGGATCAGTTTACGTCCTAAAAGCCAATTCTCTACTGATATAAAGCAAGATTGAGTTTTGGATAGTAGGTTGACAGGAGATGTATCAGCGCAGACTAATGTCGAGTCATCTACATATTGAATGCAGGTGGTTTCAGGGATGGCCTTATACAGGTCATTTGTGAAGATAGTAAAAAGAAGAGGCCCCAGTATTGATCCTTGGGGTACACCTATGGTATTTGGTAAGAGGTTAGAGAGCTTTGATTGCCAGAGGATGGCTTGTTTCCTATCAGAGAGATAGCCAAGAAACCAGTCCAGAGCTTGTTTATCTAGCTGAAGATTTTCTAGTGTATGATAAAGTAGCTGGTGGTTCACCATATCAAAGGCCTTTGATAGGTCAAGAAACAGTGCTGAAGATTTTTTATTCATTTCGGTTGTGATTGATAGTGTCGGTAAAAGAGAGAAGAGCAGTGGTAGTACTATGGTGGGGTCTAAAACCATGTTGTGAGTTGGTTAGCAAATTGTTGTGGGTAAGATAGTAAAGAAGTTGTTTATGTATGCACTTCTCCATGATTTTGGCCAATGGTGACAGTATTGCTATGGGCCTGTAGTTTGATAGTTCTGTAGATACGCCACCTTTGTGGAGAGGTATGACATGGGATATTTTCCATATAGATGGGATTTTAGATTCTGCTATGGTTCTATTGATAAGTATCGAGATAGGGTATGCGATGGCATCTGCTGCTATCTGTAGGTATTCAGCTGGGAGAAGGCCTGCAGAGAGAGTAGTTGGTTTTAGTTTCCTTAGTAAGGATCTTATATAGGTAGTAGAGACAGGCTGAAATTTGAAGGTGGATTGTGATTGTTGGAAGTTTTCTGTTTTAATGGAGTTGGTGGACAGTAATTGATTAGCTAGGGATTGTATAGTGTCAGTGAAGAAGTTGTTAAAGGAATTGCCACGTCGCCTTCAGGGGTTTTGTCACTTAGTTGCTTTGCGGTAGGTGTAGAGGATTTACCTGGGTGGAGAAGATTGTTTAATCCAGTCCAGAATTTTTGAGGGTTGTTTTGGTGTTTATTTTGGAGTCGGCAATAATAATTTTTCTTGTCAGATAATGTTGCTTTTTTGGTTTCGTTTCTTAGTTGTTGGAATTGTATGCGGTCGGAGGTTGATTTGGTTGATCGCCATGTATTCCATGCTTTGTTTCTAAGTTTGATTAGTGATATGGTATTTTTTGTTAACCAGGGTGCAATCCTAGTTTTTACTCTAATTGATCTTATAGGGCATGAGACTTAAGTATGGCTAGGAATGTGTTATTAAAAAGAAATACAGCCTCCTCTAAGGGGAGATGCTTAAGGGATGCCCAGTTAAAGGATTGAAGTTCCATCAGGAATTTATTGAGGTCAAAATGCTTCTTATTTCTGACTGACCTGTACATAGGTGGAGTGGAGCCTATTACCTTCTTTTTCCCAATATAGGTGATGAGATGGTCACTAAGGTTGTTTGGAAGGGTCCCTGCTGAATATGTGTGGGGTTGACTGTTGATGAGGATCCAGTCCAGGATACTCTCTTTGCTTATTATTACCTACTGGGTAGGGAAAATATTAATTGGTAGAATCCATGTAGGTTAATATGGGATTGGTTTCTGAGGAGCATTTAGTCCAGTCTATATTAACATCTCCTAGGATAATGGTTTCTTGAGGATAGTTATTCGATAGCCAGCTAAGGATGTGCTCAAGTGTGTCGGAGTTATCTCCGGGGGGAATATAGGTCACAATTAGATTAATATTTTTGTCTTTGTTTATTTGTAGTTTTAGTGCCAGTATTTCAGCGTTAGAAATCTGAGGTGGTTGAGGCGAGTTAGTAGTGACATTCAGTGTGTTCTTGTAGAGCACCACGATGCCACCTCCTTTTTTTGACTGACGATCATTTCTGTATATATTATAGCTTGGTGGCATTACCTCATTATCTTTGGTCTCTTGTTTTAGCCAGGTTTCTGTTAGACACATTATGTCAGGGAGGTACATTGCTATAAGGGCGTGCATGTCGTGGACCTTTTTATTTAAACTTCTTTTATTTAAGTGATGTATCTGAAGGGAGTTTGGTAGGGTAAGTGGTGGACTGTTTGTAGTTGGAGAGGATGTGGGGCTGGATTAGGTTGGATATCCCCATCTATGGTTATATTTTTTCTTAGATAGTCTAATAGTCTCATAAGTTTAAATAATAGTTTAAGTTCATGTTTGGATTTGGTGTACTTTGGGTTGGGTTTAAGGAGGTTGTGGTGAGTGGGGTGGTATGATTTACTAGACAGATGGATAATGTGAGTTTGGAAACAGCTAAGGGGTGGGAAGGTACTAGTTTGGCTTCTGGGGTAGAAAAAAACTGAGAGTGTCTGTTCTTCATATCTAGTTAGCAGGTATAGTTTGATAATGAGAAGTAAAGTACAGGATAAATTTTTAGCATTGGTTTAGTTGTGATGAATGTTGTAGACTTCATTTTCTTTGGGCGATAATGTTCTGAATTGAGAACTAATTGGAGGGAGGATGGGTGGAGTTTTAAAGTCAAAATTGGTTGGCTAACGAAATAGAGGTAGGGGTGTGGTTAGTTAGGTATAAATGTAGCTATACTGGGGGTGGGTGGGATATGGGGGCAGGGCGGGGTGCTGAGCAAGCCCGAGCGTAGCGGGGTTTATTCCACCCCCAACTATGTAGTGGCAAGGAAAACAGGCAAACAGTAAGAAATGGTAATTTTCAGTTTGTTTAGCACCAGTCTCTTACAATTTACAAAGTTTATCTCAAAAAAGTGGTTGTTGTATTAATATAGGTCAAGAAAGAGGTCAAATCATCCAATGACCAATGCCAAAGCAAGCAAATATCATCCAGAAATCTGGTACAGTAGCTTTTGTTCCTATACCATTCCATATTTATGCTATACCCCCATATAGTGACACAAGCCACCCCCATAGCCACTCCACCCTCCTGCCTATAGTATTCACCTTTAAAAAACATGTAATTATTTTTCAATATTGTTTCCATGAATTCAGTAATCAAATTAATTGTATTGGCTATTTTGTACACTCATTGTCACTACAAACAAAATTGAATCCTATACAAAATCCCATAAGAGATTTAATAAATACAGCTATGTTTAAAGGTACACCTAAAAGAGGAGATGTAACATTATTTATCTTGTTATTTGTTATTTCGATCATAAGATTCTTGAGTTTTAAAAATGCCAAATGACATCTTTAAAAGGAATTTCTTTAAACATTAATGGATTGAATAATCCGTGTAAAAGGGCAAGCCTAATAAGATACATTAATCTACACAAGGCCACTCTAGTCTTCCTGCAAGAAACCCATCTCTTGCACAAAGATATTGATAAACTAGGCACTAATAAGTATACAGTATTGGTTAGTTCAGAGCACACTCAGAAAAAGAGGAGTGGCTATTTTATGGAATAAAAGTATGCCCATTCCTAAAACCATTAAGTCTTATCAGGATGACAAAGGAATGTTTTGTATGGTTACAATACAAATTAATGGGAAGACTTACACTTTAATTAATGTATATTGGATACCTGGAATTGGTATTAATACAGTGAAACATCATATTGATAAGATCATATCATTCTCTGTAGGGGATATTATTTTAGCTGGTGATTTTAATTGTATACTACATGAAAGTGATACTACCACTATAAAGAAAAGAAGAATTACATCTAATGCAAAACATTTAAATGATTTTGATAATTCTTATCTTTTGAATGATATTAATAATCAGATAGAGTCAAAATCATTACCATACACCTTTTTTTCTAACAGATACAAAACTTATTCAAAAATAGATAGGGTCTTTATTTCTAACCAGATGGTAACAGATTTAATTAATTCCAAAATCATTTCATGTCCTATATCTGATCATAACTCAATTGTTTTCGAATTCATGATAAAAAATACTCATAATGTTCAGATCAAAAGGATACCAGCATAGATAACTCAGCTAAAAGACTATAAAGAATATATACTTTCAGAAGTACAACATTTTCTAGACATAAATAATACTCCTGAAGTCTCCATTGTCTATGTTTGGGATGCCTTAAAATCATATCTATATGGACAAAGTATCAGATGGTATATTAACAAAAGGAAATCTTGGGATAAGGAATTGTTAGATATTCAAAGTAAACTAGACTCTTATAAACATAATAATAAAGAAAATATTATGGACAAGAAAGTTATTGAAGAAATAAACAAACTAAATGAGAAATACAAAGAAATTTTAACTCATAAAGTTAAAATAACTTTAGAGAAATACAAGTTTTGTCTTATTCAATAAGCCCTAAATACTTACATAGACTTAAAAATAAAACAAAAGATTGAATAAACAAAACCATATCAAAGAAATCTTTTCTCTAAGGAAAAGAAGAATGTTTCTAGTATACCAGAAATACTGGATGAATTTAGAAATCACTTTCACAAGATTAACCATAACAACATTAACATGGAACCTAAAGATAAAATAAAGGAGTTTATAACCACAAACATGAATAAAAAGCTTAATAAACAACAGATTAAACTATTGGACAAGAGTATTTCATATACAGAAGTTATTACACAAATAAATAAGCTTAAATCAAACAAAGCACCGGGTAATGATGGTATTATACCAGAGATATATAAAATCCTTTCTAAAACTACATATTCATTAATACATAAGGTTTTATTCTGGCCCAAACTGAGTTAATAACCCCCATCTTGGCAATATACATTTATTTCACCAATTTTAAAACCTAGTAAAGATCCAACTAGATGTTCTTCATATCGACCCATCTCATTACTTAATGTTGATTATAAAATGTTTATGAGTATTTTTGCTGATAGATTGAAGACAATTATCGGCATTATAGACATAGATCAGACGGGCTTCATTGTAAATAGAAATACTTTTGATAATATAAGAAGAACTTTAACATTAATTGATTTTGCAAATAGGAAAAAGAAAGATTTAACACTTATTAGTCTTGATATAGGTTCAGCATTTGATTCAGTAAGTTGGGACTATCTGTTTACCTTACTAAAATGCACAAATTTCTCTGATGCATTTGTAAATTTAATTGAGCATTTATACAAAGGAACACTGGCTTATATTAAGGTAGGAACATATGTTTCACAAAAATACCCATTCTTAAAGGTACAAAGCAAGGATGTCCACTTTCTCCACTATTATTCACTTTAGTAATGGAGCCTTGGGCTAATTTGATTAGAAACAGTACTGACATAGAGGGTTTTGAAATAGAAGAAAATACAACATCAAAATTCAACTTTTGCAGATGATGTTCTAATTACATCAGCAGGATCTAATTCTTCTATGCAGTCTTTATTTGATAAAATGATGAATTTTAAAAGTATTTCTGGTTTAATATTCAATGAAGAAAAAACTAAAATACTACCTATATATACACGAAAAAATACTCTCATTAGAGATTTTACTAAATATGTACCCAACTCAGGTCAGATAACTTATTTAGGTATAATACTATCTAAAGATATTAAATCTATTATATATAATAACTAACATACCTGTTTTCTTAATATACAAAATCTTTTTAATACCTGGAATAATATGTTTTTTACTATGGAGGAGAGACTTACAATTATTAAAATGATAATATTCCCCAAGATTTTATACTTAATACAATCAATAATACTTTCACCTACAAAAATAACTATCAAGAAACTGAATACACTAATGTTAAATTTCTTATGGGCACCTAATAGACCTAGGATTGCATTAAAGAAACATACTAATAGCTGGTCTCAAGGGGTATTTCTTTTCCAGACTTTAATTTATATATTATCTCTTCTATTATAAAAGTTATTACTTTATTAATAGATCGGTCATATGTCACAAAATGGAAAGATTATTGGGAGCTAATTAGTATGCACTTCATGAAAATCTCCTTAACACATAAAAATATGATTATAAATAACTCCATGTTGTGGTTGCTAAAGGAATTTTGTACTTCACCTATTACACCTAAACATATGGTCTGTTACCCATTAAATATTATTATTAGTTATCGTAACTTTATATTCATGCACCCTAAGTATAGGGAATGGAATTTTATTGTATTCCTATAATTTATACTCAGGGTATGCTTATGTCATCTACTTCTGAAGGAGCTCATTTAGCTATAGATAATAATCTAAAGTACTGGTATCAGCTGATATCTGATAATAAAGTTAAAAATCTAGATTTCTTAAAACAAGAATTTGATCTAAGAGAAACTTGCTGGTTAGAGGTTCAGATCTTTAGACAACATCTCATTGATAGAATAGATCTAATGTCTATAACAGTTAAAGAATCTATTCCAAAACTGATTGATTACTTGATAATAAATTTACAGCATAAAGTTTCTGATAAAGGTAAACTTTCATATATACATAAAATTATCAGACAAGAAACTTTTACAATGTAGATTCATACTGGAATTATTTCATCTCTATTAATGGGGACCCACCAACTCAACAAGATAAACAATATATATTGGAATCTGCTTATAGAACTACATCTTCCATTGTCTGGAGACTTTATACATGGAAATTTTTGCATAGATCTTTTATACACCTTTGATGATGAATAAAATTAATAATAAAGATAATCTATGTAAGAGATGTAATGTAGAAATTAATGCTGACTGGGCTCATATGTTTTATGACTGTATGAAGTTGAAAGAATACTGGAAGTCAATTAATGAATTTTGCAGGCTCTTTTACAGATAATTTCATTATTTCTAAGTCTCTTATATTATTCAACACACCTGTACCTTAATATGTTAAAAGATTAAGCTTCCTTGTTATGGTCTATCCTAGCAGTGGCTAGGAAAATAATAACTAGAAATTGGATTTCAGATACACCTCCTTCGTTCAATGAATTTAAAAATGTTATGAATATAATGTGTCATATGGAAATAAGCACAATTAGAATGAGAACAACTAGAAAAACATCACATTTTATTGTATGGGATAATTTACAAAATTTGTTAAAAAAAATTCTAATTTCAATAGCACAGTATTTTAGTTTAATTAATTGATCTGATTGTAGTGGATGTCTTTGTAAATACTTTAGTTGTTTTGTTGAATATTATAATAATACCTATTTTTAATTATTTGTATAAAATTGTTATGATATTTCTCTTATATGTTAAAACAATAAACTTGTTTTGAAAAAAAAAAAAAAAAAAAAAAATTAATTGTATTGGCATCCAAATACTTGACCTCAGTTAATATTTCCTGAAACCACTCTAAGCCTTTATTATGTGGAATGCTTGAAAATAATTCCACCACATCCACTGTCACCAAATACACTGTGTCATTGTATCTGTTGTTCATAATATTTTTTAAAAAATCTCAAGAATCCTTGGTAATGTGTTTTATCAATCCCAGTAGCTATTTCAAGTGATGGTCCACAAATACGGCCAAAAGTTCCATTACAGAACTGGTCCCTGATACTATAGGCCTAAATACTAGGTTTACAATACCTTTGTGTGTTTTGGGTATTCCAAATATTATTGGAATATGCGGTTTCTCAACATGCAAAAAACTGAACAAGTTCTTATCAAATGCTCCTTGTAACAGGTGGTCCTTTAAATAGTATTGATTTTTGGCGTATGCGATGTTTATTTCATTCCTAGATGCTACACTATATTTCACCAAATCATTCAATATTTCAAACATCTTTGCTTCGTAGTCTATCATGTACGTTATCACAACCCCACCCCCCCTTATCAGGTTTCATTACACTGCATTTATTCTGACATAGTTTCTCCATCAGGTCCTCCTCCAACTTGTTTAAGTTCTTCACTACATTCCTTTTCATATTTAATTTCCTGATGTAATTTTCTACAAGCTCCACGAAAACCTTCAATACTGGGTTAAGTGGGGGGGGGTTGAAAATACTTGTTCTCCCCAAAACTTGCTTGTCCCTTCTTTTCCCTTTAAATATGAAATTTAGATTTAACTTTCTCAGGAACATTTTAACATCCAGTAAAACGTTTACCACACTCAAGGGCTTATTAGGTACAAACTGGAAACCCTTAGTGAACAAGGTAAAATATTCGTTAGTGATCTCTAAATCAGTATAGCTAAACATATTAAAGTTACCCTTTGTTACTTTTTTACCCCTTCAGTAATGATAATCTTAACCAAAGCTTCAGTACCTTTTAATGTTGTATGTATTGCCCTTTCCCTTGGCTGTTGTTCCTCATAAAGTTCCGTCCCATTCTCTCACCCTGCCCCCTCCCTGTACTTGATTGTACTGATTGTAATTGCTGAATTGTCCCTGTTTCTGTGCAATTCTTTTGCTTCTTCTCAATGGGGGCTCATCTAAAGGGTGGGTAAGGTTACTATTAGAAGCTCCATTTTCTTGTATGAATACTTCCTCTCATTCACGTTTTCCATTTAAACCAACACATATTTGGGGATGGGTATGCTTTCCCTTCCTTATATTCCATTAAATCCCTCTGCATTTTTTTTTTTACTTTTCTAATTAACACATTATCACAGTGTAAATCAATTTCTTTAAATACAGCATGATTCTTCAGTTTTTCAACATTGAAAAGACAAGCTACAGTGATTCTATTATGCAAAGCATTAACATCTTTCATCACAGTCTCCCTCTGCTGTTCATAATTTCTAATCACGAGTTTTAAAAGTTCAATTCAAAATTTATTAAACAATTCCAATAACTCTTTATGAAAGTTACTGTTTGTTTCAACATTGTTCATAGATTATAGGACAAAAACCCCACCTTGTGTTTGTACTGGGGTACTTATAAAGCCGCAGCCCCTTTGGTGCCCTTCCCACTGCCACACATTCAGTTAAATAGTCTATTTCAAGTTGCAATGTTTTTAGAGTCAATAATTTTTCTTTAAATACCTTTAGTAGGTCTCCTAATGTCTCATGTATATGTGGTCTGTCCTCCGTAAAATTAAATCTCCTCCCAGTCCAATTTTCAAAGGTAAAATCCATTCAGTTAATTTCCTGAATGTTACCAGCTAAATTCAAGGCTGTAGCAGTGTTCACCAATTGTGTACTCATGTCCTCCATATTGACAGTCACCTCCTTCCTTTGTTCAGTCACCATTTGATTGGATGACGGGCCTGGACCACTGACGACATCACGTAGTTGTTTCTGGTTACCTGGCAAACCCCGATCCTCCATTCCTCATTAGCATAGTTTGATTTGATGCAATTTGGGTCAAAATCTTGTGGGAGATATTTGTCTAGCAGACTTGAACACACTCTTGATACAGAACCCTGCCTAATGTACACAGATCACCTCAGTGCACCTCAGCACATGCAATCTGTATTATTGGCTGGGCAACCATCATTGCAACACAGGGTGTCTGCCTGTGTCCCTCTTGAACTGGGGCAATATGTGCTGATCCTGTAACTATGGGTATAAAGATGACTATGACTGTGAGGCTGTATGGTCATTATGCAAGTGAAGTTCAAACATCCTATGATTCCATAACATGATGTAAAATGCTCTAAAAGGCTGGCATACAAACATGTCTACATTGAGGCTAGCACCACTTCCAATCACTGTGTACAGGACATACCAAGGCACACACATAGTGCAAGTTGAGTGTATGTAGATGAGAACACTTATCTATGTAATGGTACACATTACAGATCACAGTACATGATGCATGCAACACACCTCATGTCTGCTAGTACTATCAGTTCCGGACATATTATGCTTGATGACATCAGCAGGCCTTGTTGTGGTCAGTCCTTTTAGGGACCATATCACACACTACATATAAAATACTGCAAAACCTTACCTATGTTTAATTTACCAAGGTGATCGTATTTATGCCATATGGACATATAGAAGCACCAAGTAGCCAGGAGTGAGATTAGAACCCCTACCTATCTAGTCTTATACTAGACAGATCACATTATTTATCACTTGTGCCATGGCTTAAGTCTGATACTATATTGTTAGCTGGTAGTCATAAGGTGGATGACATCATCAGGCCTTGTGGAAGAGGACAGTTTGAAAGCTAGCAACAATTTACAGGGCCAAAAAGTACATAACCATTGCAGGTGGATAGCCCATGAGAGCATAGCAGTTGTTTTGCAAGGGTATACACACACATATACACCAAGAGCCTGGAATGAGATTAGAGCCACTACCTCTCTAGTCTTACACACTATGGATCACAGTACTTATCACACACACCACAGGTTAAGTCTGTTGCTTATGTGATTGCAGGCTCAGTATTTGATCATTACACAAACTAGGCTTATACTGAATAGCATCTGTGGCCTGCAGAGTGATATTGCTTGATACTGTTATCTGCATCTAGTATCCTAGAAGTGAAGTAACTGTTATTATCCTAGATATGTGTGTGTACAGTTACCAGTGCAGCCATATGTGCCTGTTTGCACTTAGACAGGCAAACCTGTAGGCAGGAACAATTTGCACTCTCCATCCATGCATTGTTAACATTATACATTACACCACCTGCTCACCTGTGTCTGTCTACATGGTGAGATTCAGTAGGCACAGGTGTCTGTAGATAAGTGGATTATGTACTGTTGTGCCCTCAGTTTGGCTGCTTTGAGCAACACTATGAATGTGTGATACTGCAGATTTACTCACCATTATTAGGGTATGTAGGGCAATACAGAAATCTAAGACATATTTATGTATAGGTGAAAAACTGAGGGGCTGCCAGCCCAGCCAGATAGAATTTTATAAACAATTCTATGTCATTGTAAATAGTAATATGATCCACAAGCTTGTGTAACAAATGTAAGAAACGTCTGATATGTTCTGAGCTTCAAAATGTAATGACATTGCACCCTGCTGGAAGAAAGCTGATGAGTAAAGCATTTTATGACTGTTTGATCTCAAGCTAGGAGACAGGATGTCTGGGCTAGGAAATTATTTCTATTGTTCTAAGACAGAGATAATTACTAGGTTTTACATGTAAAGTGTCTTTTATTGCTGTGGCTTCCTGGCAGGTGCAGATTATAAAAATAAATCATACAATTTTAAGTTCTATGAGCCTAGGAAACTTAAGTAGAAGTGTCAGTAATGATGTAATCTGAAATGGTTCAGCACTAATGTGTATTATCAATTTAAGACTTTCTCAGAGAGAAAGATTTAGAATTTGTATTTGTCTTCAGAGCTGACAACTCACCAGCACTTTGCCTAGTAAGTAGAATTTAAAAACAGTTTCTCTTAGAGACAGAGAGGAACATAACCAGATTAGTCTAGCTGTTTTCTATATTTATGTCAGACTATCCTACAATATTGTTTTAAGGTATTTTCCTGTGATCTCTGAACTCTCTAAATACAGGCTTTGCTGTATTCTGGACTTTTGGAAAGTTCCTGTGTTGCCCATTTCCTTTCTTGGATAAAGGGAGGCTTCTTTGTTCACCAGTGGCAGTTGTGAGCTTAGAGCAGCCTATCTATCCCTGGAGGAGTGTTCCCAGCACAAGAATCTGGTAGTCTATTGGCCAATTTCTAGCTCTTTCAAGTCCCCCTGTATAAAACCCACTTTGGTGCGGCATTGCGTGATTTTGCGCATAGCGCAGCATCGGGCAGCTCTGCTTAATTGGGTTTAAACCATTCTCGGCTCCACAAAGTCTGCTCTTCACTTTTTCCATTAGAACTGATCTAGTTCTCATAATAAACACCCTATTCCTACTCTAAAGCCTGGCACTTGCTCACTAAAGCAATTATATAAATCAGCAATAAAAAATTAAAAGCACTACACCCTCACAAACTCCCCTTGAGTACCTTGTTCCCCATTGGCCCTGTTATTCAATTATAAAGGAATTCCCAATACTATTCTAGCATGTCCAAATGTCAGTTGTCAATCTCCTCTCTGGTCCAGCTGGTGAATCTGGGAATCTTGAGGCAATGTTACAACTGCCTCATGTACACAGACAACCCTCTCCTCCTCCCAACAAATTCCAACACATGTGAGAGATGCAACCATATAGCCAAACTGGAGGCTAAGCTCTCTCAACTCAGTACTGGCATAACCAGTCAGGAGGAGAAGGAAACCACACTCACTACAATTCCAGTCTCACATAGACCTACCACGACAGCAAACCAAACACATAAACACACAAATACATACTCGGAGACTCTAAATAAAAATCTGCCTAAGCAGCAGAGACCTCCAAAGCAGACACCCAAGCAACCGCTACCCCAAAACAAAACATGTACAACACATAGCTTACAAAGCCAGTGTGCTGAACAGTCACAGCTCTTAAGGCTGAACAATACACCTGATACACTTGTAATAGGTGACACAATTGTCAGGCACACGTCCCGCTCACCAGGCTGAACAAGGAGAAGGTCACGGTGAGCTGCCTGTCGGGAACTAGGATCCGCCACATAACACAAGCACTCAGGTCACTCCAACGTAAGTACAAATATGACTCAGTCATTGTCCATGCTGGTGTGAATGACCTGAAACGTACCTCCCTGGACTACATGAAAAGAGACATAGAAGAGCTCTCTGAGCATGTAGCCCAGGCCGGTATGACCCTGACCTTGAGTAGCATCTTACCCTCACCAAGAATGATGCCACAATATGAAGACAAGATGATCAATTTCAACAATTGGCTTAAGTATTGGTGTCATTCAAAGGGGATCCAATGCCTGTCAGCCTGGGATGACATGCTCGACAAGCCACGATTCTTTGCTAGGGACTGCTTGCACATGTCACCCCTGGGCTTTCGGATATTGGCAAAGGCTTTTGCCACAACTAGTGCCTTTTTTAGGCAAGGCTCAAAAGACAAACCCACCTCCATAGGTATCACAAGGGATAAGAAATTAACAGTAATGCTACTCAATGCCAGAAGTCTAAACCTCAAGATGCACGCACTCGAAACTCTCCTTAGCATGGAGAACATCGATATCTGTGCAGTAACAGAAATCTGGGTCAAGGCTCCCGAGAGCACCCCAGCACTATGAGGTTATACCTCATACCATGCTTTTCGGCCCCAAAACTTGGACCGAACCACAAAAGGAGGGGTAGCATCAATATTCGTCAAAGATATCCACACCTCCAGGTTGGTGGCACAGCACGAAGCATCAGAGACTATCCATGTGCAACTAACAGTGGGTAAAACTGCCTTCCAGTTTATAGCCTGCTACAGACCACCCTCCCAAACCCAGGAACCCTCTCGGCCTTCCTGAGAACACTGGAAAATATGAAGGTCTCTCCAAACACCATTATATTGGGTGACTTCAACTACCCAAACATAGACTGGGAGCATTACTCTAGCTCCAACACCCTAGCCCAAAGTTTCCTAGAATTTATAAACTCAAATGCTATGGAACAACTTGTTACCACTCCCACAAGAGGGGAAAACATACTGGACCTGATCATCACCAACATGGGGGCTCTATGCTCCAGACCAGAAGTGTATCCCTCACTGGTAAGATCAGATCATAAACTAATCTCACTGGATATTCACATCCCGACCCCACCCCTGCCCAGAAAACCAGTGAAAAACTTCACTAAAGCAAATTTCACACTCCTCAAAACTGAGGTGGAATCCTTCAAAGCCCCCGGGCCTGTGTAAAATACGGCCCAGACCGCAGCATCCTTTATAAACACATTCTATGAACACCTTCAGGAATGCATGGATCATGCAATCCCAAATAAAACCAAGACCCAATCCTCCAAAGGCAGGCGTCCTGTCTGGTGGACCCCAGCCATAAACAAACTATACAATAGAAGGAGGAAGCTACTACATGATAGAGCAAAATCCCAAAAAGGGAAGGCATCTCTGATCAGTACTAGCAAAAAACTATGGGCACTCATAAAATCGTCTAAGGCCAGCTTCAAGAGAAAAATTGCACAGGACACTAAGGATAATCACAAGGCTTTCTTTAGTTATGTTAGGAACCTGGGTGGGAATTCCCAGATATGCTCAGAATTAGTCCAAAATGACAAAAAATACACCGAACCCACAGACATTGCCAACATCCTAGCTGACAGGTTCAGCCAAACTTCTCTCCCCCTCCTCACCAAAAGGGCAAATATCTATCCCAGCAGAGTGCTGCCCCCCTGACATCTCAGATGCTCAGGTAAGAGCCACCCTCTCCAAAGCAAAAAACACAGCATCAATGGGACCAAACGGTGTCCCGGGCTGCGTCCTTCATGAACTCCAAGAAGAGCTAAACCCAAACATAAAACTACTGTTTAATCTCAGCCTTACTACAGGATATGTACCCAAAGAGAGGTGTACAGCAACAGTGGTCCCTCCCCACAAAGGCGGTGCCTCAACAGATCATGGAAACTATCGCCCCATAAGCCTGACTAGCTTGGTCTGCAAAGCTATGGAAAGGATCATCATGGACCTCATAAATAAAGATATTGGGGACCTACAAACACTGGATCCTACCCAGTTTGGTTTTGTTAAGGGCAGATCCTGCCTCTTAAACCTGGTTGATTTCTTTTAAACAGTTATCAAGGCCATTGATGAGGGGAAGGTGGTCCACACAGCCTACCTGGACCTTGTAAAAGCCTTCAATACAATACCCCACTCGGGCATTATAGATAAGCTCACCAGCTTAAATATAAACCCCTATGTCAGTAGATGGGTTGCAAACTGGCTCCAGGACAGAACCCACATGGTTAGAATTGTTGGAGCCATGTCAGACTCCAAACCAGTTACAAGTGGCATCCCACAAGGCTCAGTCCTGGGACCTCTCTTATTCGGTATATATTTCTCGGAGGTACCAGCCAACATGGAAGGACTGTGGCTGACCAAGTTCCCAGATGACTGCAAACTAGGCACCATAATCGACTCTCCAGCAGTCGCAAGCATCCTACAAAAGGGCCTCATAGAAACAGACAACTGGTGCCAGAGCCATGGCCTCAAGCTAAACACCAAAAAGTGTATAGTCATCCCCTTTGGCAAAAACAAAGTGCCACAAATTACCACATAGGTGGTAATCCATTAAGTATGGAAGAAGTAATTAGGGACCTGGGGACCCAAGTTGATAGCAATCTCTCATTTGAAAACCACATGGCCAAAGTGGTTAGAAAAAACATTTTATATAGCCCACCTATTCATGAAGGGATTCACATCTAGATCAGGGGAGGTCATCATGCCTCTTTACTCATCCCTCATCAGGCCCATAATTGAGTACAATGCCCCTTTTGGGATGTACCTTACCAGACACCTGCAGCAACTGGAAAGACCCCAAAAGTACCTTACCAAGAGGGTCAAAGTCTCAAACAGATGCCATATGCTGCCCGGTTAAAGAAACTCCAGCTCTACTCAGTGGCATACCGCCTGCTCAGAGGCGATCTGTGCCTGACGTATAAAGCCATGTCCAACCCGGAATTAATGGACATGCTGCACCTCAGAAAATCCAAATCCCATTGAGCTACGCGCTCGAGAGACTTGAAACTCAGCACTGAAATAAATAGGACATGCTGGAGGATCAGATTCATAACCCATAGGCTCCCTTCACTCTGGAATAAAATCCCAGTCCAGGTTAGGCTGAGTCCCTCATTGACTCTCTTCAAGAGGAATCTTGATGAGTGGATGGGAGATCGTAGGTTTACCCCGGGTATCACTTCTGTGTCACTGTTAGACAGAGGCACAGTATACTAACCTCGAAAAAGGGCATAGCAAAATTCATTTAAAATGGGTGGCGAAAGCCAAACACACTCTGGCTAGGCTTATAAATGCCCTAGGGCAGATAGCCTAGTATGAACTTATAAACCTATGAACCTCTATTAGCACTGTGTTGAATTGATGAACATTGTCTTGTGGTTTTATTCTTTATTATTAAATATTTTTAAACCTTCAACTGTGGCTGTTTTGTTTAGAGATAATTTCTCAGCGTACTGGCATGTATTTGGTGATACTGTATAAGCTACTCCAATAGCCTTAGCCCTGGGTTACACTTACTATTTGGATAACAGTAATAGCACACTGTGGAATTGGTCACCTTTTGGGAAGGGCCTTTTAGTAGCTGATAAGTAGTGGTTGGTGGCAGTGATTTCTACTTTATAGTCTGGGCAGGAGGGGGCATAGCTGGAGAACCTGTGCCAACCTTCCCCAGGAGTGTATGTGTTTTTGTATATAATTCATATCATAAAATGTGTGTGTCAGCTACTTGTGCAGGGACATGAAGCACTAGTTGGACAGACAAGGTGTGGAGGTTTTGGCTTGACCACTTGGATGAGATCTAAAACCTATAGCTGTGCCTGTTGAGTCTTATTGGGGATCTGGAGAGAAAGGCAAAACCCAGACCCAGCCTGACTGTGATTCTGTGTGCTCTTAAGGGAAATTGCAGTTTACTGTGTGTGTACTTGTTATCCTCCCAATGTGGACGCCCCTCACTGGTACTAGTGGTAATAATTGAGGCTCCTTCATCACTGGGTCAGTGCATGGGCATAACATATTAATTGTTTGACAGTGGTGGGATATCCACATCAAATATTAATTGATAGTGGTGAGTTAGCCACATCACATATTAATTGGCTTGTAGTGGTGTGGATAGTGAATCCCTGTAACTTGTGTACAGTGATCACTGAAGGTGTTTTTGTACTCTAAATTAGCCATGCAGTGAACATTCAGAGTTCAGATCACAATTGTTTTATTTCTTTTGTTAGTTTGGTTAGTCAGGGAGAGCAGGCAAGCATGTCAGCAGAAGAGTATGGCAAGCTGACAAGGAGCCAGTTGGCTGAGGTGTGCCAGGGTAAATGACTGGTGCATGGAAACCTGACTAAAGCAGACATGACTGCAGCTTTGGTCACAGCTGCATCAGGAAATAGCAATCAGGAGGATGATCAAACTGGCTGTGGAGATGTACAACACTCAGAGAATGGATAGCTCAACTTTTCTACAGAGGACTTAAAAATCCATCTGGAGTTAAAGAGACTTGAGTTGGAGGCCAAACATTTGGAAATAGAATCAGCAGAGATACTGAGGCATCTAGAGACTGAGGAAAATGAGAAACTGCGATGTCTGCAGGCTGATGAGAATGAATAACTGCTACGCCTTGAAGCTTAGGAGAAGAAAAGGCAGAGGCAACATGAAAAGGAGATGCTGACTCTTTGCCAGAGCCATGGAGGTAATGGGGAAGGGAGTAACCGAACCCCAGAAGCTGCAAACGTCAGTACATTTCTTCCACGGTTTACAGAGGGGGATAATTTTGATAGTTTCATGGTTCCTGACCCCTTACTCCATGGTAAAGGTGTAAATGTACTTTCCAAACTGTCTGAAAATGTTTTCTTAAATTATAATGCTGTAAAGAATTGTTTGCTAGAATTTTGTAAGCTAACACCTGAGATTTATAGGAAAAAGTTTTGTGAGCATAGAAGCAAGGCAGGTGAAAGTGTGTGTGAATATGCTGCTGAACTAAGCACTTATTTTCATAGGTGGGTGACTGGATGTCAGATCGCCACTTCTGATGGGCTGGCAGACATTTGGTGAGGGAACAAGCCCTTAGCACTTTGCCTGAGGATGAGGATCTGGGTAGCTGATAGACAATGCTCTATTTCAGATTAGTTGGGAAAGCAGGGAGACCTATACCTAGCAAGTAGGGAATCACTGCACAGGAAAGGACCCCCAGTGCTGCTCATGGGTCTAAGGGAATCCATGGTGGGCAGCCCAGACTGCCCCAACAGAATCTGACAGTAGCAGAGGAAGCCACTAGTCCAGGTACACATCCAGGACCTAGGGTTAAATATTTTAAATGCAACCAGTGGGGCCATGTAGCATATAGATATCCACAAGGTAAGGTGGGGAATAAAAGGTGGGTGAGCTAATAAGTGGGAAAGACAAAATGCCAATAGTAGGTTGTCATGAGACAACAGGGGTACTGAACTATCATCCTGTAGATGTCCTGATATGGAAGGATTTTGATAATGCAATGCCATGTGCTCATGCAGTTACACGCAGTCAGGCTTAAAGACAAGCATGTGGGTCTGGTAGCCTGGGGAGACCCAGTCAGACCACATACTTGCAGCCAGGACTGGTGAGGTGGCTACTTCAGGGAGGGAGCTACCCTGTAGCAGTGGACTGAAGGTGAGCCACAGCTGCTTATGAGTACTGATGGTCCCTTGGACAGAGTAACTGCAAGGGCAGAGGTGAGTAGTAGTACCCAGGTTGACAGTGAGGCACAGCTGTCAGAGGATGCCAGACTTCATGTGGAAGGGGAGCTGGGAAGGGTTACAAAGAGAGAGTTGAGACAGACTCAGCTCTCAGACCCTACATTACAAGGCCTGAGAGAGGCAGCTAGTGAGGCACCTGATTTTCAAGGGAAGGGGGATTTTGTATACTGGGACAAAGGGTCAATGTATAGAGAGTGGTCCCCTGAGGGAGGGCTAAAATGTGAGAGAATACAGCAGTTGGTAGTGCCTAGAGCCTACCATCTGGCACTTCTAGCCATAGCCCATGATATTTCCTTTGCAGGTCATATGGGCATAAAATGTACAAAGAGACATATTATGCATAACTTTTATTGGCCTGGGATTTCCAGAGATGCAACAGGATACTGCAGGACCTGTGAGCATTGCTAAAAGGTAGGAAAAGGCAGGAGACAGAGTGAAAGCTTCCCTGATGCCTTTGCCTGTGATTGAGGAGCCATTTTAGAGGTAGCTATGAATATTGTGAGACCTCTGAGTACCCCAAGTTCCACATGGAAAAAGTATATCCTAGTGGTAGTAAATTATACTACAAGATACCCTGAGGCAGTGGCTTTGTCCTCCGTTGAGGCAGAAAAGGTGGCAAATGCTTTGTTAGAGATTTTCAGCAGGGTAGGTTTCCCAAAAGAAATACTGACTGACAGAGGTGCCAATTTCATGTCAGACCTACTGGCTTGTCTATGGAAGTATTGCGGGGTGAAGCACCTAAAGACCACCCCCTACCATCCCCAGACTAATGATCTTGTTGAGAGGTTAAACTCTACACTCAAGTCCATGCTACAGGTATTTGCTGACCAGTTTAACAGGGATTAGGCAAATATTTGCCCCATCTGTTGTTTGCTTACTGAGAGGTTCCCCAGGAATCCACAGGTTTTCACCATTTGAGTTGCTGTATGGGCATAGGGTGAGAGGACCTCTAGATTTAATTCAAGATGAGTGGGGGGGGTGAATCTCACAAGGATGCTGTTGTGGCATATGTTCTAAACTTCAGGACAAGGCTTAGGGAACTAATGGGCTTGGGCCAGGAGAACCTGGCAGAATCCCCACAGCAGAACAAGGTCTGGTATGACAGGAATGTTCGAGCTAGAGAGTATGCTGTTGGGAAACAGGTAATGGTTCTCATTCCTGTCAGACATAACAAGCTGCAAGCGGCTTGGGTGGGACCCTACAAGGTGGTAAGGATGGCCAGTGATGTTATCTACATGGTAGAACTGCTAGGCAGGAGGCAGGGGCACATATTGTACCATGTTAACATGATGAAACCTTACCATGAATAATATCATTGCTGGAACCTGTGTCTAACAGAGTTCTTTTCAAACTATCTGGAAATATACAGAGCTAAGTATATATTTTTTGGTTCTTCAGAATTGTGTACTGTAAATTGTTGCTGGACTAATTTTATTCAGAGTTGTGTTTTGATTCACTGTACAGTTTTTCAGATCTCCGCTAAAAGTGTTTTGTCCCACCTCCTCCTATTTTCTGCTGTGTCAAGTTGGTATAACTGTTTTTTACAGCTTGTGTCATCTGACTATCTGAAGGATTACTTGTATAATAATAGACTCTGTTTGTTAACAGCCTGTATATCATTGCTGGAACCTGTGTCTAACAGAGCTCTTTTCAAACTATCTGGAAATATACAGAGCTAAGTATACTTTTTGGTTCTTCAGAATTGTGTACTGTAAATTGTTGCTGGACTAATTTTATTTAGAGTTGTGCACTATTTTTGATTCACTGTAGTGAAGTAGTTTTTCAGATCTCTGCTGAAAGTGTTTTGTCCCACCAACCCTCAGTATTTCTGGTTTGTTGTTTAAATTTGGTGGCTTTTGCAGTTGCCCGCCCCACTGCAGATTTCATTTGGGACACTCCCCCCAGTCCCATCTCTTTACCACATTCTATCTAATACACTCCTTCTGCACTTGTTTTTAGTCATTTTTAATTTAATTCCATTTTTTAAACTGTTTGGTCTAATATTGCTACATACGCAAGCGTGCTAGCTTGCACTGCATTTGAAATGTTTCTACTGCTGTTTTAGCTACTTTTCTGTAAAAAAAAATGTAAGTCTGTTTCCTACCTTTCCTGTAACTAGTGTAGTCCAGATACAGATTTGCTGTATCCAGGACTGTATGTAAGCTTCTGAGCCCCCCCCCCCCAAGCCTTTCTGTGTTGGAGGAATGCCTTCTAGCTTGTTAGTGGGAGTGGTAAGCACTAGGTAACCTGTCTACCACATAAGGAGTGGTTCTTATCCAGAAATTGTAGTTATTGGCCGCCTGGGCAATTTTTTCCATCTCTCTCAACTTTCTGATTTGAAAGCCCACATTTGCACTTGTTTCTTTCCTGTAACTAGTCTAGTGCAGATACATATTCTTAGTTTTAACACTTGAATTTGCTTATTCTTGTTCAGAACTTGTTGTAAGCACTAAATAAGCTACTAATTACTATAGCACTCAATCTTCCTCATTACATAAAGGAAAACAGTTTATGGTACTTACTTTCCTCACTTGCTTAGAGAAAAACAGCTCTTGTACTCACTGTCCTCACTTATCCAGAGGAGAATAATTTTTTATTCAGGCATGTCCAAGGGTCAGCTCCCAGTGATCTCTCCTGTCTATCTGATGAATCTGGGCATCTTGGAGTAATGTAGAAATTGCCTCATGTACACAGACAACCCTCTCCTCCTACCACCCAACACTACAACCTGTGAGAGATGCCCTTATCTAGCCAAACTGGAGGTAAAGCTCTCTCCAACCAAGACTGAACTTGACATTCAAGAGGAGAAGGTAAACACTTGCACCACACCACACTTATCACATAGTCTCACTAAATCTACACCACCAAAATCCACACATAGAAACACAAAAACATTCACAGAGGCTCTCAAAAATAATCTGCCCAAGCAACAGAGACCTCCAAAGCAGAAACGCAAGCAACTTCCACCCCCAACACAACCCAAATGACACATAGCCCACAGACTCAGTGTGCCACTCAACCACAGCCAATAAGGCAAAACAACATATCCAACACACTAGTCATAGGTGACTCTATAGTCAGGCACACTGATGTCTCACTCACCAGGTTAAACAAGGAGAAGGTTACTGTCAGCTGCCTGTCGGGTGCCAGGATCCAGCACATAACCCATGCACTCAGGTCACTCCACAACAAGTACAAATATGACTTTGTCATTGTCCATGTTGGTGTGAACGACCTGAGACATACCTCCCTGGACTACATGAAAAGAGACATGGAAGAGCTCTCCAATCTTGTAGCCCAGGCAGGTATGACCCTAGCCATGAGGAGCATTTTGCCATTGCCCAGAATGATACCGCAGTACAAGGACAAAATGATTAACTTCAACAATTGGCTAAGCTTCTGTTGCCATTCTAAGGGGATCCAGTATCTGTCTTCTTGGGATGACATGGTCGACAGACCACAATGCTTTGCCAGAGATCACCTGCACCTGTAGCCCCTGGGATTCCGGATACTGGCTAAGGCTCTTGCCGCCCCTGTAGTGCCTTTTTAGGCAAGGTTCAAATGACAAATTCGCCACCGTAACAGGAACAGGCAAGCAAAAACTGAGGGTAATTCTACTCAATGCTAGAAGTCCAAGTCTCAAAATGCACTCACTCGAGGCATTCCTTAAAATGGAGAACATCGATATCTGTGCAGTGACTGAGACCTGGTTCAAGGCTCCAGAGAGCACCCCTGCACTACCAGGCTATAACTCATACCACACTTTTCAGCCACGTAACTTGGACTAGAACACCAAAGGTGGAGGTGTGTCCATATTCATTAAGGATATCCACACCTCCAGGCTAGTTGCTCAGCATAATGCATCCGAGGTTATCCAAGTGCAACTAACTCTGGACAAAACTGCAATCCAAATTGTAGCTTGCTACAGATCCCCCACCATGCCACAGGATTCCCACTCCTCTTTTCTTGATGTACTTGAAAATATTAGGGTTCAACCAAATGCCCTAATAATGGGTGATTTCAGCGACTCCACCATTAACTGGGAAACTACTTATGTACCAACTCCTTCACAGAACACTTTCTGGAATTCATAAACTCCAATGCCCTGGATCAACTTATCCACACCCCCACCAGGGGCAACAATATCCTAGACCTAGTCATTATCAACATGAGTGACCGGTGTTCCACACCTGAAGTCAGCTCCTCGTTGGTCCAATCCGACCATAAGCTAATCACCCTTGATATCTACATCCCGCCCCCACTCCCTGTTAAGGAAACCATGGTAAAATATTTCTCCAAAGTCAACTTCATGCTTCTTAAGACAGAAGTGGTGAACTTCCTGACACCCATGCAGATGGACAATACAGTTACGACTGCTGAATCCTACAAAAATGCACTCTATAAGCACTTACATGAGTGCATGGATTGTGTTATCTCAAACAGAACCAAGACACTATCTTCCAAAAAAGGAAGTCAGTCTGGTGGTCCCCCGCCATAAACAACTGTACAAAAGAATTAAGAAATTGTTGCAAAAAAGAGTAAAATCCCATGAGTGGAGGAGCACTCTGGTCAACCTTAGTAAGAAGCTGAGATCCCTTATAAGATCCTCCAAAGCTACCTATGAAAACAAAATCGCCACTGATTCTAAGGACAATCACAAAGCATTCTATAGCTATGTCAAGAATCTCAATGACAACACCCAGATCTGCTCTGAGTTATAGCACAACGGCACGAAAATTACAGAACCAACTGATATTGCCAACATCCTGGCAGATAGGTTCAGTGCTAACTTTACCCCCCCTCACCCCCTAATGGGCCCATATCTATACAGGAATAATGCAAAGTCCTTGTAATCACAACTACGCAGGTAAAAGCTGCACTCTCTAAAGCCAAAAACACAGCATCCATGGGACCGGACAACATCCCAGGTTGCATTTTACATGAACTTCAGAATGAACTGGCTCCCCACCTAAGCACCATGTTCAATCATAGCCTCACATCAGACGTTGTGCCCACTGAATGGTGTACAGCAACAGTTATCCCACTCGACAAAGCGGAAGCCACCAGTGATCCTGGGAACTATCACCCTATTAACCTGACAAGCCTGGTCTGCAAGGCCATGGAACATATCATCATGGAACTCATAAACAAAGACATTAGTAACCTCCAAACTCTGGATCCCACCCAGTTCGGGTTTGTGAATGGCAGATCATGCCTCCTGAACCTGATCAACATCTTTGAGGAAGTCACCAAAGCCGTAGATGAGGGTAAGGTGGTTCACACAGCCTATCTTGACCTCACCAAGGCTTTCAACACCATCCCCCATTCTGGAATTATAGCTAAACTCACTAAACTAGGTATAAATCCCTACATCACAAGATGGGTTGCCAACTGGCTCACTGACAGAACCCACATTATAAAAGTTGCAGACTCCAAATCTGACCTCAAACCACTGACAAGTGGAGTACCACAGGGTTCAGTCCTGGGACCTCTCCTGTTTGTTATCTACTTCTTTGAAGTACAGGCTAACACAGAAGGCCTCTGGCTAATGAAGTTCACAGATGACTGCAAACTAGGAGCCATAGTTGAGTCCCCAAATGATGTGGAAATCCTACAGAAGGGCCTCGCTGAGACAGATGCTTGGTGTCAGAGCCATGGTCTCAAACTCAATGCCAAAAAGTGCATTGTCATCCCCTTTGGTAAAAACTCTGTACCCATGAGCTACTACATAGACAGCAGTCTACTTAACACCAAATGTGTGATAAGAGACCTAAGGACCCAGGTGGGCAGTACTCTGTCCTTTGATAGTCACATTGCCACAGTAGTCAGGAAGTCCTTCTAGATGGCACACCTCATCATAAAAGAGTTCTCATCCAGGAAAAAAGAGGTCATTGTTCCCCTCTACTCAACACTCATTAGATCCATTATAAAGTACAATGCCCCTTTTGTAATGTACCTCACAAAACATCTGCAGCAGTTGAAAAGGCCACAGAAGTACCTCACAAAGAGAATTACTGGCCTCAAAGAGATGCCCTACACTGACCATCTCACAAAACTCCAGCTTTACTCCATAGCATATTGCCTACTCCGAGGTGATCTCTGCCTAACATATAAAGCTATGTCAAACCCAGAGCTGTTGGACATGCTATACCTAAAGAAATTCCAATCCCTCCGAGCTACATGCTCTAGGGACCTAAACCTTGTCACCACAATAAACAGGACATGTTGGAGGGATAGATTCCTGTCCCAGAGACTTCCCATACTCTGGAACAGGCTACCCATCTATGTCAAGCAAAGTTCATTAGCACTCACCAAGAAAAATCTTGATGAATGGATGGGAAATAGAAAATACACCTCAGGGATCACTTCTGTGTCTCTGCTCAACAGTGGCACAGGAAAATAACTTTCTTGGGTGGTGTAAGCCAGGGAACATTGCTGGCTAGGCCTACATAGGCCCTCAGGCCGCTAGCCTAGTACCTACCTATGAACCTATGAACTTATGATAGGGAGGCCCTTGTGCTGAAAATTTGCAGTGGATTGTAGGAGGAGTCTGAGGGAGATCTGGTGATGATCTCCTCAGTGAGGCTCAGACTGATACCTCAGTGGAAGAGGTAGCAATGTCCCAGCAGCTATCTCCTACCCAGGTTTGATAAATCTGAGCAGTATTACAGGAGTTTGGTGACATGTTCACTGGGAAACCAGGGTGCACCCACCTGGTGCAGCACCAGGTGGATATGGGGACCCCAATGGCCTGTTAGGCAGGCCCCTTACAGGGTGCCTGGCAGAGTCAAACAGACTCTGATGGAGGAGATTTAGGAAAAGTGGGAACTAGGGTTAATTCAGAAGTCCAACAGTCCCTAGGCCTCCCCAATGGTGCTAATGCCAAAGAAGGATGGCAGCACCAGGTTCTGTGTGGACTACAGGAAATTAAATAGTCAGAGTCAAATGCTTACCCCATACCTAGGACAGAAGAAACCCTAGAGCAGCTGGGTGGTGCTAAGTATCTTACCACCACTGATCTTACCAAGGATAACTGACAGGTGCCCTTGACTCCCAGTGCTAGAGAGAAGTCATCCTTTGTGACTCCTTTTGGCTTGTATGAGTTCATAAAGATGCCCTTTGGGATGAAAAATGCCCCAGCAACTTTCCAGAGGCTGGCAGATCATATCCCAGCAGAAGCAGGAGGGTTTGCCCTTGCTTACCTAGATGATATTGCCATCTACAGCCATTCCTGGCAAGAACACCTTCAACATATCAGGAAGGTGCTGAGCAGACTACAGAGGGCAGGGTTGACCATTAAGCTGAGAAAATGTTAGGTGGGCATGGCAGAGGTCTCCTACCTGGGACATAGAATGGAAAGTGGTAAGATCAGGCCAGAACCTGCCAAAGTGGAAGCCATTCAGGCATGGCCTGCAACTGTTATCATAAAGCAGGTGAGGGCATTCTTAGGGACAGCAAGGTACTACAGAAAGTTTGTCCCCAGTTATAGTACCATAGCTGTTCCCCTCACAGACCTGGCAAGGGAAAACAGGCCAGATAAGGTAGTGTGGACCATAGCATGTGAGCAGGCATCCCAGAAACTTAAAGAAGCTTTAGGAGGACCCCCTGTGTTACCCAGTCCAGATTACAGAAAATAATTTGTTGTGCAGGTGGATGATTTGAGCCATGGGATGGGGGTTGTACTTAGCCAGATTTCCTCAGAGGGAGAACAGCACCCAGTGGTTTATCTCAGTCATAGGCTCCAACCCAGGGAGGAATGCTATGCAGCTGTAGGAACAGAATGTCTATCCATAGTGTGGGCACTGCAGATTCTTCAGCCTTATCTGTTGGGAAGAAAATTCACTGTAGTTACAGATCACAATCCCCTAACATGGTTACATTGAGCCAGTCGGCAAGATTCCAAGTCACTAAGGTAGAGCCTAGGGTTGCAAAAATATATGTCAGTGCAGCACCGCAGTGGGATTAGCAATGCCAATGCAGATGGGCTCTCAAGACAGGGAATGGGGTAAGGTATACTCAGATAGACTCAACACTCTCAAGCAACGTTTCTCAAGAGACACTTGAAAAACTAGCTTGAGTTCTCGGGGGGGGGGGGGTGTGAAAAACTGAGGCACTGCCAACCCAGCCAGATATAATTTTATAAATAATTATATGTCATTGTAAATATTAATATGATCCACAGGCTTGTGTAACACATGTAAGGAAACTGTGTTATGTTCTGAGCTTCAAAGATGTAATGACATTGCACCCTGCTGGAAGAAAGTTGATGAGTAAAGCTTTTTATGACTGTTTGATCTCAAGCTAGGAGACAGGATTTCTGGGCTAGGAAATTCTTTCTATTGTTTTAATAGAGAATAATCACTAGGTTTTACATGTAAAGTGTCTTTTATTGTTGTGGCTTCATGACATGTGTAGATTACAAAAAGAAATGTTAAAATTGTAAGTTCTGTGACCCTGGACAACTTGAGTAGAAGTGTCAAGAATGATGTAATCTGAAATGACTCAGCAGTAATGTGTATTATCAATTTAAGACTTTTTCAGAGAGAAGGATTTAGCATTTTGTATTTGTCTTCAGAGATGACAAGAACTCACCAGCACTTTGCCTTGTAAGTAGAATTTAGAACATAGTTTCTCTTAGAGACAGATAAGAATATAGCCAGATAATCTAGCTGTTTTCTATATTCATGTCAGACTCTTCTACAATATTGTTTTAAAGTATGTTCCTGTGATCTCTGAACTCCCTATTAGCACTGTGTTGAATTGATGAGTATTGTCTTGTGTTTTTATTATTTATTATTAAATATTTTTAAACTGTTCGACTGTGGCTGTTTTGCATAGAGATAATTTAAGCAATCAGAGCACTGGCATTTATTTGGTGATACTATATAAGTCACTCCAATAGCCTTACCCCTGGGTTACACTTGCTATTTGGATAACAGTAATAGCACACAGTGGAATTGGTCACCCTTTGGGAAGGGCCTTATAGTAGTTGATAAGTAGTGGTTGGTGGCAGTGATTTCTATTTTATAGTCTGTGCATGAGTGGGCATAGTTGGAAAACCTGTGCCAGCCTTCCCCAGGAGTGTCTATGTGTTTGTATATAATTCATATCTCAATGTGTGTGTGTGTCAGCTACATGGGCAGGGACACAAAGCACTGGCTGGACAGAGAAGGTACTGGTTGTTTTGGATTGCTGAGATCTGAACCCTTTGGCTGTGCCAGTGGGGACTCTTATTGGGGATCTGGAGAGAAAGGGAGAAACTAGCTCCAGACTGACTCTGATCTCTGTGTGCTCTTAAGGGAATTTGCACTTTACTGTGTGTGTACTTGTTATCCTCCCAATGTGGACGCCCCTCACTGGTACTAGTGGTGAGTATTGAGACTTCTTGATCACTGGGCCAGTGCATGGGTGTCACAGTATATAACAGGGATGTGTACATATAGATATAGATATATATATATATATATATATATATATATATATATATATACATATGGGTTCCCTACGTTAGACCAACAGTTCGGAAGATCGACACACAAAACACCGATGCCAGAAGACTGACGAAGCAGATGACTGACAAGTCGTAATCGCGACAGCGAAAACATCGACAGGGATAACTTGTGAGTGCAACCCGGTAAGTGTGTGATAGTGAGGGAGTTAGGGTTAGGGTGCAGGTAAGGTAAGTGTGCGATAGTGAGGGACTTAGAGTTAGACTGCGGGTAAGGTAAATGTGAGATAGTGAGGGATTTAGGGTTAGGGTGCGGGTAATGTAAGTGTGTAATAGTGAGGGAGTTAGGGTGCGGTATGGTAAGTATGTTATAGTGAGGGACATAGGGTTAGGGTGTGGGTAAAGTAAGTGTGCGATAGTGAGGGACTTAGGGTTAGGGTGCGGGTAAGTTAAGTGTGCGGTAGTGTCGGACCTTAGGGTTAGGGTTTGGGTTAAGGTTAGTGCATAGATAGTTTTGTGTAAGGTGTAGTGTAGGTTTTTAGGTTGTTGGTGTGCTTGTGTTGTGTGTTGTGTGTAACAGTGAACTTTTTGTTTTGTTAAGTGTCGGGATTGTGGTTTGTTGGGCATGTGAACTTTCATGTTTTTGAGGTTTCTTTCTTCTGGCATTGGTGATTTGAATGTCGATCTTCTGAACTTCTGTTCTAACGTAGGGAACCCATATATATATATATATATATATATATATATATATATATATATATATATATATATATATATATATATTTATAAATGTAGCTCTGTATGTGTGTGATATGTATATGTGTTATGTAGATATATGGGGAGAGTCTATGTATCATTTTAAAATATATAGCTCTATATATATATATATATATATATATATAGGTATATATCTATTTGACACTACATAGAGATGGATATACTATGCATGTGAGAGAAAGATAGTGACAGGCGGATATGTATATGTCTCTATGTGTAGATATATCTATACATAACAGGTCATTTTGATGAAGGGGCAACAGAATTGCGCTCATTTTAACCAAGTGTATGGGCATGCCCAGTGGGATTCTCAGTACTTTTAAAGTGACTCCAGGCCACAGCTACCTGTACTCCAGTCTGGGAGTTTGTGTGTTACAGACAATGACATCTGTTCCTGTTTCTGCAGTACTGCACTTCACTCAAAATGTCCACAGCATTCCCCAGCTGTCTGCTGTACTTGATATGTGACTGAGGTTCATAATGTTATACCACACACAGACTGACAGTCTGTGAAAACACCAACATAATAATACCTTACATGCAAAAGATGTAACTACTTCCAGATTAGGACCTTCAACACTATCACCCATGCTACCTTTCCTAGTCCACTGAGCCACAGAGACTGCCAGACAAAGAAGAGTCAGCCATCACACAATCAATAGCATAAATATGTAAGTTGTTATTCCTGCATTATGTGTGATATACAATGTGTGATCGAATTCTATGTTACAGCCCTGAGATTGCCTGGTCTTCTGATATACCATTGCTGACTTACTGTTAAAGCAGTTATATGGGAACACTGCTGTGTTGGGGGTGATGGAACACCAGAACATGATCTGCTGGGACAGACAGTAGTCCAGATATCATGTGTCCCCACTGTTTAACATCTCCCTTGACTGATGTAGTGAATCTTCCAACCATGAGGCCTAGTGATTATTAGGAAACACATACTATTGGACTGGGTATCAGTAGTCACATGTGGATGTTACTTCTCTCCACATAACCCACTATATTTCTGTGCATAAATTCAGCAGATCCATACTTATGATACCATAATATAGTAATCCTTACAAGTAGTGTGCAGGTTAGAGACTTATCTTGCGAGTGCAGCAGTTGACAGAACTGTAGTTTAAGGCTGACTCTATGTGATGAAAGCAGAACACAACCAATGCATGGATAGGTACAGGTTGTATGGGTTGCCTGGCATTAACAATTGTACTATATGTATCTGAGTAGGAGTAGGGTGTCAGTCCCTAGGGCCCCAGGTTGTCAGTGAATGTGCAATGCATTGTCTCTTAGCTAAAGACAGGGTGTACTGGGCACACCTACATTTGCCTACAGGGACATCATCTGGGGTTCCTCCTCCGAGTCCTCCTGTGACTGTGGAGACCTAGGCACTGATGGGGGGCTGTCTATCCCTTCCCTTTGCTGATCCTGCTGCAACTGTTTCCATTGAATCATATTGCGTAGCATGGCACATGCTGTGAACATATGTGGCAGCAGTACTCTCCTGCCACATTTTCACATACTGTGAACATATGTGCACATGTGGCTGGAGAGTCCTGCAGGGCTCCAGGAGATGTATCGAGGCACTGAAACTGTGACTTCAGAAGGCCAAACACATGGTCTGTGATGTCCCTAGTTTGTGCATGTGCTTCATTATGTCCTTCTTCAGTGGATTTGTGTGCATTTCTGATGGGTGCCATCATCCACAGTTCCAGTGCATAGCCAGCATCCCCCAGTAAATGGCAGTATGGAATGTCCCCCTATCAAAATCTTGTACAGCTGTGATGCGTGCCAGATATGGGAGTTGTGATATCTGCCAGGGCTGCCAGCACACACATTCATGATAATCCCCTGGGCATTGCACATGACCTAGCAATTGATGGAATGGTATCTATTGTGGTTGATGTAGAGTTTACCCTCCTCACCGGGTGGTGACTTGATCTGTACATGATGCAATCTATGGCACCCAGTAGCTCAGGGAGTGTGCTATATGGTAGAACTGTTGCATATTGCTGATTCTAGCCTCAGGGGTGAGGTGAAAAAAAATGTGCTTACTGACATGTGGTAGCATGGCATCCAGAAAGTGGTGGAGTATCCTGGAAGCAGATGCCTGTGAGACCCCAATCATGTCCCCAGTTAGTCTTTGGAAATTACCTGTAGCTAGTATCGTAAGGGCTTCTCATGCCTTTATTTCTACTTGGATGGGTTCCCCTCTGTTGGTTCTGGCTCTGAGTTCAGCACAGCAGAGCTCAGTGAGTTCTTGTAGTAAGTCCCTGTCCACCCTGTAGCACTCTAAAATCTCCAGTTCATGTAGCTCCTGGAAAGATACCCTGGGCTTGAACACTTTTCTCCTTCTCTGTCAAAGCCTATTGCCAGCAGCAGCAGCATTGACTTCGGCAACTAGCACATACAGATGTAGCAGACCTGCAGCAGCCCCTAGCATTCTCTCAGTTAAAATTCTCAAGTCTATACTCCAATGGTGCAGAGTATGGGGGAAAATCAGATTGTAGGGTTTATACATACTTTAGTATTGCTCTGCTGTAGGCACTGATTGTATGATTGACTACCTATAATGCATTCCTCCTGCCTAGTATACCATTGACATAATTTAATGGCCCTAGTTTAAGTTAAACAGGGGTCAAAACTAATTAATATGTCATTGGCTTTTAGATACACTCAGCACTGTGGTGCACCATGCAAACACATGCCCTGTAGGTTAAAAAAGTTTAGCACTTAGTGTACATACCCCCCAGACCTCCACATTCAGCATAGAAGTGCACCATACAAATTCATGAAAACACATGCCCCTTAGCTAAAAAAGCTTAGAAGTTAGTGCACAACCCCCTGACAGGACATGCTCAGCATGGTGGCACATCATGCAATCATGTACAGCTGAGCTGAAATAAGCTTAGAAGTCATTGGACACACCCTCCCCTGATGTCTTGTACCTCCTCTGTGAACAACTACATAGTTCTCTGCATACACAAAGGGATACGCAGACACAATTACCCCTTAATACTATTCAGTAACCCTACCTCATTTGCATAGGGATCCGTGTTCACAGCCTGGAAACTACATGCTTCCTAGCTCTACCACGTTAGCAACAACACCAATACAGCACTGTAGATATTCCACGCAAGGTGCTATAATACATTTCCGTCACATAATATTAATTTTTTTTTTCAATTTTTTTTCTTTTTGTTTTTATAAACCATGTTTGTGCAGTAAGGCATGCTGCGCAAATATGCCCAGATTATTAAAAATAATAAAATTAATTTCACTTATTTCCTTTAATTTTTCAGAAACACAGAAGGATAGCTTTACTCACATCTGTATGTGGTATGCCATTTGTGTCAATATATCTACATTTTTACAGCCCCTTTTGTCTGTCTACACTCCTGTACATGGAAGTTTTCTGCATACACTATGGATACTGACATGAGGTCTGAAGAGCTGACTCTCTGTTTGCTGGATTATTCTACCTGACTCATTTGCATGAGATTCACCTGCTTATGAGGTGATTTTCATGCCACAGAACTTCCTGTGTTGGCGTGTGCGTGCGCACCTCTCAGTGGTGTTTACTGAATCTAAAACCTGCTTACTTTCATGTAAGCAGTGTGATGCGATGCCTACATGGCTAAAAACACCATATAGGCTTTATTAAATTCCCCCCCAGTGTTCTTCCCAGTTAAACAAATAGTTGTAGTTTCCCATTTGAAAATGAGGACTTCAGCAATATTCATCCATGATATACTGGTTCTTGAATACTGAAAGGTTTAGCATAAAGTGAAAGCCTTAACTGGGAAGGTGGCTGCATCATGCTAAACACTGCTTTACCACTGAGCTTAGACACTTACAGGGGCATCAGGCTGGAGAGTGGTTTTACAGGCAAAGCCAAATTCTAGGGAAGGTGGCTGCATTATGCTAAGCACTGATTTTACCACTGAGCTTAGATCCTTAGAGGGGCATCAGGCTCGAGAGTGGTTTCACAGGCAAAGCCGAATTCTAATGCAACAGTCCTGAGAAGTGGTTAGTCATTATTTGCCATGTGCTCTTCCCCAGAAATGACCATGGCTCATGTTTTGCTCAGCTAATCATTTCAGAAATTCACTTGGCAGAGTAAAAAGTCATCATTTTAAAAACAAATCAGTGACATGTTTATTCTAATGGGAGCACTTAAGTTCAAATAATTTTAGTGAACATGTGGGGTGTAATTGTAGGTGTCTGTAGATGTGTGGTTGTCTGTAAGAGTATAACTTTAGGCTGGATTAATGTGTGCGTGTGTGTGTGTGTGTGTGTGTGTGTGTGTGTGTGTGTGTGTGTGTGTGTGTGTGTGTGTGTGTGTGTGTGCTTGTGATTGTTTCATTCAAGTAGTTGCTATCCTGACTTGATGAGAAACAAAAACAACTTTACTGGACAGATTGATTGAAAAAAAGATTTGGATTATCGTCACAAGTAAACATTATAAAAGAAACACTATAAGTGACCTTTATTATAATGTGAAAAAAGAAAGATGTGTTAACTTTCCCCCTTATTTTACATAGATAATATCCACTTGACAATTATAAGATACATAAAGAAGTCTGACTTGTTCCATATAGGACGGATGTTTTTAGAATAAAAAAAGATTATAACTAAAATGTGGAATATTATTTTAGATAATCCCATTCTGTATGAAAATGTAGATGCATGACCAATGTTTGGTGACATATGAAATCCTAACCTTAATCCATTCATAGAATCCAAGTGATTCTTAGGAGTTTCAAGGCAATTTAGTCTTGAGACCATCAATGCCTTACTGGTATCTTACCTTAGGATGCCTCCACCAGCTCAGGGATGGCTATACCAGTTATTCCAAGAATATATTTTAAGATACCCATCCAGTCATCCAGGATTAACTTGAAGGATTATAATGTTTCAGGGGCATCCCATACTAGAGAAGGAGAGGCACTGCATAATGAATCTGTCTCTCCATTACAACCTCTCCTTCTCTCATTATTGGAACATTTTGATTGCAACATTAAATAAGTTAAAATGAAATGGAATGAAATTTTTAATTGTGGGTTTTGTAAATCATGCAGGTAGAGTTACTAAAACCCAGATCTGAGTTGCCACACTGCAAAGAACATTGTGACTGAAGCGGACGTTTAACTGTTGCTCAGATATCCTAGTCTATATAGCATTATATCAGCTGTGAGTAGAGCCACAAGAAGGTTCTCCCAATGAATGTATAAGCATGATTATTGTAAATCATGTATATCAACTATCAAGGCTCTATACTAATATTCATCTCAATCGGTTGGTTGTACGAAATGTATATTGCACGTATTACACAATTTACAAAAGGATATCAGAGGGGGTAACCAAAATAAATTTTAAAGAGGCAAGAACTAGAATGGTAACTTCATCTCATTGCTCATCAACCCCCTGAGATCAACATCAATATTAGTACAAAAATAGTTTTAAACATTGGACATGAGAGCATATCTTAGGATACCATGTCCTTTGTTCATTTAATTTCATATATATATATATCTACTTCATATGGTCGACATTTCAGAATGTAGAAGACCATATGGCCGAGACCATATGATCGACATTTGAAATGTCGACCATTGAATAAAAAAAAAAAAAAAAAAAAAAAAAACAACAAAAATTTACTCCCCGGAGCTTGAATATACTAACTCTGAGAACACACTACAGTGCAGAAGATGGAAATCTTTCCATTCCACACTGTACGGAGATGCCAGTTCCGCATGGTCGACATTTTGAATGTCGATCATATGGTCTCGGCGATATGGTCTTCGATATTCTGAAATGTCGACCATGTGAAGGGGACCCATATATATATATATATATATATATATATATATATATATATATATATATATATATATATATATATAGATAGATAGATCTATATATATATATATATATATATATATATATATATATATATATATACACACACACACACACACACACACACACACACACACACATATAGATATATTTATTCTAGCTATTACTATAAGGCACCATTAATTTAGATTGTATCTGTATGAGTGTATATATTTTGATTCGTACTGGAATTTTGCACATACACCTAGACATTTATTTATATGTACACATACTTCTCATTACATTTTATAGCGCATCTTTATTATTAGATAATTAATTACTATATAATGATTGCTTCCTGGAAACATGACTCACTTTGGAACTGCTAAGAGTATTAATTCTTTTTTTTTTTACTTTTAAAATGTTTCCCTACTATTTCTAAAGACCTCAGTCAGTTTGCAGTAAAATGCTTTTCCTTAGATGAGTACTGAATTTCGTTTTAGTTTTGATTTTGCTTGCGGACAGAGGTAGGAATGAAACAAGGTTATTGCAGTATGCAACCCCAAAACTGTAATTTCTTCTATACTGCTGAAACTGAACCCAAAATGAATGAACAAAGTGTCTTGATGAACTAAACAATGTTGTGAGAACCTATGTAGTTGTTGGACCAATTTACACAAAGCTTCCTGATAAGCAGGGATAACTGGCTGTAACTTGTTTTGCCCAAATGGGCTTCTGAATGCTGACACATTGTTTCCTATTTCCAATATAGGTGTTGTATGCCGACATTACAAGTATAAATCCTTGAGTATAAATGTTACTTTTTTGCAGTCGTAACAGATGTAAAGAGGGTCTTATTTCTGTTAATTGCCTATATAGTCTCGTTGCAAACAGGGACAGGACATGGTTTCACAATTTTTTTTTTGCAGACCCTATGCTATCTGGTCTACATGAAACTAGCAAAAAGGTAAACAAATTGCAAATATCCATAAGACAAAGTGAGAATCAAAGGCATGCAGGAGCTGATTGGAAGTGAGAGCAATCGAAAAAGGAGTATAGAAGAGGGAACCTTGAAGACATACACAGTTTCTGGAGTAAATATTGAAAAAAAATCAGTCAGTAAGACAATATGAGTGTATCATGCACAAGCACCTGTATTCACACACACACACACACACACACACACACACACACACACACACACACACACACACACACACACACACACACACACACACACACACACACACACACACACACACACACACACACACACACACACACACACCAGCACTATCATAATAGTGGATATAATCGAGAAAACATTAACTACAGCTTTAGTCATCAACAAGTTATGATTAATAGCATCTTCCTGCACTAACCTGTAATGAATATTAGCTTAGCAGTTGAACTACATTAATCTATTTTACAAAAGATGAAGGAGTCATTTTGACATACATATAGAGAAAGCAATAGCTACTTAAATTCTATCAACTACAAGATTCAGTTTGGAGGTACAGTGTCAGTACTCTAACAGTAAGGCTGTTTCATTAGCACATGCAAAAGCAAAATGTGGAACAAACTCAGAGATGCTTGTATCTATCTATCTATTTATATCTGTTTACTGGGGCAGTGCACTGATTAATACTGATTAGTTTCAGGCTCATCCTGGTTGAAATACAAAACATTTTACAAAGATGTAGGCAATAACAGAGCATATATTATGTTGCAGAAAGCAATAAAAAAAAATTTAACACCTGTCTTTATCTCACAAAATTATAGCAGACAAACACTTGCAAAGACCGCCTCCAATTAATTAAAATTCCAGTGGGAAAGCTTATACTACTTTGGGCAGAATGATAAGCAGATATGGTACCATTGACAGATTGAGTCCATTAGGTCTTAGTGGACAGAGGAAGGAGACAAACTATTAACTTATATATTCTGCTACAGGAAGCCTCCATGTCCCATAATAACTGTGCAAGATCTCCAGATTAGCTTTGGGAACTGCCAATTACCAAAAATGCCTTTATAATGGCAGATTTCAAGTATCCCTCAATAAAATGAAGCACCTATACCGCCATAATGGGTATGCCCACAGATTTTTATACTTAGTAAATAAAAATTCCATGAAACAACAAGTTAACCAACCAGCTTGAAGACATACCATTTTTAATTTTGCACTAATATATATATATATATATATATATATATATATATATATATATATATATATATATATATGGATCCCCTACACAACGCCGACATTCCATTATGCCGACAACCATATGGCCGACACCATATGATCGACATTTGGAATGCCGACATTGTAAGAAGTCCACAAAAAAGGAAAATAGAATTTCCTTTAAACTTCTAGCAGGGGGGCTACGCCCCCTGCACTCCCACACCCCCGTAACTTTAATATACCAACTCCGAGATCGTACTACAGTGCAGGAATGGAAATCTTTCCATTCCGCACTATAGTGAGATGCTGGTTCCATATTGTCGGCATTCCGAATGTCAATCATATGGTGTCGGCCATATGGTTATCGGCATTCTGGAATGTCTGGAATGTCCGCAAACTAAAAGGGACCCATATATATATATCTATATATATATATATATATATATATATATATATATATATAGACTACATGTACCACCCCTCTAGTTTCTCCATCCCTGGTTAAGTCTGACTATAACATTGTAACCTTCTGCTGAAAATCAGTAAAATACTTGCAATCAGTAATTTTGAATAAAAGGAATTCAAATGGACAAACCTCCTCAAACACAATGAAGAGCTATCCAAATTAACTTGTAACATCACAGAACTAAAGGTGACTTTACTGATATTCGTTCAGTGGAGTTCTATTCCCATATAGATGAGTAGGCCAAATATAATGGGATTTTTTTTAACAATAAAATGCTCTAGTGGTTCACACTTAAATAAACTTTTTAACAATAAAAATAAAAACTTTTTAAATCATAAAGCCAGTGCTGTGGCATAGATGAAAAAAACCTAGCTATGGCCTAGCTGACTGAGGTTTGATTATTGACTTGGGTGTTAGGTACTGGCAGGGAGAAATGGGCATGCCCATACATGGGAGAAGGCTTTTTGTGAAGACGCTCCCTGATGGTAGACATGGCACACAGAGTGGAGTATCCCTTGGGTGTCATTAATGAACACAGGGGGATAAGGTGGCAGGTAAATAAGGGTAGGTCATATTAATGCCCAGCCCAGCAGCAGAAGCAGTTACCATCACCTTCCCCTAGGACACCCTTAAGATCCATGCTGTCCCCAGATCACCTGGAATAGCTTGGGGGAGGAAGAAAGAGCAGGTAAACTCAGAGATGGACAGAGGCACTGTGGCAGCAAGACTAAATGAATGAAGTAAGGAGGAGGGAAAAAAATTCCCATAATAAAGACTAAATTAAGAAGATCAGAAACAAAGTAAAAGCTGCATGTTTATATTACACTGTCGGAAACTCAAACTGTCAACAGAGTAATAATCTACAAGAAAATATCGAAACCTCCAAACATCAAGCACACACACACACAAAAAAAAACACCCACACGCAACACAAATTGCTCTATGCATGGGGGCAAGCCCCCCTGCACCCCCCACAACCCCCAATACTTAAATACACCAACTCTGAAATCGCACTACATTGCATTAAATGGAAATCTCCCCTTATGGAGATTTCCATTTACATGCGCAATGACTTTCGCTTTTGTCATTTTGGTGCCGACAATATCAGCTTAGATATTGTCAGCCTTCGACAGGGTGAAGTAGACCCAAAGCTGCTATCCGGGCTAGTAAGGCAAATCATGAAATTAAATCAGGCTCATAAGCCAAGGATATTTATAGGTCTTGCTTTAGTTAACATTAGGAAACTAAGAAATAAGAACCAGTAATGCTCTGAATGTCTCCAAAATGGTACCGCCCACTTAGACCAAGTATAATAAATATTCTAGCAGGCAAATTTAGTTTAGACTTTACCCCTGAAACAGCTATCTTAATTCCACAAATTCCTCAACTCCTCACACTTCCTGATATCTCAAACAAAAATTGAAGGTGCTCTCTAAAACTAAAAATATTAGTGCCATGGGCCCTGATACTTTTCCTAGATGCCTCATACAGAGTTCCAAACATGTCCCTGTGGAATCCCTTCTAAAATTATTTAACCTGAATTAAGCTGCAGATTTGTCTCCAAGGTATGGTGAGCTGCTTTGCTGATAATCCTCCTCATTAGAGTCACTACAACATACCAAGGAAACCACACCCCATTAGTCTGATCAGTCTAAGGTGCAAGGCAATGGACCACATCATATCTAATCTCATAAACTATGATAGCAAAAAACTTAGGCTGCAGCCACATCAATTTGGCTTTTCCACAGGGAGATCCTGCCTGCCTGCTCAGCTTTGTTAACTTTCTTTGAGGTCTCACAGCCAGAACACAGTGGTCTCTCTGGTCACTCACCTTGTTGGTTCTGGACAAGGTATTTAACACTCTACATCATTACAGCATTGTCTATAAGCTAAGTGCCTTAAAAATAGATCCATATGTGGTGAGATAGATAACCAATTGGCTAAAAGACAGGCACAGGACAGTTTATATAGTGCTGAGTATTGTGGAATCTCAATACAAGGGTACATGGACTGCCATTTATAAGAAACAGTCATGGGAAGTGCGTTTATTGAATAGGGCCTACCACATGAAGTTTAGGATGAACACCAGGAAGGAGGACAGGTGAAACGTTGTAAGGTACTGCACATGAGAAAATGTAAAAGGAGGACAGTTGCAGCTGGAAGACTGATCACATCTCCACATGGTACAGTATGGACTGCACAGTGATAAATGTATATGATGTGAGTGTTACACAAAGTGACTTAACAGTGGAGGATGTCTGTGGAATATTAGCATCCAGACAAGAACAGTGAAGAGGACATGTATAATTGATGTTAAATTCAATCGTGAAGCTGTGCAAATTGATTTGCATGAGTATGCCTGTATTGTCAGCAGAGGCTTCTAACAAGTAACACACAGATACAGGCTTGTGGCCAACAGTAAAACCATCATGCACAATCATGGACAATCTCAGAATAATACCACCAGTAATACCCATGTCTATGACTGAATATATGAGTTTCTGAGTGAGCATAGATGGTTCTGCACCAACACATTTGTAAAGTTTTTAGAGCATGTCAGCAATCTATGAGTGTAATGAAACACACTCTCCTGACACTAAGATATGTAAGAGGTGTGAGGAGGAAAAAAATTACATTATGATCACTACAGTCTAGTTGACTGGTGTGCATGGCAGAGATATATATGGCACAATCCACACAGTCACAAATGTAAACCATGCCATCAATGTCATTAAACAGCTATGTATGTCATGAGTGCATCACCTAAACAGATATTGTACATGCATGTGGTATTACACCTTGATGGGGGTTCCGTTCCATCAGATGGTATTGTTTATGCAGTAAAATTAATGCCTAGGTATGCACAAATAGATGTGTGACAGCTCACAGTGACAAAGGTGTTACACTTCAGTTACACATCATTGGAAGATGTGTATGGAGGGACATGAGGGAGGGTGCATTGTACTGAGGTACTGGTGTGGTAAAAGCTGTGAACTATGAAGGTATTATGGCCTATCATGTGGATGTCCTGTACATACTCAGTAATTGTGTTTCATACAAGGGATACTCACCCCCATGGACACATGCTGGTGGACATTCCACTTATATATCCTAGAACACAGGCCACTTAACAACTGCTCTGCTGATAGGGTGTGACATCTACATGGTCCTTGGTTTGTGGTTTTGTTTGGATAAAGAAACAAATTGACATGTTTTTTTTTTTCATCTCATGTGCTGTCATGGCTGTAGCATCAAGCTTTGATGTTTGTTGATACTGTCTGTATTATACAAATAGCACAGTTGGAGTCAATGATTGTCCACTATCTGTAGTCCTCCAGACAGCTGTTAGAACACATCATTTGTATGTCATTGTTGACGTCTGTGATTTCAATCATGGACCAGAAAGGGCCTAGCAGACAGCCCTGATGTATACACTTGATCACTGGACACAAGATATAGGTCACTTCATACATTTCTACATATTTAGGTGCCACTTATGTGATCCACTGCTCTACACACTTGGTGACAGAGGTGTTGATGGCCACATCTGTCATTGTAGAGTGAATATCTCAGTGTGGACTCCTGTTAACTGTCTTGGCCTTTTCAAGTTCCACAAGATAATGCTCTTTGAGGACATCTGACAGATGTAGCAGACATTGATGTAGCATCAAAAACTCACATATGTCTGTTGCACAAGCTGGGATATTACTAGTGTCCATTTTGAAAAGGTCCATGATGACATGTTGGTCTACCTCACAAATCAGGACAGTCTGGATGTGTCTATACATGCATGCATCAGGTGCTGTCCCCAGCCCACTCAGATTGATACATGTCAATGTACACCCTTCTACAGGAACATAGTCCATCTGGAGGGTGTGTTGAAGTGTGTTTCACACAGTGTCAGTTAGGAGTATGTTCTGACTCACACTATAAGTGATCTGGAATGTTTGGACACAATCCCTTCCTACTTAGGTATCATTGACAAATTCTACCAGTTGGAGATTAACATTTACATCACTAGATTGTTAACTAATACCCTCACCTACAGACCACATACTGTGAAAGTTGGTGAATCAACCTTTACCATTGCAGCTGATGTACAACAAGGATCTGTGCTGAGCCCTATACTGTTTGGAATCTATTTCTCAACAGTTGCAGCTTACCAAGTTTGCTGATTCATGCATATTGGTTGCAATTGTTGAGTCCACCAATGATGTGACTATAATACAAGAGGGGCGAACACACACAAATGATTGGTGCCTAAGCACGCAGTCTACTAATAAATACAGAATGTGTCAGGATCTGTGCTTTATGCAAAGTGGAATTTCCTGATAAATACACCATTGACAAAACACACCCCATGCTGAAACCAGTGGTGCAAAAATTAGGAATGCACATAGATAATAATCTGAACTGCAACCAAGTGTCCACAGTGTTATAGAAAAGGTACATCATACATCATTCAGAAGTCAGGCCATTGTATCCAGATCTGAGGAGGATATAACAGCACTGTACTCAAACCTCTTCTGAACACTAATACAGTATATTGCTTCCTTTGTATTTACCTCACCAGACTGGACAGACCACAGGGGTTTCACACCAGGAAAATACAGGTCCTACAAACCATGCCATGAAGTACGTGGATATACTGAAATCCCTATTCCTGAAATCTGTACTGGAAAGGATGAGGTGGCTTGTGCCTGGACTACAGGACATCTCTGACTCTACCCTGATGTGTATACTGCACATCCGCAAATCAACAGTCTTTTGGAAGGAAGATGGTAAAAGCAATCCCCAACATGCTGTTGTAAAATGTTCTGTCCACTGTCAAGCAAATGCACACACACAGTTAACTGCAGTGAGAATAGAACCCCTACCTATCTAAGTACACAGACTACAGAACACAGTACTTCACACAAGCACCACAGCTCAAGTCAAACTTGAAGTGTCACAGACAATACTTTATACCTGATGACATCAGCAGTGTGTGTTGAGGAGAATATAACAGTGGCTCACATGCATGTTTAAAATGCTCTCTATAATGTCTGGCAACAGCTCACAAACACAGTTGACTCCAGTGAGTACAGAGCCCCTACCTATCAAAATACACAGGCTACAGAACTCAGTACTTTACACAAGGGCCACAGCACAAGTCTGACTTTTATATGGCTGCAGGTCAACTTATAGTGGATGACATCAGCAGTGCATGTCAAAGAGAAGATGTCGGGAGGCCTACATGAAATGGATGTGTAGGGATGTGCAAGTATCAAAATGCTGTCAATCCATGGGATTGGAGCAGTGGCTGTAGGATACACACTTCCACTCTTCTGGGTAGACCCAGACACACAAACACAAGCCCAGTTGACTGCTGTGAGAACAGAACCCCTGCCTATCTAAGCACACAGACTACAGAACACAGTACATCATGCATGCAGCATGACACAAGTCTGATTTTTGTAAGACTGCAAGTGAACTTATAGTAGATGACATCAGCAGGCAATGTAAGAGAAAAAAATGTTTGGAAACCTGCATAGGTTCATAGCTTCATATATACATAGGAATCTACTAGCCTAATGTCCCTAAAGTGTTTAGAAGCCTAGCTGTGTAAAAACGTAAGTACCCTTATTGACCATAGTTGAATGGTCATTGTTAGAGTTATTCTGTGAGCAGCACCAACTGGCCTTCTCCATAATGGTCATAGGTGCCACCCCAGAGGTGATGTTACAGTCACCCAACCAGTAGTCAAATTTGCGCTTGAACAAGGTCATTGAAGAGCACTGGTTCACATGCAGTAGTAGCCTATTACAAAGGAGTGTGAGTCAATGGGGGATTAATCTGTCTCCCCAGCATATTCTGTTTATGTCAAAGGCTAGGTTGAGAACCCTGGGCCAAGTTATTCTTATTTCATTTGATTTGCAGATGTGCAGCATTTCCAGCAGGGCAGGGTCTGAGACTGCTCTGTAGGGCAGGCATAGGTCACATCTCAGCAGCTTGCATGATACTGAGTATAGTGACAGTCCTTCAGTCTTTCCATGTGTGTCATGTCTGGAGGTCCTGGAGTCTCCCAGGTGCAACCCTGTGTTTTCTCCAATTGCTGCATGTGTCTGGTGAGGTACACACAGAAGAGAACATTGTACACAGTTAGTGGTCTGATAAGAGTGGAGTACAGTAGAGGTATGACCACACTGGTTTTGGATGTGATGTCAATTTATATATATGATGGGCACAATGCAAAATGTGTGTGCCACCACTATTGACACATAGTGCTGAAAGTGTAGATTGCTATCTACATGTGTTCCCATGTCTCATAACACTGTGTTTGACCTTAGAGGGGTGATATATATATATATATATATATATATATATATATATATATATATATATATATATATATATATATATCATAATTAGCATGAGTACTTCATTGTCAAAAGGGACAATGAGCCATTGTTAGCTTTAAAGTTCAGTCTGTGAGTTTGGCACTGATCCTTTGTGTGTGGCAGTACCTTCTGTAATATGTTGTCACCACTGGGGGACTCTATATTAGTGCATCCAGTTACCAGTTATCTGCAAACTTGGTAAACCACAGGCCATTTACCATTGCTTATGCTTTAGGAAAGTAGTTTGCAAAGAGTTGAAGGACCAGTACAGACCCTTGTGGCATTCTAATGGTAATTGGCTACTTGTGGAGGTGTAGATCACAACTTTGAGAGTGTCTGTTATGTCACTGAGCAAGTTGTCTATCCCTGTACTACTGTATGGTTAATTCCCAGATGGGCGATCTTCACTATGACACATGGATGGGAGATGGTGTCAAAGGCCCTGGATAAGTCAACACAGGCAGTCTGTCCTGTTATCCCTCATCTAGGTCTGTAAGTTCAGTATACAAGAACTCCACAAGGTTCAATAAGCAAGATGTACCCTTGAAAAAAAAAACAAAATGGGTAGCGTCAAGTATATTGAAGGTCACCTATGTCCCTGTTGATATGGTCCATGCTGATTCCTTCTGTAGCCTTGCAGATAAGTATTTTTAGGCATAATAGGTCAATAGTTGTAGTTCTGGATGTTAATAGATTGATATGCATTGTATAGCACACAACATTTGATATTACATTTTGTACTGTGGTTTATATATGTGTGAAAAAAGTACTGATACACAAGGGTTGCAGTGTTTGGGGGTGGCAACAGATGAATGTATTGCAAATATGTGGCATAGTGTTAGATAGGGCCATCAGTTTGTAATATTGACACATGTAATTTTATGTCATAGACAGAAAATGGACAGTAAACAGTAGTAATACAGCATAATATAAACATTTCCATAGCACAGTGAGCAGCAGGTTTGCACAATGGTTAGCAAAGTGCATATGCAGCTGAGATACACATTTGTGCTTAGATAAGCAGTGTGCAAATGCAAGCTGCATTTCTAAAGCGTGACAATTAGTACTGAATGTATGAAATACACCTGTCGCTTAACAGACTCTGTGCCAGCACGGGTTAATACATTGATACAGTTTTGGCCCAAATGGTACTGGGTTCAAATACATGTGTATCTAATACTTTAAAATGCTTTTCATTGTAGAGTGATAATGCAATGACATGAATTGCTTATAAAAGATGTGTTGCTGCATTATTCAACTGATCACCATCACTGCACATTGGTGTGCATTCTGTACCTCCTTACAAATACTGAGCCAAGAAAGTGAAATGATCCATTACTTTTTCTGCTACTTATGTGTGGTGAGTGTGATTCTATTTTTTAACCAGATTAAAGGTGTTACAATGGGGTAGATAGGAAAGTGGTGAAATAGACAGCAAGCAGAGAGGAAGAACAAAGTCTGACAATTAGTATTGAGTCTCTGGAATACACCTGCTATTTAACTGACTCTGTTGCAGCATGTGTTAATACAGTTAATGCAGTAATACATTCCTTTTTGGTGCTAGATGGTACTGGGTTCAAGTACAGTTGTATGTAATACTTCTAACTACTTTTGCATTAGTGTTGCTGACCATGGGTGCGTGATGCAAACTAGTGTGCAATAATGCTTTACAGAAAAGAAATGGGGAAGATAGGATAGTGTTGAAATGGAGAGCAATCAGGGGAAGAACAAAGGGAAAGCATGACTGGACTGTGCAGGAGGTAGGTAGGAAAGAACTATATCCATTTCTTTAACAGTGTAAAGTGAACATATTTGCCAAATACTAACTGAAAGGTGTGACCATAAAACAATCATGTTGTATAGCCAATTGTTCAAATCAAGTGTGTCAGGAAGACACGTGCAAAATGGAGAGCTGTGTATGGAATGATTTTTTTGTGGGAAAGGTGTTCATTTCTTCATTGTTGGGAAGGGACATAGGAATGTGTGGGTGAGGTAAGTTGGGTAGGTGAGGAAGCAATTGAGACAGACAAGACAAGAGACAGTGATGTTGAAGGATACAAAAGCTTGGGGGACACCATGACTGGGGTGAGGGTGGGGAAATCACAAACTCATGGTCATCAAGCTGGGTGACAGTGACAATCGAGTTCCACCAACTGGACTGTCATCACTGTAACCACACGTCACTGCTGGCTGAGTGCCTGATGTCTGCTTCTCCTCCTGGTATTATGCAAAATGAGGGAGAGCATCATCTCCAGCTGTTGTAGATGTGCACCAACAGTGCGGTGCACAACCCTATGTATCATCCCTACCAATTCAGAGCAGGTGATAAAAAAGTGTGGGGATACTGGTGGCACTGGTTACAGCCTGAGCTAATATATCCCAAGCTTCTGACTTATACTGGGAGCCAGAATAGTCCCCCAGCAAAAGCCTGGCACTGTGGTTCTTAACTAAGAGTCCAAGAAAAATCTTGGACTCCTGGACACACCATCTCTATGCCCTAAACCTAACACTTTCCCCACAAATGCCTGTCATGTCTGCCATGGATCTAGAGCAATGGGAATGATGCTTTCCCACCAATATCAGTCATTGCTTTTACTTGGAGTGCTCATACAGGGAAATGTTGTGCCCAGCTTACCATCATGTAAACATAGTACTCGGTAGTGTGCACCTCAGAGCACTGTGTTTGTTCTATGGTATGTTGAGCACAACAGTAGCAAGCAAAGCAAATTCAAGGTTATTGGATGTACAGATAATTGTGTATGTGTGTTAGATAAATGTGAAGGCCATGGCAGTCCAGATAGCACTAATATGCTTACAGGAATATATTACACAATATACCCACAGTCATATATTTCAGAAGAAATGTGATACTACATAGACAGATGAATGCATAACTGGCACAGTACTAATACCTCAGCCCTCATACATATAATTAATATCAGCTATAGCATGTCAAGTGTTATAAGTGAGAGTGACTATAATGGTAAGTGGAACAGAAGTAAAACTGTATGGAATATGCTGCATTTGAACCAAGAACACATGTATGTCAGTCCTAAGCTTACACCTGTTGCCACAAGAAGGATGAGAAAGCACTTATCTATGTTGCAGTTCATTGCTATAAACTGCAGTGTGATAATCCTAAAACAAAGGTTGTATACCCTATAGTAAAATCCAAGAACATCTGTACTCCAGCCTTACACTTACACCTGCTGCCACAGGACTTGTTACATGATATTCTCTACTTTACTTATCATTCTTAAGGTCTTACTGTTAACCACCACACAACGTCACTTAACATGTTTTCTCAATGCCTAATAGTATTAATTGAATGTGTTTAGTTTCTATTTGGACTATCTGGGTCCTGTCTGGCCAGTTGTCCAATTTGCGCTAAGAGGCGCATCGCACAAACAGTGGCCCAAAAAAAAAAGAAAAAAAAAAGGTCGAGGTACTTGAAATGAGGAAAAGCAATCTATGACATGCCCATCAGAAAATGTTAGTACACATCAGGTATTTCTACATAGGTCTGTACCATATAAAAAGGCAACCATGTAGCGAGGCAAACTGATGGTGAGGAGAGTTGTATATGTTTGGAAGACTGCAAAAAAAAACTTTCCTTCAGGGTATATCTGTACAGCGGTGTACTGAACTTCAGAAGGTATGCTTCCATTTTGTCACCTACATACTGCATATGCTGGAGTGTATTTAAGAAAAACTTACAGTTTTATCTGTATGGATTAGTTAGAAGTGTACTGATGGCATGGGCATGTTTGTCAAGCCATGTCAGAGGTATACATGTTTGCCAATAAATGAAGATGGAATGCTGTGTGATGCATTTGTACAAATGTTTCAGGGACAGGTCCTTTGATAGCACCTTTAGCATTTCAAAGATGGCTTGTTAGCAAAATGGGTCATTTGGCTGTTGTTTTAGGTGGGCACAAACAAGGATGGACTGTACTTTTGGCGGGGCAAAGTGAGTTACTGTTATATCACAAACAAGGATGGACTGTTGTTTTGTGGGAACAAAGCTGAGTTACTGTTATGGCACAAACAAGGATGGACTGTTATTTTGGGGGAAGCAAAACTGAATTACTGTTATAACACAAAAAAGGATGGACTGTTGTTTCGGGGAGAGGATAGCTGAGTTACTGTTTTGGCACAAACAAGGATGGACTGTTTTTTTTGGGGGGGGGCAACGGTGAGTTATTGTTATGGCACAAGCAAGGATAGCTTACTCTTGTTAGTCTTCTAGTTTTGCCTCCTGCTTGTTGTTAGTATTTCACATATATAGACTGTTTTACATTTTTCCACTGCATAATGCTGACTGGCTTCCTTTTCTGTTTTGTCTCGAAATAGTTATTTTGTAGTTATGAGATACTTATGTGTATTATCCTTCTGTTCTCTTTTAGGACATCTATGATTGTGTCATCCAAGTGTGTTAATCCACAGAGACCTCCCCTTTTACAGATGCTGAAAACCAAGGGATTGTAGATGGCTTTAGGCAACATGGTGTTTTTCTGCTGGAAAGGAGACAAGGACATATGGATGCAAATATGGTGGCAGATAGTAGATGATGTCAATGTTGTGGGTGGCCACAATAGGACATATGAGCAGGAGAGCCACAGGGCAACTTACATGATCACATTTGCATGGAGGAAAGACGCTGTAGTGGCTGTGACCAGATGATTACCTGGGGAGGGCTTGCTAGGGAACCACCACTAACCCCTAATGAAGAGTTCCTGGCAAATATCAGAGATCCAGACAGCTCCCAGGAGAGTGCAGTACAGCATGTCCTGGATGTCAGAGCAACAGTTTCTGAGACAGCAAGCACATCCCAGGAGGAGCTTCAAGGTAGGCTTTACTATCTGAACAGATGAATACTGGTGTATAGTAAAACAATTGAAATCAATAAGTTAATTCTGTGTCACTTGTCTTTTTTGGGGTGGGGATTGAAGATTGCTACAGTTATAAGCTTAGGTTAGAGTTGTCAGCAACGTTCTTGTTGAAATGATAGTTAATCAACATAAAAAAGGGTAAATGTATTACCCCCTGTATTACTGCTAATTGTGATGATGTTGCCCTTACCTCTTGCTTAACTTCTTCCAGGAGCATCTCATCTGCAGATGGTAAGGCAAACACTTTATGTCAGTACTGCTGAGCAATTTAAAGAAATATTGTAGTGTATGATGTTCATCTTAAGCCTGCTGTGTGCATTGCTGTACTGTCTGTAATAGTGGCAGTACTGTTATATGTTAGCATATATTGCTCTATAGTAGTACAGGTATTAATTTATTCCTACGTTTCTTGCTTTTTATCACAGGTGATCATGACAGTGGGAGTGTGGTCCCTGTGGCACCTGATGTCAATGTATCAGCAGACTCCGATGATGATGGTGGCCACACTGAGGCATGGTCTGGGGGGTGCTGAAGTTGAATCTGGCACTGAGATTGACATACAACCATCCCCTGCATTTCCACTGGACACAGCCAGTAGGCCTACACCTACCCAGTCCAGTGAGCCCACAGATATTGGACAGGTGAAGGGCAAGGACATTGAACAGGGAAGTGTGGCTACTGTGGCTTCAGTGCCTGCTGAATCTGGCTGTAGCCAAAGTGTGGGCTAGGTGCCACACAGGAGGATTGATAGGAGTGCTCAGAGGGGGCCTGCTGTCCCTCCTCCCCCTGTTGCAGGTGTCTCTTATCATGACACTCAACATATGTTTAGGGCTGTCATGGAGGCACAGCCATGTTTCCATAGGTTCTCCAGACAAATGCTCAGGGTTGTGGATGTGATACCTTCTGACATGTGTGACTGCATCCACTGTAGTGCTGATTCACTGGATTGAATGAATGCCACATTGGAATGAGAGGTGTCTGTGATGGACTGAGGGATGTCTGTCATGGAACATGCAGTGCCCATGATGGAACATCTGCTGGGAGGGGAACGGCATCCCTGTGGGCATAGGTCAGCCACATCATCTGCTGTCAGCCAACGTGGCCATGCCTGATCATGCTCCCATAGTGGCAGTACTTCCAATCCTCTGTCAGTGAGTGTGCTGTCCATACCCAGATGTGGCAGACCTTCGGGTCATGGTCCTGGATGTCCCCATGAAGGGAGCTTGTCCAGCAGACATCAGTCAAATTCAAGTAGCAGCACTGCATCTGTTCTAGGGCATGGACATGCCAGTGCAACTCCTGGCAGAGCCAGCTTGTGATCAGGGATGACAACGATGAACTGCCACCTCTACCATGCATGGCTCACACCTGTCCAACATACTAAGATGTAGAGTCAACACAGAGCTTGGCTGTGTTCATGCAGACACTCACAAACCAATTTCACCTGGAGGACCCCTACAAATATACACAACAGTTACTCATTTTGTCTCACTGGCTATTTGTTTGTTTATCCATGTCTGTCTTCTTATCTTTCTTACTCACACACCCTCACTAACCTTTTGTGTCAACCTAGGCTTCCTGCCCCTCCCATACACACACAACACCCTGTGCAAGTGATGATAACTGTGCTATATCCCTGTTTTCTATCTTTTGGATTCAGGGATACAAAAGCTCTGTGTCTGATGCTCAAGGTGCATAGCTAACTTAGTGCTTAGTAAATCTGGATTTTTGGTGTTGAACTGGTAATTGTACCTTTGACTTATATTGGCCTTGGAAAGTTAGACAGTTGATAGCATCAACATTTCCCAACTTTACAATGAATGATCTTGTGAGGGTTGTGAAGTCATAAACTGAAATGTGTATCATTACTTTCTAACTTTCCTCTTTAATCATTTTCCAGTTCAAACGTATGGTACTAAACTGAGGGCATGCAGCGATCATCAGTACATTTGAGAGGTATGACTCAGTGAATTTTTGATACCTGAGGCCTACTACTTAGTAATGGACACATAAGTCAAATAAGTCTCTGCTGTCAGATGTTAAGGCAAGTTCTGTACACATATCCCACTTTTGACTAGCTTACCGGACCAAGTAATGAAAATAAGGATATACCACACAGCCATATTAGTAAAAATACACTCTAGGTTCAGGACTTACCTTGCAAGTGCAACAGGTAACACAGTTTTAGTTCAGAGATGACTGTCTGATGCAAGCAGTACACAGCCAATACATGGGAGGTAAAGGTTGTGTGAGTTGCCTGGCATCAATATTACTATATATGTGAGTAGGAGGAAGGATTTGGGTCCCTAGGTGGTGAGTGAGTATGCTATGTATTGTCTCTTAGCCAATTCAAGGGCATATTGAGCATGCCTACATTTACCTAAACCCATAGCAGCTGGTGGTTCTCCTGTGACTCCTCATCTGCCTGTGGCTGTGGTGACCTTGGCATTGGTGGTGGAATGTGTGCCCCTTCCCCTTGCTGAGCCTGCTGAAGATGTTTTCTCAGGATTATGTTGTGCAGCATGCCACATACTGTGAATTTTTCTGTACATGTTCATGGATTGTACTGCAGGGTCCCCCAGATGTATCAAGTCACAGGAATGATAACTTCAGCAGCCCAAACACATACTTTATGATATTTCTTGTTTGAGTGTGTACCTTATTATGGCATTCTTCCATGAGTGCGTGTGCATTTTTGATTGGTGTCATCAGCCATGGTTCCAGTGCATAGCCTGCATCCCGCAGTAAATGCCCCTGTGGGATATCCCCCCTAGCAAACATACAGTTGGAAGGTATGCCAAATATGTGAGTCATGGTAACTGCCAGGGTTGCCAACACACACGTTCAAGATTATTATTTGACATTACACACAACTTGGCTGTTGATAGAGTGGTGGCCCTTTCTGTTAATGCAGAGCCTACCCTGTTCCCCAGGTGGTGCCTTAATTTCATCATGTGTACAATCTATGGCACTGAGTACTTCAGAGTAGTGTGCTACTTTGTAGAACTCCTGCATATTTCTGGCCCTCTCCCTAGAACTATGGGGAAAATGCATGTGGTCACTGGCATGTTGCAGAATAGTATTTGTGAACTGGTGGAGGATCATGGATACTGATGTCTGTGACACCCCCAGCATGTCTCCTGTTTGTCTCTGAAAGGTACCTGTATCTATGATTCTAAGTGCTATACATACCTTTTTCTCCACTGGAATGGGTTTCCCTCAGTTAGCTCTGGCTCTGAGATGAAGATGGCTGAAGTCATAGAGTTCCAGTAGTGTATCCCTGCCCACCCTGTAGAGCTCCACAATTTCCATATCATGTAGGTTGTGAAAAGTTAAATGGGGTCTGAAAACTCTTTTCCTTCACAGCCTAGGCTATTAGCAGCAGCAGCATTGGCTTCAGCCTGCAGCACATACAAATGAATTAAAGCAGCAGAAGCCCCTAACATTCTGTCCGTGTAGACTCCGTTCCATATCTGTATTCCAAAAGATTTGGAATCCAAAGGAAAAAAAAGCATAATGTCTACATGGATGTCTTAGGGATTGTTGAATAAACTATGTTGGATTGGTTAATTAGCATGCAAATCAGCTGTTTATGCTGTAATTAGCATGCCACAGTGTTTACCTTGTTTGCACAGTGGTGCATGCCTCTGCACATTGCTTACTGAATCCATAACTTTCTGTGCACACTGTGAAAAATGACCGTATAGGCTTTATTGAATCCCCATCCATGTTTTTTTCACTACCGTCTTTTTTTTCTTCAAACATTTCTTGTATATATTGTACTACACTAGTCATAATATTTTCCTGAGTTCTTTCTATTTCATCTTTTGCATTTTTTATTTCTCTTATTACACTACCATCTTCCTTTACCAATCTGCTTCTCTTTTTTCTTGTAAAATATCTTTGCTCACATAACAATCCTTGTATTTTTTTTTACTTTCATATAATTTCTTTTCTTTGTCTAAGTACTTTCTATCATGTGCTAAATCTTCCAATGATCGTTATATGTTCTTTTATATTTTTCTTTCTCTACTTTTCTCACATTGTACTGCCATTCTAAAAACATTTTTTATATATCTCCTTAAATATCATCCACCATTCAGAACATTTTTTTATAAAATGTTCTCAAAGTAATATGTTCTTTCCATAACTGTATTAATAATCTCTTTCCTTCTTCATTCCATGCTTTCTCATTTATTCTTTTCATTCCTTTGCCTATTTTATATATACCTTGTTTTCCTTTTTCTCTAGCCATATTACAAGATAATCAGAAAATCTTGTTTCAGCTACCTCCCTATACTATAAAATAATCTGTTTCAGTTCTATACATACCCATTTTGTAAGTCTATTAATTTTTGTCCCAAAGATTTAACTTACCACATCTTATAACTTCTAACATTTTTCTAATACCATTGCCTTTCTTTTTATGCTTGCTTCTTGTATCAAAATTAAAGTCATCAGTTATTGTAATATTCATATTTATCACTACATAATCTAAAATCTGATGAAATAAGCTTCCCCTTTCTTTACAATTAGTATAAGCATGTAATGTTATAATTCTATATATTTGTCCTTTCCATTTTAAATCTATAATGGTTAATCTTTCCATTTTTGCTAAAGTTACATTTAATAGCTTCACTGTATTTCCACAGACTATGGCTATTCCAGAACACCTCTCATTTCTCAAATTCCAGCTTATATTTCCTCCTCATAGTTTCTCTGTTTATAATATTTCTTCATTTGTTAAAAATCTTGTGTTTTTTAACATAATTACATCTACATCACATGTGTTACACCACTGCAAAAGCCCTATTCCTCTTTCTATATTCTTAATACTATTCACATTTACAGAAAACACACTAAATTTTCAATTTCCCTTTTCATTAAATTCATGGTTTCATAAGTTCATAGCTAATTACTAGACTAGATGCATTAATGGGCCATTCTAAACCTAGCCAATTTCCTACCCAAAGATGAAAATCAAGCACTGTAACTTGCGTCTGTGACTCAAACACCCTAATCATTATTCCAACCCCCAACCATGAACAGTATATATTATTTTTGTCCACTTTCCTTTTTTGTGTACTTATCCCTTTAAATTCTCTTTTTCTACCTTTTACCCATTTACCAATAGAATTCTTTTTTTTCTTTTACTACCTCTCAATTTATGTCTTCTTCAACACTTATTTTAGAGCCTTCTCCTATGTCGTCTTTATTTTTTTCTCATTAATTTTTTCTTGTATTTCTACTACTTCTAAAATTTCTTCTCTTTGTTCATTTTCTTCTTCTTTCTTACTCTTTGTTTTTACAATCTACCCATAAATATCTGATTTTTATAGAGTTATAATATTTCAATTCACATTTTTTCATCATGCCCCATTTCCCTACAAATATATCATTTTCTTTTATCACAGTTACTTATCAAATGTCCTTCTTTTCCACAAAAAAACATTTTTGGGGTTGTTCCCAGTATTTTATATGTCCATATTTCCTCCACATTTATCATGTTTGGTGTATATATATTTTTTATTTTTCTATTTTTAAACACAGTATTACAATCCCATCCCCCAAGTCCATTAACCCCTTTCATTATAAACTTTTTTTAATGCCCAGTACCTCTTTACATAAAGTTTTCAAATGTTCTTTTAAAGTCTTTCCATCTCTGTTCAAAATTGTACATGAACTTTCATTTTTGTTTTCCTGTTAAACCCTTTTATCACATAAAATGTACATGGGTTACAGTCATTCTTTTTTTTCATATTCTCAAAGAAAAATTTCAATTTAAAAAACAGTCTCAAATATAATGTCACAAAATGTCTCTTTGTTAATAGGAATAAATGCTTTTATATCATGTGCTTTTATACCTAAAGGAGCTATTAAACTCTCCCACATTTCATACGTATCCATTTCTTTGTTTTCTTTACTTTGAATCTTTACCGTGTACTTTCATTTTTTTTTCATTTTCTTTTGCCTCTTTCTCTTCTGCTACTCCCCTTTTGTCTTCTTTTACTTTCTCTGCATATGGCTTCATTTCCATCTCACCACTATTATTCAGGATTGTCTCTACATCATCCTTTTATGTTTTCTACATAATGCCCCAGGAAATGTCTCCTTCATTTACTGGCTCACTCTGCATTGCCATTTCTTCAAGTAAGTCATCTTGCAACCCTCCCAACTGGAGGGTTGTAATTACATATCCATGATTTGCCAAATCATCTCCATTATACAGATGTCTTTAAAACATCTCCTCTGAATCGGGCAAGCAAACTCCCATCTTTATATTGTATTTTTCCTCCATTTCTCTTACCACTCCATTATCTCCTTTTTTATCCATCTGCCTCTCTATTTCTCAGGGCCACCTCTGCACCTGGAACTGAAACAGGAAGTGCTCATGCAAAATGAGTCCCACTCTAAACACCAATGAGTAGAAGAAGTTCCATGATTCCCTGGTCAAATTTCTCCTAATATTATAAATACCACATAGGATATCTCCTGAAGAAATGCTGCTAGCTTAGTAGGATTAACCTGGCCAACAAAGGATAAAAAAAAATCAATAAATAACAACACCTGAAGCAATATCTGGTTGACAACAGGACAAAATAAAGACATTTAGTACTGTTTTATAAAAACAAATGATATACAGCCACGGTTTCATTTAATGAAGTAAGTCAGAAATACTTTTAAGATTCACTCACCAGTAATATCAGTTGTATGTAGTAAGAAACAACACTTCTTTCCCGCTTACTGGCTGTTTAAATAAGAGAACATTAATAGGGCAAATTATCATCTAATTAAAGGGGAATAAACACTCTTTCACAGTAACTGGGAAACCAAACTAAACCTAACAAAACTAAGGTGCTAGCAATTCCCTTGAGCTTTGATCCGTGAAGGCTCCCCTTTTAATTTTATTTGGCTGACCATCTCTGTGACACTGCTCAGAAAGTGAAACTCCTTTGAAACCAAACTAAACCTAAAACAATTAAGCGTTAGCAGTTCCCTTGGGCTCTGCTCCATGAAGGCCCCCCTTTTAACTTTACTTGGCTGAACATCACTGTGACATGGTTCAGAAGGTGAAATGCCATTGAAACTAAACTAAACCTAACAAAACTAGAGTACTAGCAATTCCTTGAGCTCTGTTCTCTGAAGCCTCCACTTGTAACTTTATTTGGCTGACTATCACTGTGACATGACTCAGAAAGTGAAACACCTTTGAAACCAAAGTAAACCTAACCAAACAAAAGTGCCAGCTATTCCCTTGAGCTCTGCAACATGAAGGCTCCTCTTTTAACTTTATTTGGCTGATCATCATGGCCATGCAGCTTAGAAAGTGAAATGCCTTTGGAACCAAACTAAACCTAACAAAACTAAAGTGCTAGCAATTCCCTTGCACTCTGCTCCATGATGGCCCCCCCCTTTCAACTTTATTTAGCTGACCATCACTGTGACGTGGCTCAGAAAGTGAAATGCCTTTGAAACCAAAGTAAACCTCACAAAACTAAAGTGCTAGCAATGTACTTTAAACTTTATACCTGCTCATTAAAGCACTCTATTTGGTGGAATGCATAGTATTCCAGTATGGAGTTTGTAGTATCCCCTTCTCTAGAACTAATCTAGTGGTCTTTCTCTAACTGCAACTACCTTGTATTGCACTGCCATAACCTTTTTTTCTGCATTCTCTTATTGGTATTGTTGCTAACAATATCATAACTTGCAAATCCTGATAACACAAGGTAACAACCTGAAGGTATGGTGGGATTATAACACAAGGTAACAACCTGAAGGTGTGGTGGGATTATAACACAAGGTAACAACCTGAAGGTGTGGTGGGATTATAACACAAGGTAACAACCTGAAGGTGTGGTGGGATTATAACACAAGGTAACAACCTGAAGGTGTGGTGGGATTATAACACAAGGTAACAACCTGAAGGTGTGGTGGGATTATAACATAAGGTAACAACCTGAAGGTATGGTGGGATTATAACACAAGGTAACAACCTGAAGGTGTGGTGGGATTATAACACAAGGTAACAACCTGAAGGTGTGGTGGGATTATAACACAAGGTAACAACCTGAAGGTGTGGTGGGATTATAACACAAGGTAACAACCTGAAGGTGTGGTGGGATTATAACACAAGGTAACAACCTGAAGGTGTGGTGGGATTATAACATAAGGTAACAACCTGAAGGTGTGGTGGGATTTCTGTTAGCTGATTTTTTTTTTTGTCTTTTGTCTTTCTGTTGACTGAGGCACAGGAATTTTCCAGGATTACATGGCCACTCCCACTCCTACATCACAATCAGAGTTTACTTGTATCAGGACCTCTAAAAGTATCATTTTTAAATGGAATAATGTAGGGAGTATGTCAGCCCCTCTCAGCTCTGAATGTAATGTGCTCACCACATAAGCATATTGGTTTTAAACTTTTTTTCTAACTGAAATTCTTACTGCTCACTGCTTGCTTCTGTGATATCTAGCTATTGTTTTATACCACATTTTGTCTAATATTTGTGTGCCTGCATAATGTAGAACTATGTTATGTGCTAGTAACATAGTCTGTGGCTACAGCATTATCTAAATTATTGCAACCATAGTGAGGAAGGCATATTATTATTATTGGATCTAATTTTACTGCTAACGCTGTTAAATGCCATTGAAGTAGATCTCATAGACTAATCCAAATGGGGATTTGTAGTCCTTAGAAAAGCCCAGCAGTGTAGGACTATAATGTACTCAGTTCTAATGCTGTAGTTTAACTGTGCTGCTCCTGAAGGAGTTTCTCATTCCCATGTTTAGAGTTATGATGGTACTGCGTCATATATTTCAGAAACTTTTTAGACTCTGCTAATGTTCTGTTTTACATTGCCTACTTTTATAAGAAGTCACTTCTTAGCCTGTTGTTATTATAAAGTTGTTTGCTTTCTTCGTCTTGTTCATGTGCTATAGAGTCACTACCACTGATAAGTATATAGGTAGAAGCAGTAATTTATTACTAATTAATACACCGTTGTATAGTTGCTGCTAGTATTACATTACTGTAGATTACTCTTCTGCTAGTGTTGTTACTGCCAAAAGTTTTACATAGCCTTTCCGTTAATATCTTGCCACTTGTAATCACTGTACTCTTGGATTGCCTGTTTTTGCACCTGCCTCCTCATATATTGTATAACCACCATAATTAGTCATAGCATTTAGATAGAATGTTTCCTCCTAGTCTCTTATTTGTTTTTCTTTTCATTTTCAGTCCCATGAGCTCTGCTCCATGAAGGCTTTCCTTTTAACTTTATTTGGCTGACCATCACTGCGATGTGGCTCAGAAAGTGAAACACCTTTGAAACCAAATTAAACCTAATAAAGCTAAAGTGCTAGCAGTGTACATTAACTAAACTTTATACCTGTTTATTAAAGCACTATATTTGGTGGAGTGCACACTATTCCAGTACAGTTTCTAGTATCCCCTTCTCTAGAACTAAGATAGCGGTAATTCCCCATCTGCAACTACCTTGTATTGTACTGCCATAAACTTTCTCCTGCAGTCTCTTATTGCTATTGCTGCTAACAATATCATAACTTGCAAATCCTAATAACACAAGGTACCAACCTGAACGTATGGCAGGATTTCTGTTAGCTGATAGATTATTTTTGTCTTCTGTCTTTCATTGTCCGAGGCTCATGCTCCACTTGGGTTCACTGTGCTCCCCTACACTACCCTCATTCCCACCCCCCTGACATCATTTAATATATACTCTATCCTCATTAATTTCGCTCCACCCCTTCACTTCTCCCTTCCTCTTAGATTAATCTTCTTACCTGCACACCACTCCCATCCCATTTCCTCCACTATATCTTATATTAGTCTCAAGCTTGCTTATATCCATAATACCCCTCCTCTTACTCACCCTACACTATGACTCACTTATGCCTAAGTATCCCACTTTTCATCCTACTCACTCTTTTCATCTCGTATCACAACATACTACACTATTCAAACCCAACCCCTACTCTTTCATTTTCCCTTTACCACAATCATAAAATCCATTCCTTCTACAACTTTCCATTACTCATTACCACCTCCCATTTCCACCTGTACAAGGTCAAAACTGTCACACACATCTCCCCCACTTGCAAATTTAAAGTACTCTTCTATAGCTTAAATCCTCTTTAATATCATCCTACATTATTTACAATGACTCTCCTCCTAGCTAGGGACATTCACCCCAGCCCTGTTCCTCAACCCCTTCATTCACCCCAAGCCTGTACCCATTCCCACCCTTACCTCCTCCTAGCATATCTATGCCTCCCCCTTATTACCCAACTCCCCCAAAACTAGATCTATTCTCAATTAGCATACAAAGCCTTCTCAATAAGACCACAGACCTTCACTACTGGATAGCCCAACACTCAACTCATATTCTAGCCATTACAGAAATGTGGTTAAAACCCCACATAGCCAATAATTAAATCCTCCCTCCCGGTTACAACATATTTCAATTAGACAGAGTGACAAAACAAGTAGTGGTGTTGCTGTTCTATACTCTGATCTCCTTAATCTCTCCCATCTACAAACACCATTGCCAAGTTTCCATCCTGCTGAACTAATTGTACTTAACTGTCACTTGAATTCCCACAACAAGTTTGCTTCACTGGTAACAACATTCCAATCCTCAAAAATATATTGTCGTTGCTGTCCAACAACATATGCTGTGTTCTATATCATATATCAAAAAGATACATCAAAAACTGGGTTTACTGTATCAGAACAAAAAATTCCTTAGACCAGAAGCCAAATTATCCCTAGTTAGAGCCCTCCTGCTGCCATGCCTTCTTTATGCCGCTCCCATTCTCACAAACTTACAATCTACATTAATCTCCCAGCTTGAACAAACATATAATAAAGTCACCAGATTTGCAACTAACCTACCCCATAAATCTCACCATTGCATTGCATTAAAAACTGCAATGGCCAGAATTATCCCACCAACTTCTTATCTCTAAGCTACAAATCACACATGCCATCATACACAAACCTTCTGCATGCCCCTCTCTCCCCTCCCTTGTCTCCTTCTTCACCCCCACTAGATCTCTCAGAAGCTCTGACCAACAACTCCTTGACATACATAAACCCAACAAAAATATCTGTAAACTACTTTGCAATTACAATGTGTCTATAGCCTTGAGCACACTTCCTAAATCCATCAGAAACATCCCATATACAAATCAATTGAAAAAAAAACAACTAAAACTTTATCTTTTAAGCTCATGGATCTGCCCTTGCCAGGAACCCCCATGACCCCTCCCATCTCTCCAACCATTTCTCTCTTCCTTTAACTCCCTTCACTTCCCCCATGAACATTATCACGACCTTCCTTTGTTTTTTCCTTTATCACAATCTTAAGCAGATTTTCTCAAGTAGCAGCATGACTACTATGCATCCTCTACACCTAATAATCAATGTAATTATATATGTGGTTTATCTATTTTTGTTACTGACACTCTTATACTACATTATCACCAATCTGCCTTCATATTTTGTATTTTACATGCCTTATCTGTAAACATGTATTTTACATGCCTTATCTGTAAACATATATTGTGCATCTTTGAACTTGCCAGATTCTGTTACGTTGTTATCAAGCTATGTGTTTATGGTTACTGTATTATTTGTTTAATGTTTTGTGCATATTCCATGTCTTACTATTTATTTTATACTATTTTTTGATATGATCTAATATTTTCTCTATGATCTATGTAAACTCATATAATAACTTCCTGGAGCTTTTCTCCTCATGTCTCCACTGAAAATGGGCTTTCAGCTCAGTTGGTCCAACCTGGTTGACAAATGTCAAATAATTACAAAATGAATAAAATTGAATCCTGGCTAACCGATTCAGAAGTACCCCTAATTCCAAATAAAATCAAAATCAATGCTTTATACCTAAGAAATATACTGAACAAAAATTATCTTTTCACATCTACTCATTAAACAACACCAAAATAGAAAACATCTCACAAACTAAACTTCTAGGTGTACTGCTTCATGAAATTCTCACTGTTCTTATTAAGGAGAATATATAATTATCATCCATGGGATGGGTAAGGCCAATCTATAACAAAATTGGATAGGTTATTTCAAGCACAAAAAGAGAAATTGACTAAGTTTAAAATGATCCACAAGGGCAGCTAGCCTAGTACTTACCTATGAACCTATACAAATCTAAAATTCTACCAACACATCTTACAAGTTATCAAAAAGACATATATGAAATTAAGTGCCCTCTTTAAGGCCAAGGGATATTTTACTGATTCATCCAGACAATCCATCACCAGCACTTATTTGTTCCCAACATTGCCATGCACCTCTCCCATTCTTACCAACTTAAACAAAATGGATAAGCAAAAACGTGAGGCATGCTACAATAAAATAGCCAGTTTTGCCACAAATACCCTGCAATGAAACCACCACTGCATAGCTCTAAAAAGTCTAAACTGGATTGAACTACATTATAAGGTAACATTTTCCAAACTGACCATTACCCATAAACTAATCTATAGTCTCAGTCTCAATAAACTACAAAATGTAATTTATTCCAGATCTACTCCCATAACAGAGACCTAAGGTCTAACTAAGATCTAGAAAAGTGTAGTGAAAACTCCACCAGGCACAAATAAATCGAAGCTCCAAAGTGAAAAATGCTTTTAATAAGCACTTTCAAACCACTCCACAACAAAGACTGGATCAATAAGATAACAAGCAAAATAACGTATCCACATAGACGTTTTCGTCGCCAACTTCATCAGTTATACATCCATTTTGAAACTGAAATGCTTTTATATGCTGTTTGAATTTAGTCACAAATCTATTGTCCAATCATTCAACACATTAAATTAAAATTCATTTAATTGAATAATTAATTCATAAAAACATAAAAACTTTATATTAAAAACACTAGTAGGTAAATACAATTCTCTAAAACCATATAATCTCAACTTATACCCTATTTATTGTGGTTTGTCTAAGGATTTTAAAAACTTTTAATACCTTTAAATAAAACTTTTAGAATGTTTCTGTGTTGTACATAATTAGGGCTTTTGGATCTGAAATTACAACGAAACACCATCTTGTGGCCATAAAATAAATTACAAAGCCACACACTGAAACCTTGAGAATCCAAGAAAAAAACTTGTTTTTTTTTTACCAATATATATAGAATAACAATAAAAATAGACCTGAATAAAACTTCATTAAATTCAAATTGGACTTTTTCAAATCCAAAACCTATCTTGCCAAAATAAATTACCAAAAAATTTCAGAAAAATAATATTAAAATTTTAACACTTAAATAGTCCGAACAAAACTTATAAAAAAGTAACAGCTTCATTTCAAATGCGTCTAAGATTTCATTACCCAAATTAATAATGCTCATAGCTGTTGACTTTATAAAAATCTTTCCCAAAATACATTTTAAAATTATGAACATTTTAATCAAAAATAGAACTGTTTAAATTAAGTTTTCATTGCTTCTAAAACCATGTTTCCCCACAAATAGGTGAATATTCATTTCTAATTTTTAACTTTCTAGATTTGCATTTAAAACTTTTTTATCCTGTTAGATAATTTAAGTTTTCCTAAGTTACAGGTCATTCTTGTCAAAATATTTTCCCCAAAATGAAACTATCATTCCTAAAATATTTTTCAAATCTTTTTATAAGGTTGATTAACCTTCCCTTTTCAAAATTCCTGCCTCCCTGAATATGGGTAAATTTTCTTCCTTCCAAAATAGGGCAAAGTGTCTGCATTTTATTTAACTTCCAAATTTTGAACATCCTAAGGGATTCCTGAAGAAGGCTCTTAAAAATTAGTTCCAACCGACTTGTTTCGATCTTCCTACCCTAATGCTTTTTCCCCTTCTTCTAATGGGGAATGCCTGTTTGAATAATTGAAAGGTCTTTTGAAAATCTTAGAAATTTCCCCTTTTTCTATAAATCAAGATTTTTAATTTCTGTTATCAATTTGCTAATAAAAAATTTTAAAGTTGACAAGGTAAAAGGTAGTTGAAATTTTTCAACCTTCTTAAAACAATTTAATACCTAGTTGACATCTCAAAATTTAATTTAAAAATTTTCCCAGGATTAATGTGGAATGTGATGCATAATCAATACTTTTTTTTGAGTACTACCCTTCCAAATAGAAAATTGTTAATACATTCCAGGTTAATTTTACAAAGGAGTTTGCAATTTTTCCTCAATTTATTTAAGTGGGCAAATTGAGATCCAAAATTTATCTTCCTCCTTAAAGGATTATTTTAATTTAATTAGTTTACTTTACAAAACCCAGGTCTTTAGCTTTTCAATCCTCAATTACATTTTGTCTTAATCAACAAATTTGCTAGAACTGTATATCCTTGGTCAAAGGGGTTGGTAAGGATTTTTGATTTGGTATCCCAAATCAGGGAGTTTTTGTTTATTCCTCAAAATTGTAAGTTTTTTGGGATCAAAATTTGCAAAAGTTATGGGCCTTGAACTTTTGTATGAGGGTTTCGATTTTCTAGGGTTTTCCGAAGTTTGGAATTTTTCCCTCAAAGTTTGTATCTTTGACAAACCCTGAAAATTTCATTACTTAGATTGATTTTCTAAACTTCAAGGTTTTCCTATGGTACCTGATGAAGTTTTGTTTCAAATATTTCAAATTTTCCCTTCAATTTTATTCAACCTCTATTGTGGGTGATTGAATGTATTTTCCTTAAACTTCTTTTGTCCCTGTTATTTGAAAAAGTTCCAATTTCCCTTGATTTTATTGATTTCTTTTAAATTTTAAGTTCTTTTTGGTAGGAAAGGTGAAGTTTTTAAAAAACCTCTTGTATCTACCTGGTTAATTGAAGTTGAAATTTTGTGTCAAAATTATTTTAAAATTTTAAGTTCCATTGGTGTGTGAAAGGTCCCCCTGATTAATTTGTAAACCTACCTTGCTGATGAGCTTTGATCTCTTAAGGGGAAACCATTGTTGTCCAGTTTTAATTGTTGTTTCAATTCGTTTCCCAATCTCCTTATTTTCCCCTGAGCTTTGAATAGAACCTACCTAGTCTGGCCTGGTAATTTTTATGTTGATCCTTGGGTGTCTTTTTTTTTCTGTTGTTCTAATTCATTCCATTTTTCATATTTCCCTTCCCCATTTTTTTATAGCCCACTCTGTGTAAAATCATTGTAATTTTTTTTTGTTTCCTTGTCCTTATTTTCTTTTCTTGTTCTTAATTTCATTTTTAAACCACTTTCAAAAATTAATAGCTCGTGTAATTCAGACTTGTATATGGTTTTAAACTTTATCCTTAGTCAATTTTATTAATCAATTTTGATAATTATTGTCAATTTCAAGCTTTTATATTTATCGATAAATTCAAATTGAAAAGTCAAAATTAGTGTATTGTTGGTTACCTTGAAGCCATAGTATATTACTTTAATAGTAAATAAGTTTTTTACCTTAAATTAATATTCTCAGATTATCCTTTCGAAACTTTGGTTTAGAAAACCTTTGTCCTTTTTTATGTTATTTAATCAAGTATTGAAAGCATCTAAACTGTTTTCCAGTTTAAATTCTTCTATAAAAGTTATTGCCATTATACTTTAGTCTTCAAAACCCTGCTTCGTATTGTTATTTGATCAAGTGAGCAAAGCTTGACTGTGTCAGCAATTAACTTCTCGAGTTCCATTACTGTATTCCCAGTTTGATCTTGAGCTGCTCCTTGTTTCCGGTTCCTGAATTGATAAAGGAAAGAGCCAAAAACTGTTGTGACCAAGAAATTGTGAAAATTCCCAACATAATCAGTCCAGTCAATGCTTATAGCTTAACCTCCACAAAACTGGATAAAAGTAAAAGCAAAAATTATCCAAAAGTTCCCAACTGCATAGTTGACAACATTCAAACAAATTTTTATAGCTTTGAACTACAAAATGGTCAATAAAACACATAAAATAAAATTCCAATAGTTTATCCAAAATAAAACTCCAATTAAAACTAAATCTTAATTGTTTAAAACTTTATACAAACTTTCCCAATTTTGGGTTAATTAAAATTTTAAACTTAATATTTTCATAAAACTTAAAAGTTTTTTACACAATTGGTAAATTCTGAAATTATAAGCTCAACTTATCCTAAATTTTTGCCAAATTAAACTTAATCAAAATTAATTTTTAAATTATTAAATAAAATAAAAATTTGATAAAATTCAAAATAAACTTGTGCCCTATTAAATTACTGCCAAATAAACTTAACCAAAAAAACGTTTTACCAATATATATGAGTACAATTTAATGAATAAATTCAAAATCCCATTTTGGGCCCCTTTTAAAACTTAACCAAATGAAACCTTGGTAAAATTTTTTAATAATACTCAGCATTCTTTAATAACATATAAGTGCCCCAATCCCTTTGGACTTTCACTTTCAAAAATAGTAAGGGGACATTTTTAAATAGCTCAATATATTCTTGTATCACATGAGCAATGTGTAATGTAGAGTCTTTTCCTCTTCTTACTTTTCCAACAAAAAAGAGGGAATTTTCATTCCACATTTTGTAATGCTCTTGGATTTTTGGCATTTTTATTAGTCCTTTTCTGTTTACATCTTTCCCTTACATATAATAGGTGAAATTTTTTCAAACTTTAAATCTTGATTTTGATATCATTGTTGAAATATGTGCTTACAAGATATTTTCATGTTTTTAACCTGCCTTTTCGCAAAATTCAAATTGAAATTTTCAAATTTTCCTTCCTATGGGTATTTTCTGTATTGTTCATAATTCCCATAACCCTGTCCCTTTGGGACCTCCAATGAATTGTTGTCAAATTCATTCCTCAAAATTTGAAAATCGGGTCATTCTTACCAACCATTCCTTTCAACACCTTCTTCAGAGGGTGCCGGGATTCAAAAATTCTTGCCAAGAAGTTCTTTTCCGAGATTCTTCCATCCTTTTTCTCTTTCAACACCTTTTTTTGATCAATGGTATGTAAATAAGATTGGAGAAGATTCTTTCCTAGAAAATTTGTTGAAATTTCCTCTACCTAGAAAAAACAAATTTCTGATCATGTGGGAATTCAAATAAGGAGATTGAGAAGAAAGGTTTTCTGAAAATTTTTTCCCTTGGGCACAAATGACATACCATATTTTTTTTATCGGAAATTGAAAAAAGTTTTTCCAAAGTCCATAATGTTGTTTTGGGTGCACAATGTGCAGATTCTTTCAATTTTTTTATCACCTAGAAAGTGAAATTGTTATACAACAGAATTAAATATGTTCCAAACAGTTTTTCATTTATTTAAATTTGTTCTTCAACCAAAACCAAATCTTTTGAACTTTAAAACCCCGTCAATAATATTTTAAAAATTTTATGTAGAGGGTGTTTTATCCATCCAAAGGGTCTTTTGGTCAAAATTTGTAATTTGTGACCCCGAGATAGGAATTTTTTTTAAACGTAAATTTTACTATTGGGTCTGACTGCTCAACAGCATTGGACTTGAATTTCCATGCAGATTTTGGTTTATCAACCAAATTTTGTAAGTATTTATTAAAAACCCATTACTGCATATATGATTGATTTCACAGCCCTTTAGGTATCCCCAATGATTTGTGTTTTCACTATAATCCAAATTTTCTTCTATGATTATCATAAACAGTCTTGTCAATGATTTCTTTCATGTTCACTTTTAATTCAAATCTAAGTGTTTTTTGGGGTTGAATTAATTTTCCTTCATTTGTCCATGATTCATTTTGTCCTTTAAATAATTCAAGTTGTGATAAATTGTAATCTAATTTTTTCCGTTTTTGATGAAATTCCTTTAAAAAGTTCAAATTTTGAATAACACTTGAATAATAAGTTGAAAATGTTATGTATAAAGTTGTTTTTGAAATTGTCCAACTTGAATCTGCATACTACTTGTATTTTGAATTTGAAACCTATTGCGATAGTTCAACTCCTTAGGGAATTTGTGTATCTGAATTCTCCTGTAGTTTTAATTGTTAACCATCTCTTCATAGCCTCCTTCCCTTTTGGGATACCATTCTTTATATTTTTGTTTGTTTTTGTATTCCCCTCTGTTCTATTATTTCCCTTCTCCTGTGCTAACCTCCTTGATTAGTTCAATTTTGGAAAAATTTCATATTTTTTCTTGTCTTTATTTCCCATCTTCCTGTATAACTTGTTAATTTTCTCATTTCAAAACTTTCATTATTTCTTTTTTAATAATCTATTATTTAACCTTTGTTAATTTTCTAGTCATGAATTCTACCTTTAATATTGTTAAATTCTCATATTTTAACCTTAGTCAAATTTTAAGTAATCATTGTAATAGCTTGTAATTTTCAGGTTTTATACTTAACCTTATTCAAATATTAAAGTATCAAATTAATTACATTTAATTGAATGCTTTAATTCAAACAATTCAGTTTAAAGTAGGAAAAGTTGTGTACCTTGTTTGGACTTTTGTGGGTTTTTTTTAAAATTGTTAAAAAGTTTTTCTTATGAATTAATTGTCCATGTGAGTAAAGCATTAAATGTTTACAGTTTTCTTCTTTTATAAGTTATTTGATCCAGTAAATACAGTTCGTCTTAATTAGTTCCGTTCAGGCTTTTTTAAAGGCATATGATCAAGAATCCTTTGTGCATCGTAGCTTCTGGTTCCCGTGTTGTAAGCACAGTAGAACTGTTGGGGTGTCTGTGCAACAACTCTGATCGATAAACCCCAGTTCTGACCGATGGTTTGAAACCCCAGGAAAATGAAAAAGTAAGCAAAACTGTTTTACAAGAATTGAACACTCCACCAGATTTGAATAAGTCCAATCAAAAACGTTTAAACTTTAACCACCCACCAAAATGATAATAATAAAACAAAATATTTATCCCATTAGATTTAGTCACAAACTTTCGAATCATAAAATTTAAAATAAAAATTGCTTTAATTTAATTAATTATCAAAATCATTTCCAATCAAAACACAATAAATAAAATTCTTAAAAATTAATCAACTTATAAAATTTATTTTTAAAAATTAAAACTTTTAATACCTTTAATTAAACTTTAAATTTTTTTTGTACATAAGATTTTAAACTAAATTACTAAAATAAAACTTTAAATTTAAAATAAGTACAACATGTTGACGAATTAAAAAACACATTTTGCAATATATATAGAATTACAAAAAAACAATAAACTTATAAGAAACTTGGTATTTAAAACTAATAAAATAATTACAAAATTACTTTTGGGGCCCAAGACTCAAACACTATAATCAATGAGTCCCACAAACTTTGATTAAAAATTCCAAACAATATAATAGGGTTTACATTCTTTGGATTATGGACACTTCTTTCAAAACGGAATCTATAGTGCCTTATTTTTGTCTATTTGTTTTTATTCTTTCAACCTGAAATAATAAGTGTCACATCTCTTTTGGTTTCTTTGGTCTTCCAAAAAAAAATGGTATTTTTAAAACCTTTTTAATGCCTTTGTTTCCAACAAATGTAATATGTACATTTTCCCTTCTGAACCTTTCTTTCACTTTCAATAGTAGGTATTTTTCATCCCTTTAGTAATCCTTTGTTTTCCTTGTTAACATGTGTTTTCTTGTCAAGATAATTCTTGATCTAACCTTTCAAACATAATTCTTGCAATATGTTCTCAAATCTGATTTTGAAATAGTCATTAACATTTTTACAAAATGCTTGCCAAATGGGGGTTTTCCCCTTTCCCTTTTAAAAAAAAGTCTCTTTTGTCAATTCTTCCAACACCTAAATCTCAAAAGGTCCCTTTGAATGATTTTTAAAAAATTAGTTCTTCAAAAGCCTTTTAAAAGTTCTTAACTAAATTTCCCGTTTCACACCTTCTTCTGGGGGCATGTCACTTTAATTGCTTCCCCCTTGTTGAAATTTTAGAGTGCAATAAGAGTTTTGTTTTCCTCAAAATTTTGATCGTTTAAATTCTGTAATTAAAAAGTATTTATTTCTGATCAAAATGGTTGTAAATTTTAATTAAGGTTTTTACAAATCATAAGTTCCTATTTCCCCAACCTTCCATCAAAGAAATTTAGAAAACAGTTTATCAAAATTCATTATCAAAGTGGATATGGAAAAGTTTCCCAAACCTTTTTTGTTTGGACTCCTGAAAATAAATTCTTTTTAATACCATTATAATGAAATTGTTATAAATAGTTTGCAGTAATTTTTAAATTGCTTCAAAAAGTGGTAATCTTGGTAAAATTTTCCACCAATAACGCCTTTCTGTGGGATACCCAAAATAATAATTGTTCTTCAACAATTTCCAGTATTAGTTTTCACATCCCAATCAGTTTTTTTGAAATTAATTTTCTCAAGACATGTTATTTGTATCAACGAAATTGGTCTAGGGTGTTCAGCTTTGTGAACTTGGGTTCGAAGATGCAGGATTTTTTTATTTACCAAAATGTAATTTTTGATCTATTACAAAAAATTTATATAGTACTTGAATCTTCTGATGAATGTCATTAGTAATGGTACTTGTATTTTGATCATTGTAATGCCCCTGGTTTTTGATTTTCAAGCCAAATTCCCTTATAGTTTCATTATCCGTTGATTTCCTACTTCAAGTTTTTCTTTCATGGTTAATTTAATGAAAGGTTTTTTTCGATTTTATTTAATAAATTTTTTCAAAGTTCTATTTATGCACTTGTAGGTTAATTATTTTGTTAAATGTCTGTTCAGACTTTTGTCTTTAAAAAAAAGTTCCAAATTCTTTTTCCGAATAAACAACTTGATATCTATCAATAATTTGAAGAAATCCGTTTTTTGTGTAGGAACAAAGGTGAAGCCTTTGGAAAAAAGGTCAAACCAACTCTTGTCAATACTGACACTGGAATAATTGTGTATGTTGAACCCATTGAAGGTCCAGGTATTCAAGTTGTTGGTAATACCCACTTCTAGTTCCAACCTTGACGTGTCGTCTGATAAGGTCTCCCCCCCTCCCCCTGTAGTTTTTTGAATTGTAGTAAACCTTACCCTGCTGCATGAGCCTCTCTGATCTCCTTAATGGGGGATACTTGTCTGTCTCTAGTATTTCTTCTTGTTGTTCTTCAATGTCGGTTTCCCCCCATTCTCCTTCATAATTATCCTCCTTCCTCCATTTGCCATAGCCATTCCTGTGAATAGTTCTGGGTCTAGGGTAATGAGTTTTATTTTTGTATTCCACTTGGTCTCTTTTTATTTTCCCTATCTTCCTGTTCTGAACCTCCTTACATTTAATATCAACTTTTTCAAAAACATTCTCATATTTTGTCTTGTTAGCCTCAACTGTGTATAACAAATCATTTGTAATAGCTTTGTTAATTTTCTCTATGTCGCCATGCAACTTTTGCATTAACCTTTCATTATTGTTAATTATAGCTCTCATTATATTTAAACCACAAGTATCAAAAATTGAAGTAAGCTCAGTGTGAAATTCAGACCCTTCAGTAACATTGTTAGGGTATTTGCAAACCCTTAATCCCTTAGGTACAATATTTAAGGTAATACAATATCTAAGATAATCATTGTCAATTTCAAGCGTTTTATACTTTATCAGATAAAATTCCAAATCATTCAAAAGTGTAGCAAAGTTAGTGTTACTATGTTTGGATGGACTGCATTGAAGTTCAAAGCTATATTTAGCTTTGAAGCAGTCGGAAAACAGTTTCTGTGTACCTGTAGTAGAATTAGACTTGTCCGTGCAGGCTTGTTGCCGTTTTCGCTGACTTTTCGGTCTTACAGAAACACCCTCTGCTCCATTGCTATTAGTGTTCATTTGATCCACCGTGATGTGCGGAAAGCCATCTAAACTGTTTTCACAGTTTAAATCTTCTTCTATTAAAAAAACGTTACTTGCATCGTCGCAAGTAAATACATCCGTTTCAGTCTGCTTCCGATTAGCTTCCTGGTTCCCCGGGAGTTGTGTAAAGGCAGCAAGGGAAGCAAAAGACTGGCTGAGCGGTGTCAGCAAGGCAACCAACTGCGTGAGTTGCCCAATTAACTTCCGTAGTTCCCCAGTCTCTGAACTCTTGGGAGCTGGATCTGTGCTCGGCAGCGGCTCCATGAAAAACTGATAAAAAGTAAAATGAGCCAAAAACAGTTATGACCAAGAAAAGTGTAGTGAAAACTCCACCAGGCACAAATGAATCAAAGCTCCAAAGTGAAAAATGCTTTTAATAAGCACTTTCAAACCACTCCACAACAAAGACTGGATCAATAAGATAACAAGCAAAATAACGTATCCACATAGACGTTTTCATCGCCAACTTCATCAGTTATACATCCATTTTGAAACTGAAATGCTTTTATATGCTGTTTGAATTTAGTCACAAATCTATTGTCCAATCATTCAACACATTAAATTAAAATTCATTTAATTGAATAATTAATTCATAAAAACATAAAAACTTTATATTAAAAACACTAGTAGGTAAATACAATTCTCTAAAACCATATAATCTCAACTTATACCCTATTTATTGTGGTTTGTCTAAGGATTTTAAAAACTTTTAATACCTTTAAATAAAACTTTTAGAATGTTTCTGTGTTGTACATAATTAGGGCTTTTGGATCTGAAATTACAACGAAGCACCATCTTGTGGCCATAAAATAAATTACAAAGCCACACACTGAAACCTTGAGAATCCAAGAAAAAAACTTGTTTTTTTTGACCAATATATATAGAATAACAATAAAAATAGACCTGAATAAAACTTCATTAAATTAAAGCTTGGCAGCCCTCATCTTCAAAACTGGGGCCAATGATACCATATCATTAAGCCCATCTCCCCAACCATTTCTCTCTTCCTTTAACTCCCTTCACTTCCCCCATGAACATTATCACGACCTTCCTTTGTTTTTTCCTTTATCACAATCTTAAGCAGATTTTCTCAAGTAGCAGCATGACTACTATGCATCCTCTACACCTAATAATCAATGTAATTATATATGTGGTTTATCTATTTTTGTTACTGACACTCTTATACTACATTATCACCAATCTGCCTTCATATTTTGTATTTTACATGCCTTATCTGTAAACATATATTGTGCATCTTTGAACTTGCCAGATTCTGTTACGTTGTTATCAAGCTATGTGTTTATGGTTACTGTATTATTTGTTTAACGTTTTGTGCATATTCCATGTCTTACTATTTATTTTATACTATTTTTTGATATGATCTAATATTTTCTCTATGATCTATGTAAACTCATATGATAACTTCCTGGAGCTTTTCTCCTCATGTCTCCACTGAAAATGGGCTTTCAGCTCAGTTGGTCCAACCTGGTTGACAAATGTCAAATAATTACAAAATAAATAAAATTGAATCCTGGCTAACCAATTCAGAAGTACCCCTAATTCCAAATAAAATCAAAATCAATGCTTTATACCTAAGAAATATACTGAACAAAAATTATCTTTTCACATCTACTCATTAAACAACACCAAAATAGAAAACATCTCACAAACTAAACTTCTAGGTGTACTGCTTCATGAAATTCTCACTGTTCTTATTAAGGAGAATATATAATTATCATCCATGGGATGGGTAAGGCCAATCTATAACAAAATTGGATAGGTTATTTCAAGCACAAAAAGAGAAATTGACTAAGTTTAAAATGATCCACAAGGGCAGCTAGCCTAGTACTTACCTATGAACCTATACAAATCTAAAATTCTACCAACACATCTTACAAGTTATCAAAAAGACATATATGAAATTAAGTGCCCTCTTTAAGGCCAAGGGATATTTTACTGATTCATCCAGACAATCCATCACCAGCACTTATTTGTTCCCAACATTGCCATGCACCTCTCCCATTCTTACCAACTTAAACAAAATGGATAAGCAAAAACGTGAGGCATGCTACAATAAAATAGCCAGTTTTGCCACAAATACCCTGCAATGAAACCACCACTGCATAGCTCTAAAAAGTCTAAACTGGATTGAACTACATTATAAGGTAACATTTTCCAAACTGACCATTACCCATAAACTAATCTATAGTCTCAGTCTCAATAAACTACAAAATGTAATTTATTCCAGATCTACTCCCATAACAGAGACCTAAGGTCTAACTAAGATCTAGCAACAGATCCCTCTTGCTAATGACTAATCCTAAAAGCAGCTCTGGAAATTTATTATATTAAAACTTTAGCATTCTAGCCCTCACTAAATTAAAGTGCTAGACAAACTACCATATTAAAAAAAAAAAAAACAACTATGACAGCACCTAAATTAAAACTGGTTCTGCTTCTGCTTCAACCCCAGTCCACCTGCATTTAGCCCACTAACCTTTCTTATCGTATAATATATCTTAATCACTTACTACCAACTTTCTGCTAACTTACTGCTCCTCTTTCAATCAACTCATATTTCTTTCACTTTGTCAGACACATTGGACAATATCTTTCCCTCGACTCCATGAATTCCCCAAATGACTTAACACTTATCACATAGCAGACTTTATCCTACAGCTCCTTCTTGCATGCTTTCTCCTCCTCCTTCTTCATATCCCATACTTTCCACTCCATCTATATTTTTCCTTCACTTCCTTCCTCTCTAAATGCTACATTATATTCTCTTTGTAATCACTACATTTATATGATATGTCTTTACATCCTATATAATTTATATTGTCTCATTTCATATTCAATGACCTTGCTAAACTTGGACAAATTTCACTACTGCTTAATCAGGCATGTATAAGCTATAATGTAAACACTATTCATACCTGTAAACACTATACTGTAAATATCCATCAGACATAAATGAAATTTCTATTTGCCTTTGACAATATGTGATAATTGTTTCTGTGTTATAATTTGATACCATGTAAATTGTCTTTATGTTATAATCTGATAACATGTAAACATTCCAAACAATTCTATTAATTTATCTGGAGGTTTTCTCTCCAGGCCTCTGCTGAAAAAGCGCTCATGTCCAGTCAGACTTTCTCTGTCAATAAATACATACATGCATACATACATACATAAATACTTAAATAAATAAATACATACATACATAAAAATAAGTGCATCAGGGAATGCCAGGAATGTGCCTTCAGCATTCAAACCGATGGAGGGATCCCAAAATGTAGACATCCTTGGTTAACCACAGCATGTGGTAGGGCAGCCACAGTGGCAAAAAAGATTATAGACATACATCTCAATTTTCCAGATATTCTCAGAATGTCTAGATTTTTGTCTGATATTTTTGCTCTGTTCCTTATAAAATATGTTGTTTTCTGGCAAATAATTGAAAATGGAAGTCACTAAATGATGAATGACATTTGAGTTTCAGACTTCATATCCTTTAAAATGCATACTAATGCTAGACCCTTTATTCTATCAACTATCTAAGAGCAATACTTAAAATGTGTCCTTTTTTTGGCCTTTGTCTCCCCATTATTTTTTGTGTTTTCCAGATTTCTTGGGCTAAGAGGTTCAGAGCTATGATTTTATACATAAACAGAGAACAACATCCTGATAGCTGGCTGTTTGGTGATGTTAGAAGAAAGGGAAAACTAATACATAGCAATCAATGAAAAGAAAAAAAATGGCAAAGAAAAAAATATAAAAAAGAAAGATTTGATTTCAGGCAAATTGTACTAATAGACAGCAAAATTAGGATAGGCATAAGTAATCACATGACACACAAGCAGGAGTGTCATGCAGTTGATTACATTATCTCCACATCTTCTCTGAAGTCATTATAATGACAGAATAAAAATGTACTGCCATCTCTTTCTCTCTATTTAATGCAATGTATGTATATAACGAGAGACAAGGAAAGAGAAATAGAAGGGTAGAGGTTACATTTAGGGTTGACATAATGGTTAAAGTGTTTATCTGACAGGCACAAAGTTCAGGGTTTGATTCTCACCTTTGAGTGGAAATTGGTCTAGACTTAAAATGGCCAACAAAGGAACTAATAGCAATTTCAGAGTATCTTCCATCAGTATAAACACCCAGCAGACCTAAGACTTTGAATGTCAGCAACAGGCGCAATAGACACTATGAAGGGGAGCTAGTATTTAATCTTCATGATGCTCAAGGAAACTTCAGTTACTTACACACCCCCAGTTTCAGATAAACTACCATGTATTTCTTATGAGGCTGTCAATATTAGGGAACCCGCAGAAAACTATTGTAAATAATATGACCTAGAGATCTGTAATAAATATTGGAAGGATACTAAAAAATAGGGACTCAATCTGGTGGTAGATGCTGAAACCCAGTTGTGTTTATGTATGAAGATGCTGTGATTGTAGATGTCAATGAAAAAGTTGATTCTCTGAGGCCTTACTGGGGGACTTAAAGAATAGTTCTTTATTTAGCTTAATAGTCCAGATATGTACTTGTTGCAAACAGGGAAAGAATACAACTTTAACCTGTTGCTTCTTAGAGACCCATTGGCAGCTATCTAAATGAAGACTTGACTCGCGCAGCAAGCAGACCACAATGCTGAACAAAAGTAATTGAAATGCAGAAAGACAAAGACTGTTAGCAATTTGGCTGAGAGAAGCCTGCATCCCTGCACACCTCCATACACCAGCTCTAGAACCACACCTAAACAAGGAAGAGCTCTCCATAGCAAATGGACCACTCCAGGCATACAGACAGAAAATGTACAAGTAATTCCAAATAGGAAACAGTCATCAGTGTTTTGATGCTCAGTGTCTTGTGAATCAAGCAGTTAGTAATTGGGGAATGTAAACTTGTCAACCTGTGGAGAAACCTTAACCTTAGAAGCTCTTCTACTCTCAAGACTACTTTCCAAAAATTTTTTTTTTTTTTGCTATCCTTACTAAAGCATTGAGAGGATAATACAGATATTTTTCTTTTATTAACTAATGAAAATAGTTAATCAAAAACATAAAGGGTTATTATATTGAATATTATTTTTAAATAAGAAAATCAGCTGCATATTGATATGGATCTGCATCCCATAAACATCCTTAATACAATAATTGGCAGAATTCAGAATCAGGCTGGCTATGAGCTTTAAGGCTGCATGATTGTGGAAATCAGTGATTCAGAGACAAGTTAGCTGCAATACATTCATAGATTAGTACTAAACTAGCTGCCCTTGTGGGCTATTTTAAGTCTAGTCAGTTTATCTTTTTGTGCTCGAAATAATCTATCCCATTTGGTATTGGATTGGTCTTACCCATTCCTTGGTCAATAATTATATATTACTCCTAATGAGAATAGCTGGGATAATACTATAGATAACTTGAGGGGACCAATGCATGGGATAAAGCATTTAGGAGCCGCCTATGTCCATTGTCTTTGTACTGAGGAAAGGCCACATTACTGGCTAAATTGCATGTTTTGAACTGCTCAGTGATTAATGCAAATGCTATGAAGGACTTTGACGTGGTAATCCTTGCTGGCGGCCCATGCATGATGCTGGAACAAGAAACTCCATCATTCACTCCTTCAAACACATGTACACATTTAAACAAACACTCATACATACCAGCTACTTCTTACCTGTTTTTTGAGTAAACAGAGCATCCATGATGTTGTTTTATAGTTTTCCACCATCCCTTGTAAATCATGAATGATTACAGGTAGTGAGTAATGCCAGATGTAAGAGCTTCATTCTATTTATTGCTCAGTCAATGTATTGTGATGCAAGACCTGTTGCTTTTTTAACTTTTTTATGGAGACTAGAATAATATTGGAACAGACTCAGTGGTGTTGTCTAGTGTTCCCCTGGCTTTGTGGAAAAATCTTGAGCAAGGCTTGTGTTAATCACAGGCCATCACAGTCAGTCAATAATGACAGGCATTTGAGTTTCATGTTTCATATAATATCCATAATAAGCTTCATGCTGTAAAACCTGTGTTTTGTAAACTTTGTAAGTGGATCAGGGTAATATTAAAATAGGAAACATTCACAGGCATAATCATAAAGTCACCTACACACACCCTTCCTCTCCCTAAACTCTCCTACTGTGACCACCCAGGCATACACACACACACACACAGACACACACACACACACACACACACACACACACACACACACACACACACACACACACACACACACACACACTAGCAGGCACTGGAGATTTATGCAGCTAAGCAGTTCTATGAATCACTTGGCTGCATAAATCAATTACCACAGGCATTTCTAGGGGCAGCACATGACTCATTATCATATGCCTCTCCCCTAGGGTGCCTTGTTTACATTTCCAATAGGCTACGGAGCCAGCCAACTGTGTTGTTGCATCTCATTGAGTTAAGCAATTTAGTAGAGTTGTTTCTAAACTGAAAATAGCTACTGACAGCAGTAAAGAGGGATTACTTCAGGAAGTAATGTTTCTGAATCTCAGGGACTATTTGAATGCACACTGTGTGTTAATAATCACTTTTGAATCAGCAAATAGAGCGGACATAATGTCATAATATGTCACATTATCCAAGTCTATCCTACAGCTTAAAGGATACATCATTCGTGAAATGTCAGCTTGTAGCTGAAAGCATAATATATGTATCATGTTGTTATTCTGCGCATTTTACAAATCAGCTCTGTGGGTTGCTATAATATCATTTACTGTAGCTATAAAGATAACTGCACAGCAAGCACAAATAGTTTAATGCTAGGAAATAATGTGAGTAACTGTCTCAAAACTGTATCAGAAAGAAACTTGGCCAAATATCTTTTTGTCAGCATATCATTAATTTACAAACAGCTCAAACCATATTACTGTTAAGTTTCAGCCTACCTTTTTTCAGTTGTGTTTTCTTGTCAGCAAGATGCAGGTTGTATGTGAGCTCAGCAACTAATGAGTAGATATTTTGTGCTTCTGAAAATCTTTTCTTGTTTCTACTTGACAGCATGCAGCTGTTGGTACTCTGAGTGCCTCTGTGAAAATATGTTCACGTAGCCACATTTCTGTTAATACAGTGGTATGCCTAGCCATTCACTTTCATTTCAATTCATGTTGTAAGTTTAGTAGCACATCATTTTTGCAGCAAGAGAACATAAACATTGTAGCCTCTATTTCATACAGAGAACTAATGCCCTCAGATATCTATAACATTTATTGTCCTTATCTGGTCCCTTTCTTACAAGAACTGCATTCACACCTATCTTCTGAAAATATATTGAATCCTTCCATGTCCTTATATATATCCATTCCCATTTAATAATTTAATTGTACTCTAGCTATATTTCATCAAAAAGTGCCTATTTTGCCTCTTTGATCAATTGCACAAAGTATGCACATATACAACATGCACATATGCACACTTAAAATAAATATCCATGCCCTTCTTGCAGTATAAGGTATATGCATCATTAAAATATATGTAATCAACTGCTACATTCTGAACTAATTAAATAATTGCAGCACTGCACTTAAACACTGCATAAGGTATAAAAGACAACTTTCAAACTTTGTAAAAACAAATAAGTCAATCAAAAAAAAAAATTCTAAACCAATGGGAAAAAAATCATACCTGTAAACTGCAAAAACAACCCCTTATAAAAAGCCAGACTCAAACCTAACCATTACAACCAACCCACACCACATATTAATTGGTTGGCAATTGGCTTGTAGTGGTGTGGATAGTGAATTCCTGTAGCTTGTGTACAGTGATCACTGAAGGTGTTTTTGTATTCTAAATCACGCAGTGAATATTCAGAGTTCAGATCACAATTGTTTTATTTCTTTTGTTAGCTTAGTTAGTCAGGTAGAGCAGGCAAGCATGTCAGCAGAGGAGTATGGCAAGCTGTCAATGAGCCAGTTGGCTGAGATGTGCCAGGCTAAGGGACTGGTGCATGGAAATCTGACTAAGGCAGACATGATTGCAGCTTTTGTCGCAGCTGCATCAGAAAACAGCAATCAGGAGGGCGATCAGTCTGGCCGTTGATGTACAACACTCAGAGAATGGACAGCTCAACCTTTCTACAGAGGACTTAAAATCCATCTGGAGCTAAAGAGACTTGAGTTGGAGGTCAGGCATTTGGAAACAGAAGCAGCAGAGAGACTGAGACATCTACAGGCTGAGGATAATGAGAAGCTGCTATGCCTGGAAGCTGAGGAGAAGGAGAGGAAGAAGCAACATGAAAAGGAGATGCTGACTCTTCCCCAGAGTCATGGAGGTAATGGGGAAGGGAGTAACTGGACCCCAGAAGTACAAAAGGACAGTGCATTTCTTCTGCAGTTTACAGAGGGGGATAATTTTGATAGTTACGTTCATATGTTTGAGAGAGTATGTAAACAGTATGATATTGACCAAAAGCTCTGGGTACAGTTCCTGACCCCCTTACTCAATGATAAAGCTGTAACTGTGTTATCTAAACTTTCTAATTGTGAATATTTTGATTATACTGCTGTTAAGAATTGTCTGTTATTATTTTTTAAGCTAACACCTGAAACTTATAGGAAAAGGTTTTGTGAGCATAGACGCAAGGCAGATGAAAGTGTGTGTGAATATGTTGCTGAACTAAGCACTTATTTTCATAGGTGGGTGAGTGGATGTCAGGTCACCACTTTTAAAGGGCTGGCAGACCTTTTGGTGAGGGAACAAGCCCTTAGCACTTTGCCTGAGGACATGGGGATCTGGTTAGCTGATAGACAATGGGCTACTTCAGATGAGTTGGGAAAGAAGCGAGACCTATACCTAGAAAGCAGGACATCCCTGCACAGGAAAGGGACCCCCAGTACTGTTCATTTGGTCTAAAGAAACCCATGGTGGGCAGCCCAGACTGCTCCAACAGAATCTGCCAGTAGTAGGGGAAGCCACTAGTCCAGGCACATGTCCAGAACCTAGGGTTAAATGTTTTGAATGGAACCAGTAGGGCCATGTGGCATACAGATGTCCACGGAGGCAAGGTGGGGAACAAAAGGTGAGAGAGCCACTAAATGGGAAAGAAAAAAATGCCAATAGTAGGTTGTCTTGAGACAACAAGGGTACTAAACTACCATCCTGCAGATGTCCTGATAGGGAAGGTTTTGGATGAGACAGTACCATGTGTTAATGCAGTTACACATAGTCAGGCTTCAAGATAAGCATGTGGGCCTGGTAGCCTGGGGGAGACCCAGACAGACCGCATATTTGTAGCCAGGACTGGTGAAGTGGTTACTTCAGGGAGGGAAATACTCTGTAGCAGTGAGACTGAAGGTGAACCACAGCTGTTTGTGGGTACTGATGTTCCCTTGGATAGAGTGACTGCAAGGGTCGAGGTGAGTAGTAGTACTCAGGCTGACAGTGAGGCACCACTGTCAAAGAATGCCAGACTTCCTGTGGAAGTGGAGCTGGAAAGGGTTACGAGAGAGCTGAGACATGCTCAGCTCTCAGACCCTGCCTTACAAGGCCTGAGGCAAGTAGCTAGTGAGGCCCCTGATTCTCAAGTGAAGGGGGAATCTGGATACTGGGACAAAGGGTTACTGTATAGAGAGTAGACCCGTGAAGGAGGGCTTGAATGTGAGAGGATACAGCAGTTGGTAGTGCCTAGAGCCTACTGTCTGGCGCTTCTAGCCATAGCCCATGATATTCCCTTTGCAGGTCATATGGGCATAAAACGTACGAAGAGACATATTATGCAGAACTTCTATTGGCCTGGAATTTCCAGGGATATAACAGGGTACTGCAGGACCTGTGAACAGTGACAAAAGGTAGGTAAGGCAGGAAACAAGGTGAAAGCTTCTTTGATGCCTTTGCCTGTGATTGAGGAGCCATTTCAGAGGGTAGCTATGGATATTGTGGGGCCTCTAAGTACCCCGAGTTCCACAGGGAAAAAGTATATCCTAGTGGTAGTACATTATGCTACAATATACCCTGAGGCAGTGGCTTTATCCTCCATTGATTCAGAAAAGGTCGCAGATTCTTTGTTAGAGATTTTAAGCAGGGTATGTTTCCCAAAAGAAATACTGACTGACAGAGGTGCCAATTTCATGTCAAACCTGCTGGCTTGTCTGTGGAAGTACTGTGGGGTGAAGCACCTGAAGACCACCCCCTACCATCCCCAGAATAAAGGTCTTGTTGAAAGGTTAAATTCTACACTCAAGTCCATTCATTTGCAGACCAGTTTAAGAGAAAGTGGGAAAATATTTCCCCATCTGTTGTTTGCTTAAAGAGAGGTTCCCCAGGAATCCATAGGGTTTTCACCCTTTGAGTTGTTGTATGGGCATAGGGTGAAGGGACCTCTAGATTTAATTTGAGATGAGTGGGAAGGTGACTATGAATCTCCCAAGGAGTCTGTCATGATATATGTCCTAAACCTCAGGACAAAGCTCAGGGAACTCATGGGCTTGGCCGAGAAGAACTTGGCAGAAGCCCGACAGCAGAAAAAGGTCTGGTATGACAGGAATGCTTGATATAGAGAGTATGAGAGAGTGCACTGGCCCAGTGATCAAAAATCCTCAATCCTCACCACTAACACCAGTGAGGGGCGTCCACATTGGGAAGGATAACAAATATACACATGGTAAAGTACAATTTCCCTTAAGAGCACACAGAGATCACAGTCAGTCTGGGGCTGATTTCTCCCTTTCTCTCCAGATCCCCAATAAGACTACACACTGGCACAGCTATAGGGTCCATATCTCAGCCTAGTGTTCAAGCCAAAACCTCCAGCACCCTCTCTGTCCAGCCAGTGCTTCTTGTCCCTGCCCAAGTAGCTGACACACACACGCACACACACACACACACACACACACACACACACACACACACACACACACACACACACACACACACACACTTTGAGATAAGAGTTATATATAACCACATAGACACTCCTGGGGAAGACTGGCACAGGTTCTCCAGCTATGCCCTTACTGCCAGTCTATAAGGTAGTACCAGCTGCGACCAACCACTAATATCAGCTACTAAAAAGGCCCTTACCAAAGGGTGTCCAGTTATTACTGTGCAATATTATTATCCAAATAGTAAGTGTGACCCAGGGCTAAAGCTATTGGAGTGGCTTGGACAGTATCACTATATATGTGCAATGTACTCTAGAGCTTAAATTATCCCTGCACAAAACAGACACAGTTAAAAGGTTTGAAAATATTAAATAATAAATAATAAAGACACAAGACAATATCTCTTACTACACAGTGCTAGTCAAGAGTTCAGAGATCACAGGAAAAATGCTTAAAATAATACAGTGGAATAGTTCTGACATTAATACAAAAAACAGCCAGATTAAACTTACTAATTTCTATCTATATCTAAAAGCAATCACTATTCTAAATAAACTTACATATAGGGCAAAGCAGAGTACTGGTGAGTTGTTGTTAGCTTTAGACAAAATCCAAAATGCTGTCTCATTCTGTCTCAGAAAAAGTCCTTTAAATTGATAATACATCCTGCTGACCCATTTTAGATTATATCATTCTTCAGTGCATTAACAGCATTCAGATATGTGCTCTGGTATTGCATTTGCAGTCTGAACTGTTGTAGCCCTCCATGCATGGACTATGTAGTAGCTACTTGCTACATTTGAAGGTAACAAGCAGTTTTCTAGAGTCTGAAAGGAGAACAGAGGTTTTTGTTTGCTTCTCAGGTTAGTTGAGGGAGCACAAGATTGTGGCATAGCACCGGATTCCAGAATAGCTTGCTATATCTCTGGATAAGGATAGGAAAGCCTTATGAGTGTGTGTGTGTGTGTGTGTGTGTGTGTGTGTGTGTGTGTGTGTGTGTGTGTGTGTGTGTGTGTGTGTGTATATACACAGGGGTCTATATCATATATTCAAAACTCCAAAATGTCGAACACCATATGTTCGAACATGAAATTTTGAATATTGAAAATATCAAAAGTTCAGAATAGCAATTTTTTTCCCAGGGAAAAAATTTGCTGTTCCAAGAAACATACACCCAACACAAGCACACCAAAATAAATAAACCACACACATACATTTAACAAAACCCAACCCCACACTAAACCACACATACATTACTAACTATCCACTTACCTTAACCCACACCCTAACCCTAAGGTCCGTAACTATCGCACACATACCCTACAAATCTATACACAAACAAACTATTTAATTCACACACATACAGTTAACAAAACACAACCCTACACTACACTATACATACATTACTAACTATACACTTATCTTAACCCGCACCCTAACCCAAAGGTCGGTAACTTTCGCACCACAGTGAAGGAAATAGCGAAGCCACAGAACGGCCCACAGAAATCTTGCCCTAGGTAAGATTTCGATATTCCGGTGCTTCGCTATTTTCAACATTCAATATTTTGGGTTTGATGTTTTCACATTCGGCATTGTACCTCTTCGGAATTTTGATATAGATCCTGTACACATATGTAGCATAGTGCCCATGCTCCTGAAATGCATAGCCTGGTAGGAAAAACACTAGTGCAGTCAGTTCTAATAACAGAATTGTATTCAGTGATATGGTAATGCGCCACCATTGAAGTGTTTCTCTGTATAGCTTTCCATGTCTCTCAAGTAGAGATTCTGATTATTATGTTAATTGACCAACCTGTACTGGCCAATTAGTATGGGTGGAGAGAATCTTTCTGAATCCTTAGGCCTATTCTAAAAGCACATAAACATAACAGAATATTTGAAATATATAAAAAACTAAAATATTCACTCAAACTACAGAATGTTGCAGTAAAATAATTTGTTTAATTGGACAGCAAGCCTAAGTCATATGACCTTCACCCCCAATATCAAGAAACAATTAACATGTTCTTAAATACATACAGTATATATGCAGTAATATCCAAACTACAGAAATCTATTAATTTCTGCACAAAGAAGGAAAAGATAACCCCACTGATTCTATTCTGCAGTACCAAAAATAAAAGAAAACTGATAGATATAGAAATAAATTAGAAGCAACCCTAAAAAACAGAAAAAATACTCATCTTATAAATTCTGGCATCCATATGCAGTGAAGACCATTCATAAGAATATAAGTGATTATAAATGATACATTCTAGAGCTGTTATGCCCCCCCAAAAAAAAATCATCTTTTTTACTGAATCCAGAAAGCTGTATTCTGCTACCAAACATTGGCCTGAATTATAGATATGAACATGGATCAGCACACACACAAAACAGTGAAATCATGAATCATGTGCTCTGTAATATTAAGTTCTGTGGTTACAAGACCGATGTGATGAAATGAGATACTGCCAGCACAGCTAGCTGGAATTTTGTAAATAATGATATGTCATTGGTGAATATCAAAATGATTTATACAAGATGTTTGTGTTACAAATGTGTTAGAACTGTATGTCATGTGTATATCAAACTGCTTGTACAGACGTGTGTTGATAAGGTATTTGTATAGTGCTGTGTTTGAACTGTAACCACGCTGTGCCCTACTGGAAAAGAACAGAAATTTACCTGCACTATAGTAACTGTTTAAATGTATATGCTTAACAGAGGAAACTGGAGGGTTAACCTCAGTCCAGCAAACTTTAGAAAAATATCTGAAATTAAATGAGTTTATAGGATGCAATAAAGAGGCTATGTCTCAAGTTTTCAATGCAACTAGATATACAAGGTCTATACTAGGAAGCTTTCTGTATTGTCCTTGGAGTGAACTAATTGCACTTTTGAAGCATGAAGGAATGCAATTGTTTTATGAATTCCAGCATCTGCCAAAGATCTGAGGAAAAACTCTTGTCTGTATATTTTTATAGGTAGATGCTAAATGCTGCCAGCTTCTCGCATTTGAGGTTTTGGCCTGATAAGTAGAAGTCAGATGACTAGAAATTATGTCATTATGCAAGATATTCCAGCAGTAATATTTTAGATATTAATTTGAGAATTCTCTTAGTGAGACAGAGCATTCTGCATTCTGTCTCGGATTGGACAGCAACATTAAGAACCATTCAACACATATGTTTTGCTCTAATAAAGTAAGTTTCTAGGGAACCGTATAATTGTCTTAGATGCAGTCAGAAATATAGTAAAACTTAGTTTAGAGGTTTTTCTTTATTTGTGTGAGCCTGTACTGCAATGTTATTTTAAATATTTCCTGTGGTTTTGAACTCTGATATCACTGTGCATATATATTTGGTATTGTCTTCTTTTTTATTGTTTATTATTAAATATATTTAAAGTTTTCATTGTGGCTGATATGTATAGAGATATTTAAGTTTTGGGAGTACTTGCATATTTATTTGGTGACATTCTGTGGGACACTCCTAATAGCCTTGCTCTTGGTCTAACTACCATTTGTGTTAATATTAATATTTCACAATAAGATTGGACACCCTTTGATAAGGGCCTTAACGAAGCTGATAAGGGGTTCTGGTGACAGTGGTAACTGCCTTATAGTCTGGGCAGAAGGGACCATAGCTACTAAGCCTGTGCTAGCCTTTCCCAGGTGTGTGTGTGTGTGTAAAACAAATCTCCAAGAGTGTGTGTGTGTCAGCTACTTGGGCAGGGACATGAAGTACTGGATGGAGAGAGTTAGTGCCAGAGGACTTGGCTTGAAACCCTGGCCTAGCTGTGCCAGTGGGAAGTCTTATTGAGGATCTAAAGAAAGAGGGAGAATCCAGCCACAGAGTGACTGTGGTCTCTGTGTGCTCTTAAGGGAAATTGCACTTGTTGCAGAGAGCTGCATCTGGAAATATTTGTGTGTACCTGTCATCTTCTCAGTGAATGCCCCGCACTGTTGCCAGTGATAAGAATTGAGGCTCCTTGATTACTGGTCCAGTGGAGTGTCATCACAGCAGAAATCATACTATATACTTTAAAATGGTATAACTTGCCCATTCAACAACCTTTCACCATGAATGGGTCAATGTTATAACCTTGAAATCAGACAAGGTCAAAACACAAAGTGTAGAACCCAGAATGTGGAAAGTGCAAAAGGATGAAATCTCAAAACAGCAAATGACATCAAAAACAGCAGTATTCAACTGTTGCAGCACAATTATTTAATCTTCACCTGAAGATGCCGACATGAGCACATCAGAGCAGGCTGCAAACCATCCTGTAACATTGTCAAATACATACCAGCTGACAACATCGGAGAAAGGCAACCAAATGCTGGATTTAGATGCCTACTGATGTTACTTCTATTGTATTTCCATTACCTGGATGATGATACAAAATACTGTTTTTTCAAGCATTCCCCTGCCCTACAGTCTTACCAACAGCTTGAACATTGCATTTATTGACATGTTTAAATTTGTATGTGAAATGGTCAATAAGACTGTAGCTTGGGATGAACACTTAATTCATAGCTAGATGTCCCTGTATCAGCCAGAGCTCTTTGCATTATTGGATTCTGAGCTAAAGCTGCCTTACTCCAATAATTTTGTCACCCATTCGGACTATGCCATTCTTAGTTGTGTCAGAACACATAGCGGTGCAGGAGGCACAGTATTATTTTTTAAAGAAAATATAACATTCCTGATCTCCTACAACCATATACTTGATTCTTCTCACTGCAATCCACGCAGGGAGGGCTGCCAGGTGACAGAAAACTGATTTAAAATGCCATGCATCTTTTATTGCAGGCTTTTGGTACCCCTGTAAACTATAATTGATCTCTGTTTTAATCTGCAATGGGTATGCTTCCTGAGGTTTGAGAAGGTATGACATTTTTTCTTTTACATGTAAAAGAACACAAAAGGAAGAAAAATGTAAGAAACCTGTATTGAAAATATAAAGTGGAACTTATTACAGTTTCTAAGGAGGGGCATACTTTGTTGCATGCAATTAAGATGCACAAGGGCTTGGGGATATGAAATCCAAAAACATAACATGAAATTACAGTGTGCTTTAAAGAAGCAGCTAGTCATAACTGTGAAAGGGAGCAGTCATTAATATGAAAACATTGAATTTATGTATCCTGCACTGTTAGCTAGTCCACTGTCTCTTGAGGAAGGAAACTAATGTAATCTTATGTAATGCAATTATATCTCTTTTCTGTGGCAAAGGAGATGATGTAAAACAGTGAAGTCTCATTTTCTGTGCAGGAATTATAAGCTGAAAAGAATAAATATTTGAATCAGAAACCTGGGAGCAGGTCATTCTTGTTGAAGATACTGAAGATAACCCTGTACATTTTAAATTCTATATTATATATTTTCAGAGACTTAGAACATTAAGGGTTTAGTAATATTTAAGCTAGAAGCAATTTGATTCATTTGTTTTATTTATATAGAGGTTTTCATTTAATATTGCTCTCTTTATAGCTGACTATTATTTTTCTTTCTCTGTGCACTGTTTAGGTGTGTGCTTATTGTTTAATTAATATTTTATTTTCTTTTTCAAGATTTTGTTGGTGGCATTTATCATTTATATATATGTTATTATTACTTATTATCGAAGAAGAGGATGTTGAGCGCTGTAAGTTGGCAAGATGTGACTTCCATCTCCAACTAATTAGATTGCCTGAGCCTATTACCAGAAAAATATAATTTTTTTATCATTTATATTCAGCATTGTAATTGGGCGGCCACGGTGGTGCAGTGGTTAGCATTGCTGCCTCACAGCAAGAGGTTTTCCGGTTCAATCCTCGGCTGCGGTGCCTTCTGTGCGGAGTCTGCATGTCCTCCCTGTGGTCGTGTGAGTTCCCTCCGGGTGCTCCGGTTTCCTCCCACATTCCAAAGACATGCTGCAGGTGGATTGGACACTCTAAATTGGCCCTAGGTGTGTGTGTGTGCATGTGTGTGCCTTCTGTGGAAGGTTGGGCGCTGGGCTGGCAACTTGACACTGTAAAACTCAACCGCCAATCATGAGTGGACAGGTGATCCGCTGTGGCGACCCCTAACCAGGAAAAGCCGAAAGAAGAAGATATTCAGCATTGTAATTGGCTATATCCAAAGAGGTAGCAGTAATACTTTGCCATGACAACACATTTAGGCTCTTCAGGCTAAGTTGCAATTGGTGAATTAAATACTGAATCAGATTTGTGTGCAATTTTATTTAGTATTACCAGGTGGGTACCAGTAATTTGACTCAAGAGACCAATCTCACTGATTGCTAGCAGACTTATTTGGGACAGTGGAGTGAATGCAAGGACCACAACCCCTATCACTCACATATCCAGGTGGCACACTAGTTAGTAGTTGTTTTGTGGCAAGTGGTTTCAGTGGTGCCATCCATGGCATTTTGGTTGGCAACAGTAGGATTCAATACAATGTCAGGGAAAGCTTACTTAACTGGATATTTTATCTCCTTGCTTAAGAACATTTCTCATAAAGGTATATTTTCCAACTGCATTACCAATCAGCTTTCAGCATATCAAACCCTAATTAAGTCTAAAATCACAAAAGAGTTTCTACTCTTGCAACATCATCAGATGTCGCATTGCTTACCTAAGTCAAGAAATGATCTTTACACTCTCTTCCATTTGATGAAATTGTAAGCTCTTTCAATTAGCCATTCCTAATCCTGTCAACAAATTAACAACTAACGAAAGAAAAATGTATCACTCATAAGTGGTGGCTTTGACTAGGGACTATATGTGGTAGCCATAGCAGGGATCATATAATACAAGTGATCTCTATGAATTTCGTATAGCATGCAATAGCATACAGAATGCCCTTTCCACTTGAAAAACACCTTATTACCATGAACAGCAAAAACAGCACATATGCAAACCCCAAAATTCTGGATCTCAATTAACCATCTTCTCATTCCGGCCATCCATCCATCATACTTCCCAGAGATGAATGATCCCTCATTATTAGAACATTTCTTAAGCACTTTCTTCATTCTGTACAGATGCTCATCCACCATTTCATCATTCAAGTATACAGTGTAAGGCCTGCACCTAGCAAGCATCCACCTTTTTACATTCCATTCTAACAGTTCATGCCTTCTCTGCCTATTAATTGATCATGAAGGTCAGATCAGGGTCACTAGCCATAAACAATGTCACACCAGAATGTTTAAAAATTACTGCTGCTAACATTGCTTATTCAGTCACTATACTCAATAATAGGTCCAACATGGAAGGTGTTTTGTTCCACTGCTGGAAACAGTCCCTTGTGACTCCCTTTTATAAAGGTAGCCTTTCCACTTCTTGAACAACTACTGTCCAATCACCTTACTTTCTCCAGTTAAAAAAGCACATATAATGGAACAATGTATCCAGGAACAACTTGTGTAATACCTTTAAAACAACAGCTTGCTATCACACATTCAACATGGCTTTAGATACAGTCAGAAAACAAGCACAGCCTTAACGACTTGTTGAATGTAGTCTTGGTGAATGTCAAATTTGAAAATTTATAGGTGCAATATTTTTGGGCTTATTAAAACTTTTCAATACTATCTCATTTAGCAAATGTACTTGGGCTCTTGAGATAAAAGGCTATGGACAAAGCACAATTCGATGGTTTGGAAGCTATTTGGACAGCAAATCATAAGCAATGAAATGGAACTCTGCTGCAGTACTAGTATCTTGTTGTGCTATGGTGTCCCACAAGATTCAATGCTTTTTCAACATTACCATCTTTGTGAATATGGCACTCAACATAGCTCAGTACAGATGTCATCCAATATTTAAATATTTCCAGAGCTGTCATTTTTGGATTTACTCTGGACAATCTCTGTGCTCTTCTCCAACCATCCTTTCATACAAGTGAGACATGTCTAGATTCCAAAGATCTGCTTCTAAATGCCTCAAAGAGAAAATTTGTATTTTTATCTCTTAAACTTCCCAGAAAACTGTTCATTCATTAGGTCATCTTGACCCTGTACATTCTCTGCCATGTAGCTCATGCTTTGCACTTCAGTCATCCTCATCACATTTGTAAATGCTGAAACAACTAGAATTCTTGGCATTTATTAAGGAACATCAAACTTCTAGTGCAGGATGAACCTATTCACATCAGCCAACATACTGTCATGTATGTCTCCCATCATGTCATGTGCAAACACGTGATGTTCTGCCATGATGTATTCAACAGGCATCATCTAAATCTTTTAGAATTTCAAGTGGTTGAAGTTTCATCCAGACAAAACATTTATACATTTTTTTCAGCGAATCAAATTACTCCTATGTTTTGCAATTTCCTTACACATTTCCTTACTTAAATACAGAATCATAACCTGCCCATCTACTGCCTGGTGCCTGTCTGTGGTATAGCACACCACCCTCTCAGCTTTTTAAGTGAAGAGCATAGCAATAAATAAAACATAAAGACGTCTGCCTTCACTCTGCAAAGCCTACTGCTACATTTTAGCAATTGGCTCTGTACAGTGAAATCCCTACCCACCCCCCACACTCTTCAAATGAAGAACAAAAAAAAAAATCCACACTACTACTTTCCATTAAACTGTGGAAAGCCATTATTGACTCAAATCAAAGCCTGCAAAGCAATATAGTGACTTTTTGACCCAGCATTCAGAAATGCCGGTACAGAAAAAAAAATGTAGGACTTGCACTTTCAGATCATGCCACTAACGTTTAACTTTTGGAACTCTTTGCCACACCCTTCCTATGCTTCTGCTTAAGTATACAAACAATATGGTCACATAATCCTGGAGAAAAGACCACAAACAGCATACCACTGCCAGTGCAAAAATAGAAACCTCACTAGCAGTTATTTTCTGTCGCAAGTACTGATTTCTAAGTTTAATATTGGTGAGGTAAAATTTACAAGTTGAAACATCATTTACTTAAGACTCATTGACTAGTGTAGTCATAATTTAACAGTGCTGTGTGAACTGAGGATCTAAACTATGATACAAATTTTCAGATTTACACTTATCCCCATCATCATTGGCAATATGGTCATTATTTAATACAACATTTTAAGCATATATCACAACACCCATGTTAAGACCAGTGTTTTTCAACACAAAACAGGCTAAAAAGAGTATGCAGTCCTATGAAAAGTTTCTGGTATTTTCATTAATATGACATTGTTTGTATGCACATTATGTTTTACACACACACACACACACACATATATATATATATATATATATATATATATATATATATATATATATGTGTGTGTGTGTGTGTGCACACATGCATACACATACACACACACACACACACACACACACACACACACACACACACACACACACATACACACACACACACACGCACACACACACACACACACACACACAAACACATGCATGGTTTGTCTAGTATTGGTCTATAAATAATACAGCTGGTTGACAGTTGTGCAGGAATGGGCAATCCCTGTGGTTGGAGAATATGCCCTTTTCCCGGGGATTGTGTGATCCTGGAATCGGAATAAATAAGTAGCAGGGGGTAAAGTCCCCTGCAAAAAACATGTTTCATAATTGCATGTTCTGACTATTAACCTTGGAGCATGCACATTAGAGTGATGACAAAAGTGAGTTGACATTAGCAAAGCCGATATAACAAACGTTTGGCAGTTGCTACTATATTTATAATTATGCGTTAATTCACACACAGAAAAGACTGCAATAGGAGGTATGTAAGCATCATTTTCATGCTTCTGACATGTTGTAAAATTTTAGATATTGTCAACATTTGTTCAACTCGATAATGTAAAAGTTAAATGCAAGAAACTTACAATTTCTATAACAACCAGTGACAACTGGAAATTAAATCTCTTAAGGACACTGCTTTGTGACCATTAAACAACATAAAAATGAACTTCTCTACAAAAGAGCAGCTGTAATTACCAAAAAATGTTTGTTTCTTCTTCCCACCATAGTTGAGCTTTGTCATGTAACCAGTCAATAGTAACTTTAATGGTGACTATTTGCAACTACCAACAGTTTTTCTACTAGAGTTAGTTACACAACAGTTTTTCCTGTTTCCACAGTGATACAAGCAGATATCAAGTTACAATAACAAAAAAAAATTGTACTTTTCTGTTTCTGTTGCTTAGGGTTTGACAGCTGAACATTTTTCTCCATTCATTTGGGCCTCACTCAAGCATGTAACAGCAGATAAACAAGCAAAAGCTTTATCACTTCACTTCAGGCTCTCCCTGAAAGGTACCATAATCTGAATTAGAAACGCTGGGAATAAGTAGGAGATTCTCTTACAAGATATGTATTTTAATGAATAAGAAGCTTTGAGTGAAGTATAAAGTTCTTGGTTGAAATCTCTGATATTACAGTGGTACTAGTTTTGTGCCTCACTCAGTGACAGTGTTTTGCTGAAAACCCAAAGGTGAACACAATATAACAGGTACAGTCTGATAGTCTTTAGACACAAATCTCCAGATAAATAAAGAAAATTCTCGTACAACTGGTTGAGAAAGACAACGCCAGACGTCAACCTATCTTGAGCTCACAAAAAGTGATTTTTATCAAACCAGCTCCAATGCATACCAGGCATTCGAGTAGAATGTTGGGGCCACAAGCTTGTTTCAGTGATCTGAAAGCTCTTCTTTATCTCATCATTACTGTAGGGTATGTGGCTCTTAGTCCATTTAATCCTTCTAGGTACACATCTCTTGATGAAAATCTACTATTCTCTTATCCCAGGTTTTCCAGAATGAACTCCGTGATCCATTACAATTCCTCCATTTTTTCCCAAGTAGTGGATTATATTGGTAGCTGCCTCTCTCCCTTTACCTAATTACCTGCCTGACAGGTGAGAACCTAAATGGAAACATGAAATGGCAACAAACCATTACACCCATAGAGTTTTTGTAAACTGTTTCCAGGGTCCCAGCAATATATCAATCATACCTGTTAGGTACTTCCTATTAATGTCATCATGTTAAGTTACGATGACCCCCCCCTCCCAACTTTAAGCCATCAGCTTCAACCCAGCAGCAAGGTGTGTGAGGCCTGGACAGACTACCTGCACTGTGATGGTGTGTGCAAGGCTGGTGCTTGATTTCTAATCAAGATGGCCACCATTTGTCACTGCCTGCTGGTGGTGACGCCATTTGAGGTGTATGTGGTCTGTAACAAGATTAATTGCATTTAATTGCTAAGCAGTATTTGTGTACAAAGAGATACCAACTTTCAGTTTTATTTAATTTTTTGCTTATTTAGCAAACTGGGTTCTCTCAAGTACTAGGTTGTTGAGTAAGGACTGCTCCTTTTCCAGCCTTAGGGGCATCTGTATAGATTATTAAGGATTTGTAGAAGTCAAGGACACCAGAAGAGGTTCAGCATGCAGACTTTGCATTTTTTTTTAAAACTACATTAGTGGTATCCATTAATTATGTAACTTCTCTTGCCCTTGATAATGTCATTTATGGATCAGTGCACTGGAGCGGTTCTGTAATAACCAACAAGCCGAAAAAAGGCTACACTTTCTTTGTTGTTTTTTGATGATCTTTAGTTTTTCTTTCTGGGGTTCTGACAGTCCCAGACCTACAATGCACCCTAACTATCATGCTTCGGTTATACCTACCTTATATTTAGGGGCATTCACTTTAAGATCTGCAAGTCTCAATCAGTTCAATGTTTTCTGTATGTTTGGGAGAAGGAAGTCCCAACCCATGGGATGAATCACAAAATTGTCAAGGAAAACTGCAGCATAATCTTGGTGAAGTTTTAAGATCTTATCTATTAGTCTTGGAAAAGTAGTCAGACCCATGGAGACCAAGGGGTAATACTGTATAATGAAGAAGAAACCAGCTTACACGGTAGCAAAAACTTTAATAGAATACAAAAAAATAAGCACTTTCACACCCAAACTTGGTACATCAGATCTATCACAATTAATCGCATCAAGCATTAAATGATAGATAAAAAGGTGCATCCATTAAACTACAACCAATCAAAATCATCTTCTAAGACCATGTGATTTTAAAATAGGTTTCACTGGAACACAATCATTCAGACTTTTACCTGCATTAGCTTGTAGCTCTAGTATCCATTTAATTTCAACACATTCAGTCTTTGTGCGAATATCCCCACCTCTATTACAGTTTTTACATAATTCCAAAACAGAAAACTTAAAAAGAATTTGAGGAGTCAGTTTGTAAAATGTGTCTATTTAAAGCATTTCTTTTATCCTGTTTCAACATATACACATTCTTACCAGTTATAATCATTGTAAGAAAGTTTTGAGTGTTGTTCCTAAGTTTTGTTTTAAGAGGAGTAAGTCCCTAAAACAACTTTTATGTTATAAGCCGATGTCAAATGATTCAATGACTTTTACTAGGACTGGGACTTTCCCTTGTAATAATTGTGGTGTATGTAAATATATTATGAGTAGTAATACATTTGTGCACCCTGGTATGAAACATGCTTATGTTTTTAAAAACTTTGCCAACTGTAAGAGTCGTAACTTAGTATATGTTACTGATTGTATGCAATGTCATTGCTTTTATGTTGGCAAGACCAATAGGTGTTTTAAAGACCGCATACATGAACATCTTCATGAGATTATAACACACACACACACACACACACACACACACACACACACACACACACACACACACACACTGTCCTGCACTGAAAAATCTGAAATTATAAGATAATTAAGCAATAACGCATGACTGGGTTTGGGTAATGCTGGTTTTACCCATGGTTGGTGTGGTTTGATCATGAGGGTGAAGCCCAAGTGATCAAATGGTGGGGTTATTGCTATTATAGAATGATGTTATTTACAGAAGAAATTGTATGTTTCTCAAACAATGTCTTTGTGCAGGAGTATTCCTCCACAAAGTTTTCCAGATCTTCCGCTTTTTCTGATGTACTGCTCATGAATATGGGACAGTTCCCATGCTTGCACAATAAACCAGTGCTGTTCAACAGAAGCAAAGGAGTAAAAAGAATCTCTGTTGTTTTCTTTTATTGAGGCAAAAATGTGGACATTCTGTGAACACTAATTTTCTACATTTATGAATTTCACTGCCATGTTTGATTTCATCATCTGCATGCATAGTGACTCTCATTAGCATGTTGACTAATTTTTGTGCCACTATGCAGTCATTGCATATGATACACACCATTCTATTTTTCTAGTAGTGTGATCATGCTAATTGTGTCTCTGAATAACCCCCTCCCTGCATGTCACTGCTCACTGCTCTATTATGCACAATGCTGCATGCTATTTCTTTCTGAATACCCAAAGTAGTTTTGTAGCTTCTTGTACAATGATTAATATAAAAAGACTGCATAATGGGTCACATAAACATATAAGAACTGTTTTCCTCAAGTAGTGTGATCTTAAAAACTGACAAGGTTATACTGCATTTTATGAAAATATTTTTGGTATTTTCATGTGTCCTGGTCACTATGTTAATTGTTGCTTTCACAAGACAACTTGTACAAGTACAACTGCCGAGTGGTATGTATTTTGTGGGGATGGCTTCCCACAGGGACGGCTAGTAGATATATGCACACATTATCAGCCACAGAGTCTTTGATATGTTGCTTCCCTTGATATAGGCCAGAGGCTACCCATTATGATGTTCACTGGAGTGTCTTGCAGGTGATGGATGATATATCTTGGAAAGCCCCCATCCATATCTCCCAGGCAATGGCAGAGATGGCATATAATAACAAACTGTCTCAGACATGGATCACCACTAAATGTGTGTTTGAGCTTATAAACTCTCACTTCTGTTGCTTGGATGAATTCAGCTGTGTACTTTATTATGCACCAGATACCTGCAAAAAGATATTTGCTGTATGCACTATGCCACATAATAAGGTGCTGTAGAAGCTGTTATAACATAAATACATGGCAGTGCCAGCACTCAGCTCTGTTTCAGTAGTGGAACAGGAGATTAGAATGGAGTCTTGATAGGAACTGACTTTAGTGGTACCCCATTCAAGGCAGTGGCAGGTACAATACATAACACCACTGGCAAAGAGGCAGCATCTGTCCCATACGTATGGGATGTGATGTAGACAACACAGAATAAAACTGATGCTTGCATTAACTGACCAGAGTTATGCATTACATACAGTACATTGACTAGCCATGGTGTGCATCAGATGTTACCATAACAATACAGGACAGAAGACAGGGCAGGACAGTCATCAATTACACAGGTTGGGTGAAGCAGAGTGACAGAGAACAGCATGTATACCACAGATGTAAAGGTTATAGATGGTAGATATGTTAGACACTCATATGGATAAGACATTTGGATAGGCAAGGATCAAATTATCCAGTGTCATGGTGGAGCTTCATTATAGTGAAAGCTGGCCATGTATACCATGCTGCTGTGGTGTACCAAGGTTCGAAGCATCCATTCTGATATTTGGCATAGCACTACAGCAGTATGTACATGATCCCTGCTTTGGTCTCCTTGGAGACAATTGGAGACGGTCAGCAACCATGACTGCAAATAGCTATAGTTAGGCAATGCACTCAGTAGGCCAGTAAGGGAGTGGGATGACATGCAACTGCTTGACCTGAGTGCTGGACTAGCGGGGTGTCCCACAGTGGAAGAGGAAGAGTGAAAGTTGTAACCATAACTATGTCAATCTACATGCATCACAGGATGTTCCACAATCTCTGCAGTGGTTTCACTTCCAGGGTATACTCAACATCTTTGATATGGCATGCATAGTTGCCACCTGTGCCAGGATCAATGACCTTCACATGCCTGATTAATGCCCAGGGTGACACACAGCTCATGGAATGTCATGGAGTCATGATAGCTATGGCCACCTGAATGTCTTTCACCTGCCATGAGTTTACACACCTAGGAAGCAGTGTATCATAAATATACGATCTGTGGAGTTGACTACTAAGGTAACGTGGGTGTAGCTGACATAGAAAAGATGTCTAGTGCTAAATACAAAGGAACATGGAAGTTCCCTCTTCCTGTCCACCATTATCTCATCTGTGTGGGAATACTTCCATGCCCTCCAATGTTAACACTGCTGTTAAGGCCAGTGCATTGTCAGGCTGTGCTATGTGCCTTGGCCCCATCAGAATCAGACGGAGGTGACTTTCTGAACTCTGGCATGAGTCAAATTGCTGTTCTGGACTGTACACCAGTGGAAACCATGGTGATGCCAGATATTATGTGTTGCTCCCACCATCATACGCCACATGAACTGGTACATACCAATTACTTGCATACCACATGTGCACATATACACCTTGTGGTGCAGGTTGTTGTGGTTGCACCTTCAGTGTACCTGTAGAGCAGGTATGCTTTTGTGTTCTGCTAACTAACCCTTTTGCATTAGTTACCACTCACCAAAAGTAATGGAACATGCTAATGCTAACCTGGTACATCCCCAGTAGATATCCAGCATTTGCACCCACATCCATGCCATCTTTAGGTAAGAGAATTTTCTCACCTGACCCAGCTAGTAATACCTTCACTTCTTCACTTCTGAGAAATACCTCTGCGTTGTTGATCAACCGCCTGTGGTGGATGTGTTTTTGGCAATATACTGTGTATCGATCTATACATAGCATGTCATATTGATGATCCTGAGTCATGGCAGTACTAGTTTTCGATTATGGCCATCTGTAGAACTAAAGTTGTGCACCACTCTTTGCCACACCCTGACTCACAGCCGCACCTCGACTCACAACCATACCTGGACTCAGCCACATCTCTACTCAGAGCCACATCTGGACTCACAGACACAGCTTGACACACAGCTGCACCTAGTTCTGGAAGGCCTTGTGTACCATTCCCTTATCAAGAAAATGCATATTGAATAGAGCTTTACATAGTTCCCAGAGGTGTTTATGCATGGGATTGTCTCACAGTTAGATTTTTGACTTCTCTTTTATAGTATTTTTAAAACATTTTTTTTTTTTGTGTTTTGTTTAGTGAGCAGTAGTTTTAAATATCAAAAAGGAATCTATGGGATTATGTAGAAGGTCTGTCATTTAGTTTATTTATTTCATTAAAGTTTGTAAACTTCAGTTTGCATTTGTCAATAATGTAGGTTTCTCTTTGCCCAGTTGTTTTTTTCTATATGCGGTTTTATATTGCTCTATTTTAAATATGTTTTAATTCCAAGAAGTTATATATAGCAGTAATTCTGTTTTGGGTGATGCGGATCTGTATTTTGTGGGTACTGTGTGTAAATGTGTTTGTTGAAATGTGTGTATGTAGGTCCATGTTGCTATGCTAGTGATTTATTGTTTTAGTTATGTGAAGGATAGTGTTGTACTGTTGTGTGGCATGAATGGGTTTGAGTGTTCTAAGCATTTAAAGCTATGACTTCCCACAATTTAGGGATATGGTCAGGTTATTGTCTTATTTACTTTTTTTTTTTTTGCTTTACTTTTTTGATTTTTTGGCTTCCGGTCTGGGTTTGCGAATTTCGTTTTAGATTGGCACTGATGTTCAGAATATGTTTATTTGTTAATAATGTGTGCAACATGTGAAGTTTCTTTTTCCTATAGTTTAATTGTAGGAGGTTTGAAGACTTTATTGGGCTGAGTGATGGTTTTGCTAGAGTGTACACATAACTGGTAAATGATGCAGCTGAAGTGTACATTTTGATGGTGTTTGTAACATAGCAATAGACAAATAAATTTACATCCTGTACTTCAGATAAACATTTTTATTCCCACCATTCCATTATTCATATGCATACCTGTCTATCACTCTATATATTTATATAGTAAGTTTGAATAGTAGCTTAAACACTGTGGGATTTGGGAGGAGAAATACGGGAATGACCCACATGGTACCAATTCCTAGATTAAGAAAGCTGGTACAGTCACATGTCAAAGTCTTTTCTTGTGGGAAGGCCCATCATGGCAGCATGTCATACCTTTAGCAGTGAACACAAGCCCAGCCAAGGAGGTATGCACACTCTAGCTGAGCCATGCAGATGTAAAGAAGCATGCACCCACTATGTGCCTTGGGTAGCCATCAGGAGAGAGGATATAAGCAAAGCAAAAAAAAAAAATGAGCTTCCTTATTAAAACAAAAGAGAACATACTGTGGAAACCATTATCATGTGTCATTTTGTTTAGTAATTTATTTTGCTAACTGGTTCAATCACACAATTCCAATGGCCTGTGTTTAATAATAATCTAAATTGGTATTTTTATTGCTAATATGGTTTGATTTTCGGAATTTCAATAACTTCATCAAAACATATTTTCATCAAAGAAACATTTTTGAGGTTGAAAATATCTCCAAGTGTTTTTTTTTTAAAGGCGATTCTGCTGATAGGGATGACTGCAATTAGAGATACAGACTAGAGGCAAGAGGGGGATGGGATTTATTGAAGAAAACTGGCAAAAGAACCAAGGTATTGACAGCAAATAATTAGAGAGGGACAGATAATAGACTGTAGCGCCACTTTAATTCTCACAAGATGCTCCTAGGGATGAGAAGGATGCCTGATAACTGGAATTATGACACAAAGAGAGGCAGGTGGGTTTACCACTTAATTCTCTAAACCAAACCTCTTTGTTTTGATTCTATTCAAAGATACATTCAATTAAATCAAAACCACTTTTATGAGCTCTGGAAAGCAAAATAAATTGTGTCAAACACAATCATCACATGATCAAAAGCAGAAATATACAACTTTATGAAACAAGCTTACTTGGTGCAAACTCTTTGTTAGAAGACAACTTTTGTTGTGCAGAAATTTTGCTTGGTAGTAAATTTCAAGCCATTTACCTTCCATGTTAGCTATTGAAAGGAAAGGAAGAGGAAATCAGACATTTGTTATTTGAGATATTAGACTACTAAACCCAACCAAAGCAAAGGCACTCCTTGAGATTCAATAAACTCCGTGAAGGAATAGTGCTATTCCTGCACGGAGTGAACCGTGTCCATTTCCACACAGCTCTAACAGCAGTGAGCATTGCATATTCATGAAGGCGCACTACTGATAAGGGCTGTACGGACACGAACAGTGAACAAGTACAGGGGGTGTGTTCCAGTAGTACTCGCACAGTTAACACAGTTAGCACTCAGATAGTGCCGTACGGCACTTTGTAAAAGTATTTTGGCATGATATTAGAGAACTTCTCTAATATTATGCCAGTATTTCAGTGTCCATGGACACTGAAATGAAATAAATGAGTATTTCAGTGTCTGCTGACAATGACATACATACAGGACCAAGAAAGCAATGAAAGGGGTGTGTGACAGGTTCTGTCACACACACCCTGGATTGTAAAAGTGCCGTACAGTTATAGCCCCATACCTCACAACCTGTTAAAGCAAGAAATCTGCACAAAGGCACAAATAATGGGGGGACAAAACCCTAAAAATAGTAACACTTTTTAAATATAGCTCTTACAAACTTAAAAAGTTGATAGAAAACAGATTATGCATTAGCATGAATTTTCGAAGGATAGAAGTCTGAAACTCAAATGTATGCCATTATTTCCTGATTGCAGTCCTCAATGACTTGTCAGAAAACCACAATTTGATCAGAAACAGGCCAAAAATATGAGACAACAATGTGGGCATTCTGCAAAAATCTGCACAGTTGAGAGGTATGCATAGCCCTCAACTGAACAGGTTTTCACAGAATGCCCAGATGCCCAGCTCACATACCTCTTAACCTCCTAGAGCAAGAATGCTGTACAAAGCCATAAATAATGGGGGGACAAAGGCACATAAATAGGGACATGTTTTAAAAAGTGCACTGACAAACCCAAAAGCTGACAGAATAAAAGGTTTGCAGTAGCATGGACTTCCTACAGAGTATGAAGACTGAAACAGAAATGTCTGCCATGTAAAAGTGCTGTATAGACAAAGCCCTCAACTGTACAGGTGTCTGAAGAATGCCCAGATGCCTGCCTCACATACCTGTCAGCCTCCTAGAGTAACAAAGCTCTACAAGGCCATAAATATTAAAAAAATGTTTTCCAAACTATGGCATGTTTAAGCATAGCTGAGCAGGTATGCTCATTATGGTCCTCTGCCCAACATTGCTTAAACACCCCAGAGGTGATAAATAAAAATATACAGCTAAAGTCCCCAAGCTGAGATAGTGCAGTGGTTAGAGTCCTGCCTTTACATACAGGCATTCATGGTTTGAGTACCAAGACAGGCAATTTATTTTTACATGGGAAAGTAGTGTTAAAATTAATATTTTCATCTTAAATTATGTAGTATTTGATTATTGTTAACCAGGGTTGTGTAGCTGGTATAAAATAGAAGTGTGAGTGCATATAACATGTGAAACCACCCATGTATACACAAGTGTCCCATACAGTATAGTTACACCCTTGCTAATGTAATGAAAGCACATAGAGGGATGTCATGTAAAGTACATCATATACACTTAATAAATTAAGTCATTATACTGATATTTTTTAAAAATGAAAAGTGAGCAATGGTTAGCAATGGCTATGCTTAGCAGGTTTGAGCATTGCTTAGACATGAATGCTAAGCAACAAATAGCTCAGCTAAGCAGATTTGCACACTAAGTAGTGCTCAGCATACAGTGTTTTAAGCACTGTTCAACTCAGCTTAGCGGATTTGCGCACTGCTTAGCAGAGCTTAACATTTTCAAAATGGTCCAATGACAGCAAATGATGGGAATATCACCTTATTTAAACAGTGCAGATGGGAATACAGCCAGAATCTTTTGTAGTTCATCTGTGAAGGTACTATGGCTGGTGTAGGTGAAGCAATGCACTTTCGGGCGCAACACTAGAGTATTCAGGTGTCAAGGGTCATGGCTGCTGGACTCCTTGTAGAAAACCATGATGAGAGGCTGGTGCAGGGCCAGTACCAGGGCTCACAATACAATGTAGAGGCCTGGGACCATCTCACACGTGATCTCACAAGTGCTACTGGTATCCCCTGGACTGGTGAGCAGGTATGGCATCACTATGCTTACCTAAAGAGGAGAAAGGGGGCACTCTTGGCCCAGTGGATCCAAGATGCCCATGCATGGAATGCTCCAGTAGTGAGTAAGTATCACTATCAAGTAGTTTGTAACAAATACGAGCCTGAGAATGTGATATAAGGTATGCATAATGTTTGTTTTTCTCCCTTACAGCTGCAGCAAAGAGGGCTTTTAATGTTGAAGCCCATGCCGACAGACTACTGAGGCTGTGCTGACAAGCTGCTGAGTAAAAATCTATTTTGCAGTATATTGTGCAAATAACTAAGAAGGGGTTTACTGTTTACTGCTAGTAGGTATACTGTTACTGTGTTAACTGAATAAATAAAAAAGTTTGTCAGACTAATATTGATGTGTAATAAAGATCCCTACCAAAAACTGTTGTGTTTACTCTGGTATGTTGTTGTAGACATATATAATGTATACAGGTTTTGCACAGCAAATATGGCTGTGACAGCATACATTAACCAAGGTTGTTCTGTGAACTAGCTGTTAAGAAAAACTGTAGATGGTGGAACTGTAAAACAAGATATAAATGAAATGTGAAATATATACTGCACTAAGCTCTGAACATTGAATAGTAATTGGTAAAGTAGCAAGGTGTGTTCCACACAGCATTTCCCTGTGTTAACCTTTCCTTTCCAGATTGTAGTAATCCAAAGGATTAATGCACAGTACAATAACTATCTGTTTTGCATGCATCACAGGATTACAAGTTCAGACTGTATAACCAAGAGACTATTAAGCAGAAACCAGTGAAACAAGAAACAACAGTTCCCCAGTAGCTCAGTGTGAAGAGAAATAACTTAATTGTTAATTTTGCACACCCAGACACAGTTCGAATCCAGTGAGGGGTACAAAGATGTGTGCATATCTATGCACAAGGAATCAGGAATAAATGTAAAAATAGTTAGGCAATGTTAACAGCTATTTTCTCCACTGGTATTACAGATAATGAAATGTTGGTGGTAGCTGTATGAAGGGTACAACTGTTTAACTGTCCCACTACATGCCTGCAAATGACAGCAGGATAGGTACATACAACATGCACTCTTCCTGATACATGTCTCTCAAGTGTCACACTGTTAAAGCTAGTGGTCACTGCTGCCAATAATGCTGGACACAAATAGGAAACCAGTTGAAGTATGCCAGTAGCACACTCACATAATAACAGTTCAGGGTACCCCTTCTGTGTCAGGATATGTAACCCTGATAAGTATGAGTTCCCTCTAGTCATGTATTCAGAGTTATCACAGTTTGCCCCATACCAATCAAGGCTGACAGTTTAATAGGTATGTTTGTGCTACAGAACCTATGGGCATAGGAAGATGTAAAGTGAGGGCAGTCCCATAGAGTATTTAGCAGTACTGTTGTGGAAAATAGAAGCATAAACAGTAGTTAATGGATGTTTTGTCTCCCCCCCCCCATTTCTCATCTGGATGAATACTATAATTCATATACTATGGGTATGATGTTCTCCAAACATAATGTTGGGACTTGTGTTCTATTATTGCTCATATATTTGATTGGTTGCATGTTAACATACCTTGTTCAAATACCATTGTTGGTGGCCTGTTGCTGTCAATGTTACTGGCATTCTGTTACAATGCATACTGTTGTTCCATTTATGCATGTGCTCTTTTTGCTATGCAACTGTTTCAAATCTGATTTTTGGGGTTAATTGGAACATTGAGCACAGTTGGGTGGGCAGCTGCGCTAGATTGAAGGCTGCCTGGTGCACCTTGAGGGGCAGGCCACCCTTCCTGTCCAGCCCCCAGGACAGCCACCTTCAGGGCTGTGAAGGAGCAGTGGTGACTGCCCATGGGGGGGTACATCAGTCCCACTGTATCCATTTGGGAGCTCATGGGCTTCAGATTCATAACTACCCTCCCCATCAAGGGTGTTTTCCCCTCATGTGTCATATACCACCCTTGTCTGCTGTCTTGTATGTCTAGTCTGTCTGCAAATGCAATCTATCATACCCAACCTACCTCCCCAAACATACCTACAGCCCTTCCCTAGCATCCACTCTCACGTTAAAAAAAATAAAGGGCATCTTTCCTGCAAAAAAAAGAAACATTGCCCCATACATAACTCTACATTTCACCCCCCTGTACAGTGAAACTAATCAATCAACCCGCAAATTATTCTGCAAATGTCTGTCATCAACACCCCTCACTGTGGGGAGTGAGGCTGTAAATTTCAAATTCCATAGATTATTCACAGCTGTTGCTGCTGAAGAAATGCAGATCTATGGTCCTTTCCTGCACCCATCCTGCACACCCCTAGCTGCTTTTCATAATGTTTTATGCCTTGCTTGCCCCCATTTCACCACTTTTCTATCACCCTTTTTTCTTTTCTTTAAAGAAAATTAGTGAGAGTGTAAGCGGGACTAAGCGGTGCTAAGCAAAGCTAACAGGGCTTTATCATCTGTTAGCATCGCTTATCTCTGTGCAAAACTGCACAAACTTGCTTACAACTGCTTAAAAGTGCCTTAATCACTCTATCTCCATCAGCCCTTGTAATGCCCAGCAACAAAATAATTTGCTCTGCCAAGTCTCGAGCCCAGGATCCTGTGCACTACAATCACAGCAATGTACCCTTACACCATCTGAGCTGTGAAAATCTGTAATGCTTTTACAAACATATCATTCATTCTGGTCATTTAACATTTAACATTAATGAAAACAGTTATCACTTCCAGGTCTGGAACCCAGGACCCTGTGTACAACAATCAGAGCAACATACCTCTGCACCATCTGAGGGGAAATTATATAGCCGTAGTACTGTTATATGTATATATATATATATATATATATATATATATATATATATATATATATATATATATATATATATATATATATATATATATATATATATATAGACATAGATATAGACATAGATATAGATATAGATATCGATATAGATAACCAAACTCTTTCTGCAACACATCTGCAAAAAGCCTGACAAACTGGGGGGAATAAATGGCAAACAATAGTGACATCTTTGACATATGGCTGTAATATGTGTAGAAGTCTGCTAGAGTGGCATAGTGTGCTTTAACATACAATTTCAGATAGATTCCAGGTCTCAAACAAATGAATGTCATTATTTTCTCATGTCAATCCTCACATCATCCCAGTGATTTATCAGAAACCCACAACTGTTGTGGTTAACAGACCAAACATATCAGCCATGCATCTGGACAGTGTCTTGACATCTGGACAGTGGAGAGATATGACTGCGGTCACGTAACAGAATGGAAAATTCCATGACAGCTGCCAACCATGTCACCCAGCACCTTTTGAACCATAGTAAGACCAACACGACACTAACCCAAGTCAGCTTTGGGCAATTACCCATGTATATTCAAATATGTCATGCACTACAGGGATGGAACTGTAGGGAAAAGCAGATAGTGGTGCAAAAATGTCCACCCACAACCATTTGCACCGCAGTCACAGCAACATATCAGTACCCCAAATGAACTCTAGAGTAGAATGACTGTTTGTACAAACATATCCTGATTCCCAGTCACACAGTACACCGACATATACTGGTGACAAAAACAGTGTACTTGGAATCCTGAGGTGTTAAAGGCCATTTCTCAGTCTGCCCATACAAGCGTACACACCTGGTAGACCACCAGCAGCTGTAGCAGCATGCAAAGTCAGATAGAAAAAAGATCTATAACACTCACATCTGCTACTCTCCCTATTCAGCCCAACAAACATCTACATACAACACTGCTACACAGTCTTGGCAATCTGTTCACAATGGCCAAACATTCATAACTCTCATATGCACAGATTTCCACAGAATGTCCAGGGTGTGAGACCTTATTCATGGCCACTGCTGCATACCACATCCAGGAGTCTGCTAAGTCAATGGGATGATACCTTCAGTGCAGTCACTAAATAATGATATCACATACCTCTGATCTTCTTACTGCAAGACATCTGGACAAAGCATGACATACTTTTGGGACAAGGGGCCAAAAAGAGCAACATATCTCACATAATGGTGTTACAAACTGAAACAGTTGCCAGTGTCACAGGCTGTGTTGTAACATAACATCTCTGAAGGATATGATGTCTGAAACACCAATGGATGTCAACAGTTACTGACTACAATCTTTCCATTATCCTACTGATCCCACAAAGACAGACATTGTCTGAGGAACAGACCAAACATAACAGGCAAACCTCTGGGCAGTCTGTGGACATCAGGACAGTTGAGAGGTATGTCACATACATATCACTGTCAGACGTCAAGTCACACAGAAAATGCATGTCCAGATGAACCCTGTTAATCCAGCAACCCTCTATGTGTATAACAGCACAACTGACTTACAATCTGTACCAATTCTGGAGATTTGTCCCCCGTGTTGTTGGGCTGTCTCCACATGTCCTGTCCTGATAGGTATTCCCACCTACTGTCTGTGATGCTGTAGTCCCCACACCTCCATAATGTCCTCCACACAGGCAAGAAAAAGGGGCAAGGCCCACATGAAGGCCATAATTATAGCACTGTGTTGCTATGGCATTGGCAAATGGAAAGACAACACAACTGCTTTAGATGCAAGTAGCAAGTGGGAGACACTGATTGGTGCACAGGCCATGACCTGCTCATGAGCAGTACATACAAAAATCAAGCTGCTGCCTATGCAACACAGGTCTCAACCCATCTACACAAAGACAGACTGTGACTGCACAAACCTAACTATTTGCATTGTTGTGAGGAAACTCTTGAGGACTATAACAGGTATGTCAATCATGTAAGGTTGCAATGGAATGCAGAAGGGGGGATGAAATGATGTCAAATGGGACATTAAACACTAGGCTGCAACACAACCTGCTGGACTCACATGCTGCTGTCCAGCACCTATGGCTAATCCTGCTTGCCCTGTCTGCATTGACATGGGGCACATCTCTGGCCTCTGAGTCACACCAGTAAAGGTCAGCTCATGTATGACTACTAATGGAGTGTCTGTTGTCCGATACTGAGTGTGTCACTGGTAGGCCAGCTACTTGGGATGTTGTAACTATTACTATGTCACCTGTGAATGCTACTCTGATAATTATGCTTGTCTTCCAGATGTAAGCGATGTATATAGGGTATGTACATACTACACAATAGGTGCAGATATGTGTGTTGAACTGTATGTGATATACTGAACCCATACTTGACAACTGTTCACAGTTTTGCAGACTGACCGCATGTCTGCCTCATATTTGTAGTCAATGCCTCAGACAGTTATGTATTGTCTGGCACATCACTGGCAGCCCATTAAAGACTGAAGTCATAACATATTAGCATACATTTGATTGTCAGATGTCATATCCTGCAGAGTAGACCTGTGAATGCAACACGGTCTTTGCTGGCAACTAAGGGTGTTTCAGCTAGATTCATAAAGTGACACTAGTTACTGGCCTGTGCTCTGTGGCCTGATGTGTGCCTTTGTGCAGATGTCTTGCTCTAACAGGAGCTAATTGTCTTACCAGGAAACCCATGTCAAAGCAAGCGTACCTTGTCCTGTAGGATGCCAACATTTGTGCAGTCACTGACACCTGCTTTCTAGCTGTGGAAAGCACACCAACCTTGTAAGGTCACTCATCCCATCGTACATTTAGACCCCAAATGGAGGCCTTCAAAGCCACAGGAGGTGGAGTGTTGAACATTAGCATACACATACACACCTCCAGGCTGTCCAAACAGTATGACACACGGGTGACATCCCGAGTGCAGTTAGTTGACAAAACACCTACTCAAATCATAGCTAGCTACAGGCCTCCAACCATGACTATGGACACCCACCACCTCTGTTGGAACCTGCTGGAATCGGTCAGGATTCAGTCATGTACCCTGCTCCTGGGTGACTTCAAATACCCAACCATAGTGTGCATGACCTAAGCCACCTGAACATGAATGCACATAAATTCCTCGGCTTTGTAAATGGCAATGCAGTGGATCAGCCGGTCAACACTCCTATGGCAAGTGGAATTACCTGTACCTGGTCCTAACCAACATGAGTAGCCACTGTAGCAGTCCTACAGTGCCATCCTCCTTGTTAATATCTGACCACATAGCCATCACTGTTCAGGTTGCCATCTCCCCTACCCCCCTTACAGTGTCAAACAGAATGAACCATACACAAATGACTATAAATCCCCTCAGAGCAGGTAGAAGTAGCTGTACAGCCAATGTCCCATTTGTTGAAACTAGCAGCAGTGTCCAGGCCCACACCACAATACTATGTGGGCACCTACATAGCTGTATGGACTTAGCAATATCTGACAGGACAACATAATTTCCCTCAAGGTAGGGCAAATGCCTGTGGTGGTCAGCAGCAATACACAAATACCATAATAGGTGAAACAATTGCTGGACGGGCCAAGAAGGAAAAGGTGCCTCATTAGAAGCAATGTCACCTTGGTCTGCACAAGCAAATAACGGCACAAGTGATGTAACCTAAGGCTGTCCTTGAGTGCAAATTAGACACATCCACCAAGGCAAATTACTAGGCCTTCCAAACGAGTCTGCAATTCCAGAGGCAACTCACAAATCTGCTCTGTAGTGGTGGTCAATAACACCACATACATATATAGCATAGATATAGGCAACTGGCTGCAGACAGGTGAAGTGTAAGCATCACCCCCTCTCACCCCATTAGTACACATGTGCATGTACAGCACCTGTCCCCCTCCCCTCATCTTCAGAAAGCAGGTTCATAATGCCCTCTCAAAGGCAACACACAGAGATCTCCATAGGCCTGATACCATCCCCTGGCTGCATCCTACACAAACACAGGCATGGGCTCTCAGATCCATTCCTCACTGTAGTCAACCACAGCCTGAGCACCAGTGTCATCCCATCTGCACAGAGGACAGCCACCGAAATCTCTATACACAAAGGCAGAGCAATCCACTGACTCATCCAGTATTATGCACATCAGCCTAACTAGCCTGCTCTGCAAAGGCATAAAAGACAATATCATGGACATTATGAAGAGGGACATCGGCAACATCAAAATGCCTGGGCCCACACACCACGGTATTGTCAAAGGGAGATCAGGCCTGTTAAACCTGACTGACTTCTCTGAAGTGGTCAACAAACACAGGGACAAGGGGAAGATGGCAAACAATACCTACCTTCACCTAGCCCAATCCTGTCACATTAATCCCCAGCTGGATAGGACACATACACCTACACATCTAGGCACCAACCTGTAGGTTGCCAGATGTGTAGCTAACTAGCCCAATGATAGTACCCACTCAGTGAAAGTAGTAGAACCCACCTCTAGTAGTAGATTCATCCACAACTGTGTACCCCAAGGATCGGTCTAGGGGCCTGTACTGTTTGAGATATACATATCTGAGGTACAGGACAAAAGTGGTGGTCTGTGGTTGACCAGGTGTACAGATGTTTGTAAGCTGGCCACTGTCTTACATTCCCCTACTGATGTGAGCATCCCCCAAGAGGCACTCACCCAATTATTGACTGGTGCAAGAAGCATTACCACAAACTGAATGCCAGGAGATGCATCATTCCCCCTGCTGTGGCAGATGTCATCCGCACTAAGTATGACAGTAATAATGTACTGAGCATGCAATCAGGTGTAAGGTGACTTGTGCACTGAGGTTGGTAGCAACCTGACAGTTTCCCACCATGTGGGCACTATTGTACAGAAGGCCGTCTAAATGACCCACCTCACAAATATGGGTATGTCATAGGTAGGTCATAGGTAGATGTAAAGTGAGGGCAGACCTCTAGAGCATTGAGCAGTACTGTTGTGAAAAATAGAAGCCTATGCAGTTGTTAATGGACTTTTCTTCTTTCCCCCACCCCTCATCTGCATGACTAATTATTATTCATATACTACGGGTATGTTTTTATCAAACCTAATGTTGGGTCATGTGTTCCATTATTGCTCATATAATTAATTAGTTGCATGTTAACATACCGTGTTCAAATACAATTGTTTGTGGCCTGTTGCCGTCATTGTTCATTGTTACTGGCGTGTGGTTACAATGCTTACTGTTGTTCCAGGTATGCATGTGTTTTGTTTTTTGGGTTAATTTGAACAACCATGCATGCTGTTAAAACTAATATTGAAATGTTTTGTTCATGACTAACCAATATATCTTGGAAAATCTCAACACCATGGCACATTTGGGAAGGTCATTCCCAGCAGATCCACTTGTCCCACCCCATCTGGCCATGGCACCATGCCTCAGCATGTCTGGGACCCACCCTGAAACTTCATCTTCTGCAGGCCCTGAACCACCTGGGTGCAGACATGGAGATGAGCCCTTCATCTGCCATCAGTTCTGGGGTATGGTGTGCAGTGTCATCCAGTCTGAGTTGGGTGGCCAGCTGCTCCAGATGGAGGGCTGTCTGGCATACCTTGAGGTGCAGACTGCCCCTGCTGTCCAGTCACCAGCACAGCCAACATCGGGGTTGTGAAGGTGCAGTCATGACCACCTGCGGGTGGGGATGTCAGTCCCACCATATCCATATGGGGGCTCATGGGCCTGTGATTACCATCCATCCTCCCTGTCCAAGGTGTTTACCCCCCACATGTCATACACCACCCCTGTCTGCTGTCTTGTCTGTCCTGTCTGTTTCTCTACGCAACCTACCTCCCCTGATGTACCTATAATCCTTCCCAACATCCCACTCTCACCTTAACAAAAAAGAAGAGCATCTGTCCCAAAAAAAATATTGCTCCATAGATAGCTGTCCATTTCACACATGTGTCCACTGGACACATGTAATTTAGTCCAATTGGCTTGACAACACATTTCTGTTGTCCTCACCCCCCTCTCTCTAGGGTTTAGTGTCCAAATTCACCTCCGAATTTGGTAGAAATGCACAGCTGTTGCTGTATAAGAAATGGACAGCTATGGACCTTCCCTACACCCATCCTGCACATCCCTAGCTACTTTCCCTATTGTTTTTTCCCTCTGAGTGCCTCTTTTTCACCACTTTTCTATCACCGCTTTTTCTTTTCTTTTAAAGATATTAGCTCAGGAGTAAGCAAGTTTGCACGATGCTAAGTGAAGCCAAAACAGATTAAGCATCTCTACAGTTAACCATATCTTGGCATTGCTTAACGTCAGGCAAACCCATGCAAACCCACTTAAAGCTGCTTAAAACTGTTTTAATCATTCTGTCTCCATCAGCCACTGTTTTGCCTAGCAACAAAATTATCAGCCCTGCCAAGTCTCAAATCCAGGACCCTATACATTATAGTTAGAGCAATGTACCACTAAACCATTTAAGCTGTTGGAATTTGTGAAAAAAGCTCTGTGGAATTACCCAGTTTATATATATATATATATATATATATATATATATATATATATATATATATATATATATATGTGTGTGTGTGTGTGTGTGTGTGTGTGTGTGTGTGTGTGTGTGTGTGTGTGTATGTATGGAGATACATAGATACGAAAAATATATTAAAAAAAAAATATCTATATATATATATATATATATATATATATATATATATATATATATATATATATATATGTTCATAACATGTAGTACAGACATACCTCAGAACCATACCTCTCAACCTGTTAGTGCAAGACATCTGGCAAAGGCTGTCAAAATGGGGAGAAAATGGGCCAAAACTAGGGACGTATTTTATAAACGTATAAAGTTGCTAGAGTAACAGGGTTTATTTCAGCATACATTTTCTGAAGGATATGAGGTCTGAAACTGAAATGTATGTCATCATTTACTGAAAGAAATCCTCAGATCATCATAGTGATTTACCAGAGAAATACAATTAATTTGTGGAACAGACCGAAAATATGAGCAATAAACCAGGACATTCTGAAACAATCCAGCCATTTGACAGATATGCTCAGAACCTCATAGTGCAACAAATCTGGACCAAGCCGGACAAAGTGAAGGTAAAAAGCCATGAAAATAGGGACATATCTGAAATACTTGAGTAGATAAGTTGAGACAGTTGCTGCAATAACACCGTCTGTTCTAACATATACTGACTGAAATAGCACAAGTGCAGGACTTAGATGCTTCGCATTAGTTAGTCACTTAAATCCTCACATCATCCCACTGATTTGTCAGAAATACACAACACTTATGGGGACTAGACCAAAGATATGAGCCAGACAGCTGGACATCCTACACATATCTGGACAAAACATGACATTAGTGACACTACACTGAGCTGCTAAGCATGTCACTAAGCACTGTCCAAACTACAGTCAGACTGACACAACCCTACCACAAATCAGCTACGGGGAATTACACATGCATTTGCAAATATATGAGGCACTACAGGGATATAACAGTAGTGAAAAACAGACACCGGTGTAAAGTGCATACCCACACCCAATTTCACCACAGTCACAGTGACATACTGTTAAGCCAAATGAACACTAGAGTATAGTGACTGTGTGAACAGAAATATCATGGTTGCCAGTCACACACTACCCCTACATATAATGGCCCAAGTCACAGTGTAGTAGGAATCCTGAGGTGGTATGGGACATGTCACAGTCTGCCCTTGCAAACATATACAGCCGATAAACCACCAGAAACTGGAGCAGCATGCACAGTCAGATAGATAAGAAGCTATGACACTTACATCTACCCCCCCTCCCTACACAGCCCAACTAACATTTATACAATGCACTGCTACACAATCCTGACAGTCTGTTAACAATTGCCAGACTTACACAGCCCTCTCAACTGTACAGATTCCCACAAAATGTCCAGGCTTTATCCTCATAGATATGGCCTCTTCTTCATAACATGTCTGGCATTCTGCTGCGTCACTGGGATGATATCAGGAATGAAGGCACTAAATACTGATATACCATAACTATCAACTTCTTACTGCATGACATCTGGACAAAGCCTCACATAATCAGGCACAGAGGCCCCAAAACAGGAGCATATTTGAAATATTCCCTCAACCATAATGAAGGTGGCTTGAGTGGGTTGTGGTTTTGTAGCAATAGAAAAGGATACAAATGGACTTGACCTTGGTGCTGGGTGCCTCCAGCAACCCAGAAAAGTGGAAATGTGATAGTCTAGCTAGATAAAGGGGAATAAAAAGGTATGGGGTCTCATTTTATGTATTGCTAAGTGAACTGATGACAAGATTTTAAAGATTGTAAGCGAAAAAACATCCTGCACAAGACTCACAAAACTTGATTGCGTGAAGGTAACTCTGAGCACCTGCAAATAAAATGAGCTGTGGAAATTTCAATACAATTGTGCATTAGGCAACACAGGCACATACATTTACAATCAGGACAGGGAGTAACCATTGTATGCAGATTAAAGTTAAATGCCTAAAAATGCATTATTTTATCTTTTGATAAAACAATTGCCCTGGAATCTACCACATTGACAATATACCCCTAAGATTCAACCAAGCAGATAGACATCATACATAGACAGTGACCATAAGCAGGAAGTCTAGTTTGAGAGACTCTTTGGCATCTTCAGTAGAAATGCTATCTAAGAAAAGCATTTCATTTGAAGACCTAGATGGAGCGAGTGCCTCAGGTTCTTCCAGTTTTTTTTCCTGGGGTCAGCAACAGCACATCGTTGCCCAAAGGAAATCAGTGGAAAGGGTGGAAAAAATTAAAGAAAAGGCAAGAGAAATTAAGACATTTGAACATTGTGGGACTTTCTGACAACGGGCAGAATGTTTTATCTACCCAGTCAGATTTTGTTACATTTAATAATATATTGGAAAGTAGGTTAATCATGAATTATGGTACACTAAGGCCTAAGGGACTTAATTTAGAAGTTAATATTAGTAATTAATTTATTACATAAGTTTTGAATTGAAGTTCTGGTGCACTTTAAAATTATTTGGGATTAATTAATTGATTAAGTATGTAATTATATCATAAGGTTCACTTGGTATAAAATTAGTATGTGCATTTGGTTAGGTATCCTCGAAGGTGAAAGGCCGAGGTACCAGATGTCGATCTGGTGTTATGAAATACTTGAGCACATTCTGTCTTTTTGTTTTATTGCATATTTGAAATATTGCTGTTATAAACTCACAAAGTTGCTGGTATTACAGGATTTGTTGTAACATATTGTTTCTGAGGGATATGAAGTCAGAAACACACGTGGATATTAGCATTTAATGACTGCAATCCCCAGAGTATGCTACTGATTTGCCAAGGACAACAACTGTCTGAGGAACAGACCAAACATAAGAGTCAAACTTCTGGCCATTCTGAAGATAGCCCTAGAGTTGAGAGTTATGTCAACCACATAACACTGTCAGACTTAAAATCACACAGAAAATCCATGTCCACACAAACCCTGTTAAACTAGCATTAATCCAACTGTATAACAGCAATACTTACATTCTATTCTGTCCCTAAGTCTAGAACCTTCTCCCCCATTTTGTTGGGCTGTTTCCAGATTTGTTGTTGTAAGTGATATTTCCAACTACCCTCTGTGATGTTGTTGTCCACACACTTCTATGATGTCTACCTCACAGGCATGAAAAAGAGGCAATGCCCACATGAAGTACTGAATTATAAAAGTGTGTGGCCATATCATTGGCTATAGGAATAACAACACAGCTGTTCTGCATGCAATTAGCAAGTGGGGGACACCAATTGGTGCAAAGGCCATCACCTGCTCATGAGCATTAACTACAAAAGGCAAGCTGCTGCCAATGCAAAACAGGTCTATACCTCTACATGTGTAGACAGAGAGAGAGAGGGAGACAGACAGAAATAGTAACAGAAACAGAAACCAACAATACTTGGGGAAAAAAAGTATGTCAAACAAGTAAGCATGTAGTGGAATGCAGTACGGGGGTATGCAATAATGGGAAGTAGGATGTTAAAACAAATATGTCTCAACAAGACTTGCTGTACTGACATATTGCTGATAAGCACCTATGGCAATAGCATCTGGGTCTGTCTGCAGTGACATACATCACAGCTCAGGCCCCTGAGTCACCCCAGGAAAGGACGGCTCACATATGACTACTACTGGAGTGTCTGTTGAACAATACTGACTGTGACACTGCTAGGCCAACTAGTGGGATGTCATAAATATCCATATGTTATTTGTGAGCACAACTATGATACACATGTTTGTCTCACAAATCTAAGAGGCCTATACAGGGTATGTGCATATTAAACTACTGTTGCAGATGTGTCTGTTGAACTGCATGTGATATATTGAGCTCATACCATTCAAATGTCCAATGTTATGCACATTGACCATATGTGTGCCTCATATCTGTAGTCATTTACTCATAGAGTTGTGTTATGTCTAGCAAATCATTGGCAAATCTGTGAAGACTGACATTAGAACATAATAGCATACATATGATTGTTGGACATCCTCCAGACTATTTCTGTGAATGCAAAGCCTACTGTGCTATCAACTGACTTAAGTGTGTTACAGCAATATTAATAAAGTGTCACTAATTCTGGGCTTTTGCCTCCCATGTATTTGTGTCATCCTCCAGATGTCCTGCTCTAACAGGTTGAGAGGTATGACTGAGCAGCAAGAGTGTAAATACAGTATGCCATACTGACATAGAACAGAAATGTATATCAGGTATTACCTGTGCACATGTATGTATGAGTAGGTGTAACTGAAAGCCTCAAAACAACAGACATGAGATGCAAAATGTCAGGTAAATAAGCTGTACATGTTGTATACATGTATACTCCTAGTTTCTGTGCATCCAACAGACATACATTTCTACAGATACTGTTGTTGCATTGCCCTGACACAGACATGGGTACTAGAATAAGAATGATGATCAGGTTGAAAATGGAGAGGTGTCTAACTATGTTATGAGCTTTTGTCCATGCCTACTACAAACAGCTATATGAGCACCTACATAGCTGTATGGACTCAGCAATACCTGACTCCTAAAACGTGCCTTCACCAAGGTAAAGTAATCCCCTTTGCTGGACAGCAGCAATGCACAAACCACATAATCGGTCACTATATTGAGTGTACAGGGCCAAGTAGGAGCAGGCACCAACTTGGAAACAAGTTAACCTTTGTCTGAATAAGCATATAAGGTCACAGGTGAATTACTGTAAGGCTAACTATGAGTACAAATTGGACACATCCACCATGGCCAATCACAAGGCTGCCTTCACATATGTCTTCAATCTCAGAGGCAACAACCCAACCCACCCTGTACTGGTTGTCAATCACACCACATATACACACACAACATACCTATAGCCAACCCACTGCAGACAGGTTAAGGGAAGACAGCACCCTCCTGTCCCACCATCAGTATAGGTGGATATACACAGCACCAACACCCCTCCCCTTATCATCAGGGAGCAGGTCCATAATGCCTAATCAAAGTCAACAAAACTAAGTCTCCATGTGACCTGATAACATCCCTGTCTGCATCCTACATGAACTCGGTCATATGCTCCAGCTCCATTACACACTGTACGCAAACAAAGCCTGAGCACCATTGACATCCCATCTGCAAGGAAGAAGCCACTGTCATCCCTCTACACAAAGGTGAATGATGATGGTGTATTATGCAATTTACTGGCCCTCATTGGGGGAAACATGACACATCAGGACCAGGAGTGCAATGCAAGCTCATACTATGCTGATAGATGACAGGGGTATGATGTGGTTATAAGTGGTGGCTAATGCTAGTCAATTTTGATGTGCAGGTTATCTAAATAATGTTGACCAGTGTATGAGGTCTTGTGATGTGTTTCCCTGTTTATATCTTCCAGGTGAAATGCAGAGTGCAAGACAGCCAGCATACACTGCAACTGAAACTGTGGTCATTATCGATATGATAATGCAGCACCATGGGGTGATGTTTGGCTGTAGCCAACAGATTCTGTGGGAACAGACTGCCCTGTAGGAGAAGCTTGTCCACAGAGTAGACAAGTAGAGCCACCATGGATGCACATACGACCAGGTCAGGCATGAGGCGACTGACCTGATACACCATGACCATCAAGGGGCTGCTGTGGTGGCCAGGGACTGTACCACCATAGGTGGGGGTCCTGCTATGCAGGCCCCACTTAAACCAATGGAGGAGCTCCTTTCCAATCTTGGGACAGCCACCACACACCAACAAAGTCAACACACACACAAGTCGTGGAGGTGGGTGGCACCCAGACAACAGGCAAGGAGAGTCCAGGTAAGGCCCCAGTGCACATCAATTTAATAATGTAGCAGTCATACTGGCTTCTGTAGAGTATATAGATGCATATGTCAGGTCAAACTGCATTTGTGGTTAGGGTTTTGTAATGCACACAAGTGCACATCTATGGGGAAGGACAGCAAATTGTGTAATATCAGAGCTTGTACTGTACATGTGCAGAAAAGTAGCATTTATCTTGTACCAATGTCACATGTGAGTCTGCTGACAGTACCTCTCACCCATAACTACATAGGTACCTCTGGTCTGGATGTGGGCCAGCAGACTAAAGCCAGTGAGTATAGTATTGTCTTGTTGTGGCTCACCAATACCCCAGGCATGTTAAGGTCATGCATTTTACCATGCACACAACTGTTACTCTTAGCCATATTGCGATATGTGCATGTTCACTTGTGGTGGGGTTAACTGCATTACATCAAAGTGGTCATCACAGGGGCCTATTTGCAGGAGATGTAACATATCTGTATCATACCTCACAACCTGTCAGTGCAAGAAATCTGGACAAAGACTGACAAAATTGGGGAACAAAAGGCCAAAACTAGGGAGACATTTTAAAAAAATACTCTTATACAGTGCATATAAAAAGTGTACAGACCCCTGTTAAAATGCCAGGTATTTGTGATATACAAACATGAGACCACAATAAAACATTTCACAACTCTTCCCACCTTTAATGTGACCTATAACCTATAGAATTCAATTGACTGTACAATACTGTTACATAGCTATTGCACATGGCACAGGGCTTATAGGGCTGAAGAGTGTTTATGGACACCTCTACGTTAGATGTGAACAGCAAGCTTTGTAAAGTGGACCTTGGTATGTGTACTGGGAGTAACATGGCCTAAAATTGTAAACCATGGTCACACAGGGTGGGAGATTGGCCTAATGGTTATGGTGTTTACCTTACCGACACAAGGTGCAGGGTTTGATTCTCACATGGGGTAACTGGCTAGGCTTAAAATGCCTGAAAGGCCAGGCAGCCTAGTACTAATCTATGAACTATGAACAATGGATATATTTCTCACTCAAACACACATCGGATACTATTCTCACGCACACACTTGCCAGGACTGAAATTGGAACCCTTACCTATCTAGTTATTACTATTACAGTGTTATCCATTTATCACACATGCCACTAAGCTTATAGGGTAAAGAGTGTCACAAGGCAATTCTAAGGTGAACAACATTACCAGGTCTTGTAAAGTATGGAAATGGGAGGTGTACTTGGTGAGAATGGACTAAAAATACATTAATCTACAGTTATAACACTTAACACAAATGCACTCATACACACTTTTGTCAGGACCGATATTAGCAGCTCTGCCTATCTTGTTAGTCATACTGTTACATAGTTCCTGCATGTGCCACAGGGCTTATTTGGGCTGAAGAGTGTCAACAGATACCTCTACAGTTTATGAAGACAGCAGGCCTTGTAAAGTGGACCTTGGGAATTGTACCAGGAGTACCATGGCCTAAAAATGTAAAACCAACCCCCAATGGATATAGGTCTTACTTAAACACATACACAGGATATAGTTCTCGCACACACACCTATCAGGACTGAGATTAGAACCCCTACCTATCTAGTTATTGGTATTACAGTGTTATGCAGTTATTGCAAGTGCCACAGAGCTTATAGAGCGAAGAGTGTCAAGGTGAACAACATCACAAGCTCTTCTAAAGTATGGCAATGGGCAGTGTACTGGGAAAGTGAGGCCTCCAAATTGTATCCTACAAATATACACACAAACAGTTACACACACACACAAACACACACACACACACACACACACACACACACACACACACACACACACACACACACACACACACATCCTCACATTTGCCAGGACTCAAATTAGAAAGCCTACCTATCTAGTTATTGGTATTATAGTGTTATGCATGTACCACACACACCACAGAGCATGTAGGGTGAAGAGTGTCCCAAGGTACCAGTGAAGTGAATAACATCATCAGCCCTTGTAATGTATGGAAATGGGAGGTGTGCTGGGTGAGAAGGGCCTCAGACTACTGTCACCTACATCTTTACATACTCAAAAACACTTTTATACACACTGATACACACACACATATGGCAGTACTGAGATCTATAGGTTCATAGGTGTGTACTAGATGAAAGACCATGGAGTTTTTACAAGTCTAGCCCATAGGATTACCCTGGCATCATGCTACCTGACATTACTCTCCAGTGTGTCTATCAAGTATAGCTACTGGAGTGATCCCCAGGGTGAGATTTCAATTCCCCATCCACTCATCCAGATTTCTCTTGCAGAGGGCCAGTGATGTTCTCTGCTTGACATGTACATGAAGTCTACTCTGTAGTGTGTCCAGTTTCTGGGTTATGAACTTGTCCCTCCAGCATGTTCTGCTGATTGTGGAAATGGGTTTGAGGTCTCTGGGCCATGTGGTATGGTCAGATTGGGTTTCTTTAGATGTAGCATGCCTAATAGAGCTGGGTCAGACATGGATTTGTAAGTCAAGCAGAGATCACTTCTAAATAGCCAATATGAGACAGATAGTTGGAGGTATTGGAGTCTGTCCATATAGGACAAGTGTTTAAGGCCTAGTATAATCTTTGTGAGGTTCTTTTGCAACCTTTCCATGTGTTGCAGGTGTTTAGTGAGGTACATGCCAACTGGGCCATTGTACTCAATGATTGGTTTAATGAGGGAAGAGTGGAGGGGGACTATGACCTCTTTCTTCCTGGATGCAACACCCTTAGTAATGAGATGTGCCACATAGAAGGACTTTCTGACCACAGTGGCACTGTGGTGGTCAGCAGAGAGGTTGCAATCAACTGGTGTTCTCAGTTCTCTTATAACGACTTCTGTTTTCAGTGGACTACCATCAATGTGGTGATTCACGGGAACCAAGTTGTTCCCAAAAGGGATGGCGACACATTTTCTGGTATTGAGCTTAAGTCCAGGTTTCTGACAACAATTGTAGGTCTTGGCGAGGCCTTTCTGCAGGATGTCAACATCACTTGGGGAGGTTATAATAGCACCCACCTTGCATTCGTCTGCAAACATTGCCAGCCAGAGTCCCTTTGTGTTGGCCTGTACTTCAGAGGCATAGATACCAAATATGAGGGGAACCAGGACCAGACCCTGTGGTAGTCCACTCATGACTAGTTAACAGTCTGACATGGAGTCTGCTGCTTTCACACTGTGGGTTCTATCTGTGAATCAGTTTGCAACCCACTTTGTGATATAGGGGTTGATGCCTAGCTGAGTGTGTTTGTCTATGATTTCTGAGTGGGAAAAGGTATCAAAGGATTAGAAGCCCCACCTATCATATTTATTCCATATTGTTACATAGTTATTTCATGTGGCACAGAGCTTATAGGGCTGCAGAGTGTCTACAGTTACCTCTACAATAGATGACAACAGTGGACCTTGTAAAGTGAACATTGGGACATGTACTGGGTGGACCACAACAAAAAATTGCAAAACCCACCCCCCAATGGATATGGTTCCCACCCAAACACACACATACACATTTGCTAGAATTGAGATTAGAACCCCTACCTATGTAGTTATTGCTACTACACTTTTATGCATTTATCACATGTGCCACAGAGCTTATAGGGTAGATGGTGTCCCAGGGTACTTCTCTGGTGAGGAACATCACCAACTCTTGTAAAGTATGGCAATGGGAGATGTGTTCAGTAATAAAGGCCACAAAATACTTTGGCCTGCAGATATACACACACTTACAAACACAAATACACTTACATACACATTTGCCAGGACTGAGATTAGAACCCCTACCTAACTAATTATTTGTACTATAGTGTTGCACAGTTATGGCACATGCCACAGAGCTTATAGGGCTGAGGTCTGCCCACAGGTACTTCTAAGCTGACTGACATCAGCAGGACTGCTAAAGTAGGACAATGGGAAGTGTACTGGTTGTGAATGGGCTCAAAATTTTTAACCTACAAACACACACAGGTTTACATTTGCCAGGACAGAGATTAGAACCCCTGTCCAACCAGTTATTTGTACTACAGTGTTATGCAGTTATTGCATGCACCACAGAGATTATAAGGCTGAGGGCTGCCCACATGTACTTCTAAGATGACTGACATCAGTAGGATTGCTAAAATAGGGCACTGGGAAGTGCACTGGTTGTGAATGGGCTCAAAATCTGTAACCTACAAATGCACACACAATCACACACATATTTACATTTGCTAGAACTGAGATTAGAACCACTACCTAACTAGTTATTTGTACTATAGTGTTACACAGTTATTGCACATGCCACAGAGCTTATAGGGCTGAGAGTTGCCCACAGGTACTTCTAATGTGACTGACATCAGCAGGACTGCTAAAGAAGAGTAATGGGAAGTGTACTGGTTGTGAATGCGCCCAAAATCTTTAACCTACAAACACACACACACACACACACACACACACACACACACACACACACACACACGCGCGCACACACATGCACACACACACACACACACACACACACACACACACACACACACACACACACACACACACACACACACACACTTTTACCAGGACTGAGATTAGCACCCTTACCTAACTAGTTATTTGTATTATAGTGTTATGCAGTTGTCACGTGCACCACAGAGATTATAGGGCTGAGGCCAGTCCAAAGGTACTTCTACGGTGATTGACTTCAGCAGATCTTGTGAAGTAAGGCAATGGGAAGTATACTGGGTGTGAAAGGACTAAAAACCTTATTCCTACACACACCCACCCCCACCCACTTACATATGCCAGGACTGTGATTAGAACCCCTACCTATCTAGTTATATGTATTATAGTGTTATACAGTTATCACATGAGCTATAGAGCTAACAGGGTTGAAGTTACTCCAAAGGTACATCTAAAGTGGATGACATCAGCAGATCTTGTAAAGTAGGGCAATGGGAAGTGTACTGGGTGGGTAAGGCATCATAATAGTGAGACCTGCAAGCACACACACACACACACACACACACACACACACACACACACACACACACACACACACACACACACAAATGTAGGTGATGTGATATTACAACCGCCACCTCAGTACCATCAGACTATGAATCTCATCTTCATGCTGGTGGTTACAAGTGGTATGTAACTGTCTGCAGCAGGACATCACTCTCTGCCATTCAGGGTATCCCTGTGTATGACTCACTCTGTGTGTGTGTGTGTGTGTCTCACTGTGTGTCTCACTCTATCACTGTCTGTCACTTTCTTCCCCATGTCTGTGTGTGTGTGTATGCTTGACATATTGTAATATGTTTAATATGTTGCATATATATATATATATATATATATATATATATATATATATATATATCTGTGTGTGTGTGTGTGTGTGTGTGTGTCTGTGTGTGTCACATGCAACAGATGCAGAAATACCACATATGGGCCACCTATAACTGGCTGTGGGTAATCCTGTCTGATGGGTGTGTGTGGATACAGTTAGGTGTACATAGCTGTGTGTATGCAAAGACATCTGCACAATACAGATATATAGACATGGGCCTTATTTCTTTAAGTGTAGGAGCATGTCCAGTATAACCTTCTATAGTAAGTGTGGGAATCCATTCGAGGAATATTTGTAACTCCAGTCCAGGGTGTTGTGTGCTACAGCCATACCTTGCAACCTGTTTGTGCAAGATATCTGGAGATAGGCTGCCAATGTGGGGTAACAATGGCCCTGGCATAGGGGATACTGTCACTATTGCTCTTATTAATGTATGAGTTGCTTGAGTTGCAGGGTTTGTTTTAGCAGACATTTTCTGATTTATGTAATGTTTGACACTGTAATGTATTGTGTCATTACCTACTGACAGATACCATCTGATCATCACAGTTATTTGCTAGAGAAATTCAAGATGGATGATGCACAGACAATATTATGAGGCAAAGGCTAGACATTCTTGCACAATCTGGCCAATTGGGAGGTGTAGCTACAGCCAATTGACTGCTGAAGCTGTGTAAAAGGTCCAGCGCCTAGGTGATATGCTGGCTGGGGTTCTTCTGGTTGTGTGTTATTCATCTTACCTGGAAGGTCATATCCTGGTGTGGGCATACCTCTCAACTGTTCAGATTCTCACAGATTATCCAAATTCATGCCTCATATATCTGTTCAGTTTCCCTTAACATTGTGGTTTTCTAGCAAATTTGTTGCAAATCACTCAGGGTTGCAGTCAGGGAATAATGACCAAACATTAGAGTTTCAGACTTCACACCCTTCATGACATCCATACTTATACACACCCTCTGTTATTCTATCACATTTCGAACATTATGAGAGCATTATTTCAAAAGTGTCACTATATTTGGGCCTTTATCCCACCATTATGTATGGCTTTGTCCAGATTTCTTGCTCTACAAGGTTGAGAGGTATGCTACTAGCATTTATTGGCAGGGCCTTTCATTTGCATTTTGTTGGCTGTGTTATGTCGGTAGTATGGATCCCATGACATTCCCTACAAAGGCACTATGGGTGAGGCATGGGCCTTTGCCAGAGGCCTGTTGGCCATGTGAGACTGATTTCAAGTCATCTGTAGCAAGGCAGTGCGTTTGGTCTCTCATATAGTCCCAGGCAGCAAGGCAGTGGATCCCCCTGGGGTGACAATGGTAAATGAGTCAGGTGTTACTGACAATCACTTTCTGTTCACATTGATCCATCACTCTGGGTGACAGCAGGATGCTGTTTAAGGGTAGGGACATACATGCATGGGACAAATATTCAGCATGCTGCATCATGTCTGTCTTTCTATAGTCTTTGAGGTACTTCTCACATCATTCACACCATGATGGATCAGGCTAGTGTGATACCTGTACCTGTTGTGGGGTGACTTGAGTGCTTGTGTGATATGGCAGTTTATGGCACCTGCCAAACAAGTAATTGTGACTTTCTCCTTATCCTGCCTGGTGTGTGGCACATCTGTGTGTCTCACAGTGGAGTCTTCTATGAGTAATATATTATGTGTATGGTAAGGCCTTAGTGTTTGCAGGACCCTGGTGTGTGGTGTATGTGTGGTCTGTGGTTTATAGGTTTAGGAGGTCCTCATGTGTTTTTGCCTCTGAGGTGTCTTTTACTTGGGGTTTGATTTGTTGTGGACCTCCTTTTGTGTGAGTGTGTATTTGCAGGTGATGCTTACTGACTCCAAACACTGCAGGGGACCTATGTTAATGCAGAATATGCTCCAGTGTGCACATTCTCCATATATCTGGCCAGTGGTTTCCCTTCCCCTTATGTGTGACTCTTTGTCCTTCTGTAGTCCAGTCACAAGCTTTGTCCACAATGGCTGCTGTTATGTATTTGTAATTCTGGTGTGAGCATGGTAAATGTCATAACATCCCACACAAGGTTATGGACTACACACCCTTGATCATGACTATTTGGCAGGTTGTCCATCATTGCACCACTACATTTGCTGGGGTCCTCAAACAGTTTGTGTTACTATGTTATTATGTGGCTACATGTTGACCTAGCTGTCAAACTGTCACTGAGTCTGACATCTGGACAGGCCCACATATGACAGTCAGATGAAGGCCCACACATGGGGACAGGGTAGTGATACTCTTCTGCCATACATAGACAGTTGGGGGACCAGTTTGTTACTTGCTTGCTTTCTGAGTGTGACATCTGCTTCTCCACAGACTGCCATTGATGTTTTGGCATGACCTTTTCTTGTTCTGCAATACTTTGCAGGCAAATGCAATGTTAGGACAAGCAAAACAGATACACAAGCTCTTCTGTGACAATCTGCTATTCCAGGGGCATGGCTGTTGGCCAGAGACATGTTGTTAGTACTGACATAGTGAGGTGACAGACTTTTATGACCTGCCAGTACACTGACCTTCAGGTACCTGTTGTGCTACTAGGCACCATACCTCTCTACATACGAGAGAAAGACATCTGGACAATCCATAAGTCATTGGGTGACAAAGGCTTAAATATAGGGACCATTTTAGCTATTGGCCTTAAATACCTAGAAGGGTGATACAATAACAGGTGTTGCATATGCATGTGTTTTCTATAGGGTGTGAGTTCTGATACACTACAATCCGTCATTATTTTCTGACTTTAGACTGTCTTGGTTTGCCAGGGATTTGCACACAACCACTATTTCATTATAGAGACACCACAGATATGATGCAAACCTCTGTACATCCTGAAAAAGGTCTGTACAGTTGGGAGGTATGGTAGGCACTGTGTAGGTTACTGCGACTTGTGTACTATTCATATGTGTGGCCCCCTGTCAATAACCTGTCCAGCTTATTGGCAGTAATGGATATTGACATCTGGACAATGTGTACAACTCCCACTGTAGGTGCGGCTGACATACAAAACAGTTGGCACTGTGATTCTTGGAACATGGCCCTGTCTACCACAGCTCTGCACCTAAGCCACTAAGACACAACAGCCGGGAGTAAGTGCTGGCCACATCCTGACAGTATTTCCCATGCATATACATAGATCATTGACCCCTGCATATTGTGGACATGCAACAAGTTATCATGTTTTTTGGGACAGCCCTGACAATGTGTGCTCTGCTGCTATTACCCTACAAACCTACATGTTACAACATTTCTATGGGAATATGTGTGTGGGGGGTACACCTATCAAGGGTACACATTTGCACATACTGTGCTGATATTGACTTTACATTTTGGTTCCATTTAGCATAGCATTGTGCCCTGTCTTGGAGAATAGAGGCATATCACTAGGGGCCACAAGTTAGATTGTAATGGCATACAAATGAGTTTTAGACTTCTTACCCTTCAGAGCCGTACTGCAACTGGAAGGCCTGCTGTGATATCACTGTGTAAGTCTGTAGTGGGGTATTCCATCATTGTCACCATTTGTGGACCTTTGCTAGCCTTTCTTTATGGTTTTCTACAGCTTAGTTGCTGGGTGAGCCTGAGGGGTGAGTATGGGATCCCCACATTGACATCCATGCATGTGACCTATGACCCCCCCCCCCCTTAGTTGGCCCTTCACATATACTACAGTGGGATTTGTCACCATGAATAATACTGCATAGTGTGGAGAAGACAGTATTGGTCAGACATTTCCTGGTGTCCCACATAGCTGTTAGTTGTCTGCTGCTACCCCAGTAGGCCACCCCATTCCCTTGCATGCATGCAGCAATACCATAGATATGCTACCAGAGCATACTACCACATTCATTTGTTGTTTAGAAAACTGACTTACCTTGTGCCTGCAGCACTTGTGGGGATGGTGGGTGAGGGCTGCCTCTGTCAGATCCATGCAGTACACTGCCTATACAGGGTAAGCTACAAGTAGTGTGATGTGTGTGGCATCCATTTTACTGTGTGTGTGAGTCAGAGAGAGGTGTTAGTCCCTGAGTCCCTACAGTGTCAGTGTTTGTGCTATGCATTGCCTCTTTGCCAAGGCCTGGGCATACTGGGCATGCCTCCATCTGCCTACAAGAGCAGACTCAGGCGTTATCTCCTCCAAGTCCCTCTGTGCCTGTGGGGACCTTGTGCTATTCCTGCTGCAGCTATTTCCACAGGATCATATTGTTTAGCATGGCACATACTGTGAACATGTGTGCACATGTGTGCACATGGGGCTGGAGAGTACTGCAAGGCTTCACCAGATATCAAGGCAGTGGAACCATGACTTAAGCATCCCAAACACACACTCTATAATAATCCTGGTTTGTGTGTTTGCCTCATTATGGCATTCATGAGTGGGTGTGTGTGCATTTCTGATGTGTGTCATCATCCATGGCTCCAGTGTATAGCCAGCATCCCCTACCAGATGGCCATATGGGATGTCCCCACTGACAAATGCCTGGTACGGCTGTGACGAATGCCAGATGTGGGAGTCGTGATAGCTTTCAGGGCTGCCAGCATGCACATTCATGATAATGCCCTGGGCATTGTACATGACCTGGCAGTTGGAGGGGAAGCCCTTGCAGTTTATGTAGACCATACCCTGTTCACCTGGTGGTGCTTTGATGTGGATATGAGTGCAGTTTATTGCACCCAGTACCACCAGGTATTCTTCTGCATGGTGGAAGAGATGCATATTGATGGTCCTCTCCTCATGGGTGTTGGGGAAGTAAATGTGCTCACCGGGATGTGGTAGCATGGCGTCAAGGAACTGGTGGAGTACCCTGGATGCAGATGCCTGTGAGACCCCCATCATGTCCCAGGTAGGTATTTGGAAAGTACCTGTAGCTAGTATTCTTAAGGCTACACATATCTTAGTATCCACTGGGATGAGTTCTCCTCTGTTGGTTCTGGGTCTGAATTGAGAGCAGCACAGCTCAATGGTTTGCTGAAGTATGTCTCTGTCCACCCTGTAGCGCTCTACTATTCCAGATCATGTAGCCCCTGGTAGGTTACCCAGGGTCTGAACACTCTTCTCCTCCTCAGTCTGGGGTGGTTGTCAGCATTATCTTACTCACTGCCCTCAGCCTCTAGCACATACTGATAGATCAAAGCAATGGCAGCCTCTAACATTTTTTTGGTTAAAATTCTCCCACATGTGTACACCAATGGTGCAAGGTTTGTGGGAAAACCAAACTGAAAGGTGTGTGCAAAGTTTATACTGTTGTGCTGCAGGTGCTGCCCGCATGATTGGCTGGCTATGATACATTCTAATTGCTTGTTATTTTATTAGTACTTGATTGCTTTTATTCTGCTATTTGCCTTTTTTTCTTTTTTCCCTTCCAATTGTTGCCCCTTTTAAGCCCCGTGGTGCACCACGCAAACCCTCTGCCCAAATGTAAACAGTCCTGCTATTTCCTGGGGTTTTTTTGTTTTGTTTTGTTTTAGACCCGGTGCATGCCACACCAACCTATTTAGCTAAAGTAATCACTTTGAAGCAGAAATTGCCCTCCCCCTGGACATGAACATGCTCTTCATTTCATGGAATAAGTCAATACAGCGTGAGACACACACCCTTGCTTAGCTGTGCTTAGCTACGCTCAACTGGGAGCCATGAGGCTCCAATGTGCTTACACCAAGCATGACACACCCCCTTTTCATGTCAGCTGCTTCTCCTGCTTACACCACTGCCTTATAACTCCTACACAGTTAGGTGCAGTTTGGCACTTGTCTCCTTTTTGTGATTCAGTAAATTTCCCATATTAGCATACCCCATTGCCTTAGTCCCTGGTTACAGCACTATACCACATCCTTTCCCCTTAGCAACCACTGTTCCCTGCTATTGTTTTGATTCTGCATGCCATAGACTATAATGGGAAAATGCAGATTTCACTTAAAATTGCCTTTTCACATTTTATTTTTATTTTTGGCATGATCCCGTTTGCATGCCGTTGACTTTTGCTTAAACGGCCGAAATTGGCCAAAAAAAATAAACTTTATTTTTATAATTTTACAACACTTTTCCATGCCAATGGCCATATATTTCACCATTGACATGCCTAAGTATTATAATACATGCTTTACTTTAAGCTGTCATTTCTCTGTTTTGATTTTTGCAGAAATGTATTCGGCTAGTAGCCGAATACATTTCTTCAAGCTACACTATTCTGCCATGGATGCCTGCCTGCTTACTGGATCACTAATTGACCTAATTTGCATGGTTTTCACCAGCAAATGAGGTCATTAGCATAATCCAGTCATGTCCATGGCAGAATAGTGTTAGCAGGCTCGTGCACGTCCCCAGGCTTGTTTACTGGATCGCTCGGCAGCCATATTCTGTGCAGGAGTGGCTGCACTATTTGAACATGGGATTTTGGCATTATTGAATCATGGGGACTATATTAACATTTGATACCTGCACACCTTCAGCTTAGAGATAATGTAGTATTTTCATCTGTATGTATTTATTCATTTTTTTACTGTGTGACCTGAGTAGGCTGGTCGTAGGAACCTTTCCAGTTATAACCAGAGCCACGAAACTAGGATTATTTTATACAATATTACACTGTTGACAATTTTCTGTGAAGGTTGAATGGACAAATATATTTTACTTGTGTACATTTTAAACAGCAGTGTACAGAAGACAATACATTCTCTATTTACATTGGAGAGAATATTCTGTTTTTTTCTTTGCAACAGATAACTGCCGTGGTACGGCGGTAGCATTGTTACCTCACAGCCAGAGGTTCTCCCGTTTGATTCTCAGCTGGGCTTGGGAGTGCCTTCTGTGTGGAGTCTGCATGTCCTCCCCGTGGTTGGGTAGCATTAGAAAGACATGCGTGCATAAATGGGCGTTCCTTCATTGAAGGTTGGGCGTCGAGCTGGCACCTTGGCGTTTTGTAAAAAATCTACTGCCAATCATTAGCGGACTGGAGTTCCACTGTGGCGACCCCTTACCGGGAAAAGACGAAAGACAAACAGATGCCTTATTTTAATACAAATAGTCTTAAGCCAGGAAGCAAAGCATTTTAGTTATGTCAAGCTAAAGTCAGAAACAACTGAAATATACAGTATATCTGCATTTAAAAATGTATCACTGGGGAGTTATTAAAATTCATATTCTGTCACAGTTTACTACATACCTTACCTGAAGCTACACAGGTAGCACAGATGACATTGACTGTATCTATCACAACAACCTTAACTACATCTTTTTGCGCTGACATTGCCTTCCACTGAAAAAGAGACACAGAAGTCTGCATCAGTCTCAAACGGTTGATGCATTTTACAGTGCAGAAATGGCAATCATTGTGCAGAAATACAGATGAACGGACTTCATGGAAATGAATGTATGAATACAACAGTAGCTACACTGACTATGCTGTATACTGTATTTTAAAAGGGAATACTTGAAAAATGCTTGCCTACATTAGTGGTGAAAGGATATAATACATAATACATGATATTGATCACTGCAAATTAAAACCTGTAAGAATAAGCTTCTCTCACAAAACTTAGTTAAGTGAGTGGACTGCCATAATGGTTAAGGTCTTTACCAAATAAATACAAGGTACAGGGTTTAATTCTTACATCTGGTTATTGGCTAGGCATGTAATAGTTTGCAGACTGATACCATAGTGTTTACCTACAATAAAGGAGGGTTCTGTGGAATGTGCACTTCTTAATTCACTTTATTATACTCCCTCTCCTTAGTTTTATTTTATTTTCATGTAATGTTTGTTAACCAAAGTAATGGACTCTGTAAGTACCTATTTCAGCCACTGCCACAGAATCTGACATGATGTAAAAGTATACCGCCTAGTAGCAGTAATATGTGTGACATTAGATAAGAAATAAAAATAGCAAAACAGGACAATTTATTGGCGTAATGAACTGTAGAAATTACGAGTAAAACATAAACACAGGTACAACAAATATAACTAGACTACAGTGGTGAAGGGAATTTGGTACCACTCATATAACATGGCTAAAGGATGGACTAAAATAGCTCTTATGGAGGCAGACAATCAGTCAGATAAGGACATATGGGAAAACAAGCACAGGTATCACCTTTGTCGTGCTTGAGTAGTTTTGTCAGAAATCTGGTTCATTTAATACCGTATCTGATTATAACAGGAAAGGAATACTTGGTCCTTGGGGGCAGGACTGAGAAAGAATGGTCATACTAATCATGCTAATTGGCATTAACTGGTAACTACTACCTGTTTCTTTGCAGTAGCTTGTCTTATAATCAGCTTCCTACAGATTTATGTAACTGCATGCTGCTGCTACCACTAACATTCAGTTGAATACAATACTTCAGAGGTGTAGCTAGGCAAGGTGAAGTTGCAACTTTTTCAGATGCAAGGTGTCAGAGGAGCAATTAGAAGATGTCTATCCAGAAGTATTGCACTACCAACATTCAGAAATGAATGTTGATAGTGCATTAGCCTTCAGAGATGAAGTTCTTCAGCACTCAAAGTGTGGTACTTATACTGTGGTAAAGTACTTGTTACACTTTGAGGTAAATAAAACTTTTTTTGTTTTGCTTCTTAACTCACAGCTGAATAACTTGAAGACCCTGCAACACTGGCAACCGGTAGTCATCCTTCTGGACTCAGAGACTACTTTCCTGCTACTGTTTCCCCTAGTGCTGACCATAATTTGGAAAGTGGTCTCACTGGGCAAGGCTCATGAAAGCTGCATCTGTCTGGGGGACTGGTTATTAGGCATGTTGTCCCCCTGGAAATTGCAGCAGCTCTGGATTAACTCAACACTGATTCTGAAGGTCTCTTTTAAGTTATTTAGTTATTTTTTATTTGGAAGGAAAATATGTATGCCATCCTTTGCTGAAGCACACCTATTTACCCAATCATTACTACGGCACTGGTCACAGCTCGTAGCATGAAGTAAATATAGTAGAGTTGCATATGCTTGTGAACATATATATATATGGTTCTACCTGACTTCGTCGACAGCTGAGAAGACCGACATCGGAATCCGGAGCTCCAGAAGATCGAAGAAGACCGGCGTAAATCGCGGGTTGCAGAACATCGACAATGCAGAAGACCGACACGACGGATGACAACACCAACGCCGAGGATGCCGACATGGGGAAAGGCTGTGAGGTAAGTGTGGAGATTGACGGTCTGTGGGGATAGGGGTGGGTTAAGTGAGTTAGGGTTAGGGCGATAGGGGTGCGTTAAGTGAGTTAGGGGTAAGGAGGGATAGGCGGGGGTTGCGTGAGTTAGGGTTAGTGGGTTAAGTGAGTTAGGGTTAGGGGCGGGTTAAGTGAGTTAGGGTTAGGGAGGGGGTAGGTAAGTGTGCGATAGTGACGGACCTTAGGGTTAGGGTAAGGTTTAGTGTGGGCTTGTAAGGATTTTGGTGTGCTTGTGTTGTGTGTGTGGTTTGTGGAATGGGGATGTGTTTTGTTTTGTATGGGGTTTCGTGTTTGTGTACCGTCGGTTATTTCGTTGTCGGTTATGTGTGGTTTCGTGTTTATGGACTGTCGAATATGTGGTGTCGGTGATGTGGTTGTCGGTGTTGTGTGGTTTCGATTATGTCAGGTAGAACCATATATATATATATATATATATATAATTCTGATATATATCATTGTGATATATATCATTGTGATGATAGTTCCATTACAAAGAGAAAGAAAAATAAGTGTTTTCTTTTCTTGATCTGATTTTAAATTCATTTTAACAGTCTGTATCTGCTTTAGCTAAGATCTTTAAGCCTATATCAGTAATTCCACTACAGAGCTACACTGCATTTTGTTGTTTAAGTGGTCTAACTGTTAGTATAAAACCCTAGTTTCATTCTTATGTACTGAGTGTGTGTCAGGCTAGTTCAAAACTAGTCTTTGCATTAAAGCAGTTCCAGGACATTCAGATCAGACCTAAGGGTCTGAATGTGTTTCTTCCCATCCACCCTTTGTATTTGTGCTCTTAAACCCAGTGTATCTATCATTTTCTGCCCCTTATGAAGATGACAACATAATTCCCTCCCTCTCCCTGTTTATTGGCTGTTGACAATAAGCACATAAGTATCATTTTGCAAAGTCTCTCCCCTTAGACTTCTTACCAGGCTAAAAGACCTTTGATAAAATTGCTTAATACTGAGTGTACTGATACTGCTTGCACCAATTTTAGTATCAAATTAGTGATTTTTTAAAACTATAATTCATTTACTGGTTCTTGCTAGTGGCAGAAGAAGGTTTCCAGGCTAGCTATTTTGTACTGAATGTTAAATTAAATACTGAGTAGCAAGTCCACCCAAACATTAGCCTAAAACCAAACTCCAATCAGTTATGGTTACCCCTGACCCAAAAGGCATTCCTTTTAGTAACATGGGCTACCACTTCCCCATAATTTCTTTAGCCAATCTAACTGAGGTGGGCATCTTATGGCAGTGTAAGAATTGTCTCATGCTCTCTGATGATCATCTATTACTAACACAGTGTGTGAGAATTATTCTTATAAAATATCCTTGGAGTCAAAAATCTGACACACTGTAAACTCAGACACCAAAATTGTCAGCAGAACACCATACATCACACCTCTCCAAGTCCATCACACTACACATAATCCATCATATGATAAGGTTCTAAAGATTAACTTGCATAGATCTCAAAGACCTCCAAAACACAACAGAGGCACAGAGCATACTCAGCAAGTTAAACCCATCTTCTCATATAACACAAGGAGTCCCAGTCTCACAGATGCTGAGCCCATAAGTTAGACACCAATATATCCAAACATTTTTGTTCTAGATGACTCCATTGTATGACATACAGATGTGGTTCTTACTAGTCTGATCAAGTAAATGGTTACTTGCTTGTCTGGTGCCAGGATCCATCAGGTCATGCATGCACTTAATTCATTGAACAACAAGTACTAATATGACTCTGTCATAGTTCATGCCGGTGTCAATGACCTGAGGTGTACCTCCCTGGACTATATGATGAGAGACATGATGGAGCTCTCAGACTGTGTCCAAGGCAGGTATGACCCCAGCATTGAGCAGCATTCTATCTTCTCCAAGGATGATGCTCTGATATGAGCAGAAATAATTGATTTCAATAATTGGCTTAGATTTTGGTGCCATTTAAAGGGGGTCCGATGTTTGTCAGCATGGGAGGATATGATTCATAGACCATGCTGCTTCATCAAGGATGGCCTGCAGCTGTATCTTCTAAGGTTTTGATCACTGATAAAGACTTTGTCCACCTGCACAGTTTCTTTTTAGGCAATGCTAACCTGATAAACCAACCAACATAATGAAACAAGCAAAGGAAAACATGAAGGTGTTACTGATCAATGCCAGGAGCCTAAACAGCAAGCACCACTCTCTACAAGCCCTTCCCACCTGGAGGACATTGACATCTGTGGAGTGACTGAGATATGCTTTAGAATAGTGGAGAGCATTCCAGCTGAAGAAGGCTATAATGCCTTCTACATGTTTAGACCAGCTACTGGGAAGGAGGATTAAAAAGGTGAGGGTGTCTCAGTCAACATGCAGAAGAGACTTCCATCAAGATGGTTAAGTAGCAGAATGTACTAGAGTATCTTCATGTCCAAATAAATGTCAGAGAAGTCCTGTCCCATTTATTGGCTAGCTACAGAACTCCCTCTATGACACATGAAGCATCAGGAACTAGAATCAGTCAGTAGTAAACTCAATGACAATTTCTTAGGTGATCCAAATTATCCAGCATTACATTGGGAAATCTATAGCACAGACAGAGCACAAGCACATTGATTCCTGGACTTTGTCCATGCAAATGCCCTGGAACAATTAGTCAGAGTACCCACTAGGGAGGGTACCATCTTGGATCTTGTCCTTGTTAGTATATGGGAGCATCTTGCACCATCCCTTCCATATTGTCACCACTTGCTAGATCTGGCCATAAAGCAGTCTCCTTCAAAGTAAAATTGAAACCAGAAATCCCTTCTACCCAAGGTAAATTGAGAAATTTCTTTAAGACAATCTACTTACTCCTAGTGTTACATTGGCAAGCTTCAAATCCCCACCAAGCCTCATTAACTCCACTGAATACACAGAAATGTCCATCACCATACTATACCAGCATGTGCACATCTGCACAGATGCATCTGTACCCTGTAGGAATGAGTGCAAGGCAAAGCCTGGAAACAAACACACATGGTGTAACCATAATATCAACAGGCTAAATCAGCTACCCAAGCCAAAGGCATTTTGTGGTTATGTTTGCAATCTCAAAAGTACAATGCAACAATCTGCTGAACTGATTGTGAATGCTTTTACCTACACTGAGGCTAAATATAAAGCTAATGGCTGATAAATTTAGCTCTCACTTTACCCCTCTCTCCCCTCTGTCTGTTCCTCATGATATACCTGAAACTGGCTTACCTTCAGCTATCACACAAGACCAAATCCTAAAAATGCTATCAAAAGCTAAAAATACTATATCAGTGAGTCCTGACAATATTAATGGATGTATCTTGAATAGCATGAACCACAATTTAGCCACAACCCTAGCAACACTGTTCAGTCTAAGCTTCCATACAAGTTTTGCGCCTAATGAATGGAAAACAGCTACGGTTATTCCCTTGCATAAGGGAGGACATCCCACAGACCCAACCAATTACAGACCCATAGGTCTGACCAACCTCATATGCAAAGGCATGAAAAGATTTATTATGGAACTAAATCAATCAGGACATGTGGAACATCCAAACACTGTACCCGTCTCAGTTAAGATTTCTCAAGGACAGGTCATGCTTGCTTAACCTGATGGACTATTTTGAAAAGCTCACAAAAGTAATGGATGAAGGCAAAATGGCACATACCTCATATCTTGACCTGGCCTAAGTGCTTGACACAATTCTCCACTCAGACATAGTAAAAAAACTAAATAAATGGAATAAACTCCTTTGTTACCTGCTGGATTGCCAGCTAGCTTACAGACAGGATACATATAATAAAAATAGGAGAAGATGCCATCACAAACAACCAGTCAACAGTCGAATCCCCCAGGGCTCTGTGTTGGACCTCTCCTGTTTGGTATCTACATTTCTGAAGTAAAAGCTAATACCAAAGATCTCTGTATGATAAAGTTTGTAGATGACTGCAAGCTAGGAGGAGTCATTGAATCCCCAAATGAATTAGCCATATTACAGAAAGGTTTGTCCTAAATAAACAACTGGGGCCAAAATCATGGACTGAAACAAAATGCCAAAAAATGCATTATTGTATTCTTTGAGAAGTCATCTACCCCAGAGATCTACTACCTTGACAATACATCTCTAAGACTGAACCTAGTCATTTGAGATTTGGGAAAAGTTATAGCTCACAGAAGATACCGTTGCTTTGGAACATTCTCACCATCCATATAAAACAAGTTCATCCTTGTCCATACTGAAGCACAACATGGGTCTATGGATGGGAAACAGAAAATTTACTACCCCAGGACTGCCCCCTTGTACAACTAATGGACACAGGCAGTTCCTAAATGCTTTATCCCTTCACATTATCTATAGTATGATCCCGGGGGGGCAATATAAATTATCAACTATGTGATGGGTAAGGCTAATCTCTAACCAAATGAGATAGGTTAATTCAAGCACAAAAAAAGAAAAATGGCAAGGCTTAAAATGACTTGCAAGAGCAGTTAGCTTATTAATTACCTATGAACCTTTAAGATATGTGGCTATGTGTCTGTAGGGGCATGGATGTGGCTGTATGGATGGTAAACAGAGACAAGCCAACTCAGTGCTTGTGTGTCTGTGTGCGTGTGTGTGTGCGTGTGCGTGTGTGTGTGTGTGTGTGTGTGTGTGTGTGTGTGTGTGTGTGCGTGTGTGTGTGTGTGTGTGTGTGTGTGTGTGTGTGTGTGTGTGTGTGTGTGTGTGTGTGTGTGCACGTGCCCGTGTGTGTTTCTATGTTGGAAGGCACATGTGCTACTGAGATACATGGGCTGGTGAGGAGAACATTACAGAGGTTAGGTCTGATTGGTGAGTGGTCAATTCAGAGTCATGGTAATAAATTGCTAAAGCTGTGTTTCACAGTATGGCTTTACTTTATCTCTGAATCAGTGATTCTCTTTGTTGCTGTAACTGACAAACCAGTGTTGGCCAATTAGCTTGGCCCACAAGAATATTTATAAATCCTGCCCCTTTTCTCTTTTATTATGTTTTCCTTAAATTATGGGTCATAGGAGAAATCATAATTAAATTAGCTTACAGTGCTTATGTGCTGTAAGATTTGTACTCAGACAAGTTAACATGTTAAGCAATTATTATAACAAAACATCTGTAATGCTTTTTGATCCATCAGAGTCTTGATAAAAAAGTTTATGAGCCTGACTGCATTTTTTATGAGTTATTTGTATTTCTTTTGTATTGTGTATGTTTTAAGAAATCAGTTTATGCATTTGTTGTTTTGTTACTATTTGTTGACAAGAAAACCCGCTTGAAAAGTTAGAAAGACACAATTTTTGAAGAAGTCTTGAAGAGAAAAGCTTCAAAAATACCAAAAATAATTACAAATCTATTAAAAATCTACTTTGATATCAACTTAATTAATTATACATTTTTTGGCATTATTCTAATTTTTTCTCCCTCATTTCCATTTGAAGATGCTGTACATGCTGGTATACATATTACATGTGTTTCTGACTGCTTTTTTGTGTTTTGGGCTAAAGGGGAAAGTTGAATTAACAACAGGAAAAAGTATTTTTTGCATTCATATTATGATCTAAATGAAGGCAGGATGATGCTTTGGAAGCTTGTTTGAATGCACTGAAGGGGTGATAGAAATGCGATAGGCTATGGGGGTAAGTAAAACAAGCAAAGAGGATGAGATGATTGGAAAACAAGGTTATGAAGACTTCAAAGAGAATTAAGTGATCAGGGTTAAAGTAATGTGCAGATGGAGGTGATTGTGGTCCTGGAGGAACCACAGAGGAGAAAATAGGAGATGCATAAACAGGTGCTTGGAAAGAGCAGGGAAATTTAAAACTGATAATATCGAACAGGAACGCACACAAAAGAAGTCCTTCATGAACTGGATAAAAAGTATAATGGCTAACAGGTAAAGAAATAAGAAAAATGTTTAGAGAGTTCTAATGAAATAATTGCAAGGAAGTGGAAGCTACTAATATGCTTTATGTTGTTTGAGAAGGGTCAGTGATCACACCTGAAGGTAGATTATCTTTGCACAGAGAGGTGGGGCAGGGTGAGGTCAGTGCTATGACTACGCACATGAAGTGGAGAAGGCACGAGTGTGGGATGTATGGCTTCTTGATGGATTTTTATACATGCATGAGTACTGAAAATACACTACCCTGGCAGTTTATTTAATGATATCATAATTTAGATGGATTTTTACACCTCTTGAGTGAAGCCATAGTAGTGGTAATACCAAAAGGAAAGGAGATCTAGAAGACTGAATAAATGTCTATCTCATATTTGTGCGCAATGTTGATGTGAGGGTGCTGATGATTAGGTCTGAGTGGGATATGGCTTGTGTAATTGCAGATGTTCAAACAAGTCCTGTGAAGGACTGATCATTCTCTGGTCATTGCAGATAATCAGAGATTGCTACTACATTTTTACAGAATGTTTGCAGAAAAATTAGGAGCTGTCATGTATTCTTCTGATAACTTTTAGAAGAATTGTAACACTGCCACCGGGTATTTTTGGTTCAATGTATTAGAAAAGGTGATTAGTTATGGTAGATTCTCATTGTCATGTAATGGTTGTACAAGACAATCCACAGTTTTTTAGAAGACTGAGGCAGGGGAGTAGAATATAATAGTTTGAATATGTTTGCAGATGTCTATATACTGTTACTGGATTAACTTGATATTTAAGGGAGTATTAAGGATATTTGCACATTTTGGGAGGGAATCAGTTCTTCAAGCCTGGTCAAATAAGTTAAAAGTTATTAAGATCAGGATCACTCTCAATACCCCTCACATCCTCTCCCTATCTGAAACCTGGCTCAAGCCACAAATCTCAAATAGTGAAATACTCCCACCAGGTTATAACATCTTCCGATCTGATAGACCTGTAAAAAAAGGGGGTGGCATGGCCATCCTCTACTCAAACAACCTTAACCTCTCACCTTACCCTTCCCCAATTCCTGACTTCCTCCCAGCTGAAATCATTATCCTTAACTGCCATCTGAATCCCCACAAAAAATTTGCAATTGCCTCTATCTATCTTCCTCTTGGTAACAATCTGTCCATTCTTGAAAACATCCTATTCTGGTTCTTCCACAACATACCATATGAGACAATTATCCTTGGTGATGTCAACATTGATTGGTCCAAGCTCACAACTGACTCCCCCCAACTCAGTATCCACCTACACAGCTTCTACCAACTTATAGCATCTCCCACTCACTTCCATAAAAATTCCACCTTCAACTCCATCATAGACTGGATCCTTACCAATTCCCCCACCAATACCACAATCCCACCACCTTACCTGACTCCCTCAGTGATCATCTCCCTACCACCATCTTAAGACACTACTCTCATATTCCTAAACCCCACCCTTATCAAAGACCATCAAAAACTATCAACTTTCAATTCATCCCAATTTAACTCCATTCTCCACAACATAGATTGGTCCATCCTAAAACACCTCCCCCTAAACGATGCTGTAAGCACTTTCAATAGCATCTTCATGAGTACTCTAAACTCCTTAGCTCCCTCTAGGAAGATCAGAGTAAAATCAAATCATGCTCCCTGGCTCTCCAAGGAGACTAGGTCCCTTATGAAACAAAGAGATAGTGCTGGGAAAACCTGAACTAAAACTAAACAACCACCTCTTCTTCAAAAATACAGGCAACTGAGGAACCTTGCAAAAAAAACATACAACTAATGACAAAAAGTTATACTATAGCTCTGCTCAGCTTAACAACAAATCCAATCCTCAAAATGTTTTGTCAACTCTCAACAACATCCTCTATCCTGGAAAGCCCTCTAATCCCTCCCCATACCCTAACTCTTCCTCTCAGGAAACAGCTACCCTCTTCAATAAACACTTTATCTCTTCCATCCAAAATCTGGTAACCTCTAAGCCAAACTCTACTTCGACACCCACCCCTCCAAGTCCCACTAACACAACTTTGTTTTTATTTGAGCCAGTTCCCATTACTTACATTAAATCTCTACTACTCAAGCTAAAACCTTGCTCTCCTTCCACTGACAATCTATCTCCTACATTCCTCAAACTTGCTGCTGACTCAATTGCCTATTCTATATCTATACTAATTAATCGATCTATTCTAGAATCAACTGTCCCCACCCTTTGGAATTCCTTCTTTACTATCCCTCTTCATAAAGGTGGAAACTCCACTGACCCCTCAAACTACCAACCCATTGCCATTCTGTCCCCCCTCTCCAAGATATTAGAAAAATGTTTTCACTCGCAGCTTCTCAATCACCTCCTCATGCACCACTTACTTACCCCTACCCAACATGGATTTCTTCCTCACCATAGCACCACCATTGCCCCCTCTCCTTCACTCATATCATTGCAGAGGCCCTAGACAACAATAAACTCATTTTCTGTCTCTTCCTAGATCTCTCCAAAGCCTTCGATACTGTCTCTCATCCTCTACTACAATCCAAACTCACAAATCCCCACCTATCCCCCCTCCGCACTTGCCTTGTTTAATAGTTACCTATCTGGCAGGGAACAATCTGTCAAATGGCTCTCATCCTCCTCACCTTTCCTTCCCATCTCCACTGGTGTTCCTCAAGGCTCCATCTTGGGACGCCTTTTGTTTAACATCTTCACCAATGATCTTTACACCTCATGCCAAAAATCCTCCCTTATTCAGTATGCTGATGACTCTACACTTATATCCATCTCAAATAACATTCCTGAACTACACTCCCTGACCCAACAAGCCCTACTATCCACTGAACAATGGCTCTCTCACAACCTACTGATCCTAAATCCAAAAAAGACCAAACTTCTACTTTTCCTTCCCTGTTCTTTTTCTCATCACAAAACCTCCTTTTTTATTACATCTTCTAACAATACAACTATCCAACCTGACACCCACACAAATCTCCTAGGGGTCATTATCGATGACGAACTAAAGTTCAACCTACACATACTCCAGTGTATATAAAAAAAAAAAAAACAGAAAGTAGGTCTGCTATATCGGAACAAAAAATTCCTAACCCCTAAATCTAGACTTTCCCTGGGCCAGGCACTCCTCCTCCCCTCCCTCTTATACACCGCCCCAGTTTGTACCAATATCCAGGCCTCCACTCTAAAAATAGCCAGATTCATTACTAACTCCCCATACAACTCACACTACTGCATTTCTTTAAACTCTCTTCAGTGGCTTGAACTTCCCCAATTTCTGCTAGCTTATCAATTTCATATGCTACACTCTATTCTTTAAAAAACCTCCTTCTGTCCATCTCTATCTTCCTTAGTCTCCATCTATATCCCATCCTGGACCCTCCGTACTTCTAACCAAAAATTACTTGATGTCTATCACCCAAAAAGGTCAGTAGGCAAACCAGTCTACAAACACTCCCTTGCCCATGCTTGGAACAAACTTCCCCTTGACGTACATTCAATCTCCCACACCTCACACTTTAAAAATGAACTAAAAGCTTATTTTCTCAATTCCAGGACCTGCCCTTGCCATGACCCCACCTACTCTTCCTTCCCTTTATGTACCCTCAAAATGTCCATACTTAGTACCTCATTACACCACTCTCTCCAATGTGTCTATTTTGCATTTGCATAAATTTATACAAACAAAAACATTTTATTGTTGACCTTTTGAACTATATCAATGTAAAATTATGTTATTAAGCTTCTTTTTGATGCAACTTTAACTTTATGCATGTAACCCAACATAAGTTAATGTTTTTGCTATAACTGCTATTATATCAAAATTGTTTAAAATTGTACTTGTTTAAAAATGTACTACTAGAGCTTTTCTCCTCTGGTCTCCACTGAAAATGGGCCACAAGCCCAGTTGGACAAACCCAGTTAACAAATGTCAATAAATAAATAAATAAGTGCTCATATGTTTTCAGATTCCACTTTCTGAAGTGCTGACAAAAACTTGGAAAGATGAAGGTTTACTTATATTTAAGAGAAATTGTACATAAAATAGATGAACTAGGAAGAGAAAATAGTGTGTCTGATAAATAGATGATTTGCAGAAGTTAATGCACTAGGTGGGTGGCAGGAGAGACGTAGTTACAGTCTTGGTGCTCCCATTAGTTTTTTTTTTGTCTTTTAGGCACTTTGTAATTAATCCACATAATAGGTTCTTAGCAGATTCTCATTTATAATTAGCAGATATGTATATATATAGAAATATAGAAACATACCTCCAACTGGGCTGACAAGGATAGATGAGGATGCAAAAATAATTTGGGAGCTGGAAGATGCCAGATTTTGAAAGGTACACAATAACAGTAAATATTGATCAAAGATAAGAGGAACAGAAAACTGCAAGCTGAGTTGTGAGGTTTAGGAAAACAGTATGAGTCATATAAGTGGTACTGTGATGCAGGAAGTGGAACACAATACTGATAATGAGATGGATGCGTTCGTGTGGAGTTGAAAAAGTTTGGGAAGCTATTGAAAGGAAAGCCTCACAGGTGCATTAGATTATTACTTGGGACCTCCTAATGACAACTTAGGAAAAGAATAAGAAATTGGAGTAGTAAGGGGTTTGGTGCTACTGGAGACTTATGGAAGACTGACATTGAGGGATTACACTAGGAATTTACAGTTTTAAATCAGATGCAAGGGGTTAGGTGATGGTGATTATTTGATGCACATATCATCCGCAGTCATGTGATGGAGTTAGATAAATGATCTAAGAATATCAATACTAATGCAGAGGAGGCTTGTTTGAACAGGTGCAATTGGTTATGAGTTAAGAAGAGAAGAAATGATGTGATTTTTAAAGATCTAGGAAACTTGGATGCTTGGATGGAAAATTGGAAATGATGGACCTGAGATAAAGATTGGTGGAAGAGAGAGACTTTTGAAATAAGAATGAAGTTTGAAAGAAGTGCTGCATATTGCACAGAAGCTGCAAAAGGTTCACCCTGATTATGGCGCACATTCTACACTGAGAATGTATAGGATGCCAGGAATGGTCAAAGATGAAAGTCAGAAGGATGTTCAGATGCTGGAGGTGTGGTCTAAAAGGACAGATAACATGTTGTTGGTATTGATATTGTTAAAGAGATAAAAGAATTAGAAGTGGGATCTTCAGATAAAGGAAGGAGCAAATTACATAGAAATAAATGGAATTTGTGGGAACAATTTGTGCAGAATAATGTTCAGTGAAGGGGGACTGAGATTTAATCGAAGGCAGAAATTGAGAAATTTATGTAGTGTTAAAGTGAATGGCAGTTGTTATAAAAAAAGAAAACACATATTTAATATCAAGAAAAGTACAAAACAAGTGATGCTGGTAAACTGCACTTCCAAAAAATAATCCAAATGCATAAAAAGTAAAGGAAGCAACAGACCACAGCTGTAGAGAATGCAAAATAGTTTTAATCCACAACGAACATAGAATGTTGAGCTCTTTCGTGGATCAAGCCACTTCATCAGACAATGAAACAAAGTATAAAATTCCTTTACATATCATCCTACACTCACTAATTGGGACCCCACCTTGATTTAAAGTCACAGGTCATTCCATGTGCAAATGAAAAACAGCATATAAAAACAGTATAAAAACAGCATATAGGAAACGACACATTTAAAAACATGAACCAACATTTTTAAAAACTAAAACACACCAAAAGTATATTAATATTTCAGTTTAGCAAGTCTCTTCCTAGAAGAATGGGTTTGATGTTCATTTTGTCATTGAGCCCCCTGCCCATACTGGCCCTGAGTCTCACAATCCATTCAAGTTCTTTCATCTCAACTTTCAATTTCACATCACCCCCCCTGAGGTTGCCCACAACTCTGTCAATGGCCATGAAGGTGAACCTATGTGTATCACCAAAGGTTCCTACATGTCTAGCTAAGGCATTTGTCTCTGCCTTCCTACCTATATCATAGGAGTGCTCCTGCATGCGATCTCTCAACCTCCAGGTCGCCATCCCTACATAGAATGACGCACAGGCCACACAATGGGCCAAGTACACAATGTTTGTACTATTACAGTTTGCAGAGAGTTTAAACTTAAACACTCTATCCATATCAGGATGCTTGAATTCTTCACTGCAATCTATATACATACAGAAATTGCAGGCTTTACAGGGAACGGTACCACCTTTACCCCCACTAACAGGATCCTTTGCCAGGCCATTTCAAGTTCTTTTTATTTTTCTATAAAAACCTTGGGGTATCACCCACTAAACCTTTAACAGCATCATCAGCACACAGGATGTTCCAGTTCCTGTGTAAAATGTTTTGTAGAAGCTTGATATTACTGGAGTAAGTCACTGACATTCTCATTTGTCCATCCAAAGTCCCTCCCCTCCGCACTGGCCATTCACCATCAGAGAAGTATGGTCTACCCTCTGTGCTCCTACATTCCATTACACCCCTCAGGGTTCTGGTGAACGGACAGTGCAAAGGATTCTGTTAGTGGGGGTAAAGGTGGTACCATTCCCTGTAAAGTCTGCAATTTCTATATGTGCATAGATTGTAGTGGAGAATTCAAGTATCCTGATATGGATAGAGTGTTTAAGTTAAATCAGGAAAGAGGATACAGTTGAATTACAGGGGTTCTGGGACAGTTTGTAAAAGTCATGAGCAAATCATTCAATACCACCCTCAACGCATCATTCACACAGATAAGCAGCATGGCTTTAGGGCCAAATATAGCACCACCTCAGTTATGTTTTCTCTTACCAACAGCATATGCTCCCAGTCTTGAAAAAAGCAAGCTTACAGGAAAAGTCTATTTGGATTTGACCACATTATTCTAATGTAGTAATCATTCTGTCTATCTATCAAAATTCAGACAATGCTAGTTTCAAGATGATGTCTTGACTGCTTCAAAATTACCTCAAAGATAAAACCTTTAAGATCAATTCTGATTACCAGTGAGCTACAGCAGTAACTGCTAATAAAAGCATTACAAAAGGTTCAGTCCCAGGCATATTCTTCTCTTCATTCTTTATAACAACCAACAACTCTTAACTCTCTTATTTTTCTAATCAATTCTCTACACTGAAATGACCGGTTGCAAGTAAGAAAACAGTAAACTCATGCACACGCACGTGTGTGCGCACCCACACACACACACACACACACACACACACACACACACACACACACATGAAAACTGCTTTGCTATTTGGAACTAATAAATGTCTCATTAATGTACAGTCAGTTAATATTGCAGACCTTGATCAGCAAGCTCTTCCGGTGGTTACTTATTGGTAATAACTTGGAATACTTCTTCATTGAGCTGTATCCTTTTACCCCCACATTAAACGGCACACTGAGAGGGTACTTACACAGCTTAAGCTGGCATACAAGCATTCAAATAATATAAACAAAGAATCGTGACAAGCCATTCCTCTTAATGTATTGCTTCCCTGCCTTTAATATGAACTACTTACAATTTCCCTACAGATATCCTAAAATTCAGATGCATTACAAAGGAAAACAATACAATTCTTACATTTATGCACTTAAGCCTGTGCAATGAGCACCACTGCAGCACACTCAACCAATACAACTGGCTCCCATTTCAAACAGTAGCCTCTTTTCTCTTGAACAAATTTACTATCACACTTATAAATAGTTGCTACTGTCCATCACTAAAATGTATTGCACTTCAGATACTCACTGTACTCAATAAGCAATTCAAATGAAACACTACTTGTATGAACTCCCTTAACTTTAGTTACTGCTTAAAGATCAATCATTGAGTCAGTGTCAGATAACTGGAATATGATACTTCAGGAAAGCAGCAATAGACAGACCTTCTGCTAATCTTGTAAGGACAACCTTATGCAAAAATGTTAATGCCACTGCTTTGATACACTACGTAAAGCATCTGTCTCAGCAGTGCCAACTCAGTAACAAAGTGACCCCTGGCATCCTTTATAGCTCTGCATAAATGCAAGCCCCAGTCTTCCATCTAGAGATGGTCTACAATTTCCTTTCCCTTATCTTCTTTCTCTTTCCCCCCCCTTTACTCCATTGTCTTTCCCATCACACCATATTTAGTTCATCTCTACATCCTTTCTAATTCAATTCCAAAATACTTTCCAACATTTTCTGTATACTCTTTAGCCCTAACAAAACACAAAATTGTTATTGTTATTTTATGTTGTGCTTCTTCTTTAAGTTGTTGGCTTGCAGCTATAATAATTGGTACAATATTTCTATTGGTGGTTTGTATCATGTGATGGATTTAAATGGCTTTTTAAATGCTAATTTGTTTTTGCACCATATAATTACATTGAGAAAGGGAGTATTCCCAAAAGATTTGTGTGCTTTTTAATAAACTGTTATTTTATTCCTTATTGATGTTGAGCTCTGGTGGTTTCACATTTCATTTGGATTTTTTACAATTGAGGTAATTTACACCGACATTGACCATTTTGTGTTGGATACTCTTTAACCCTACCTTTTACATATGAATTATTTGTATTTACAACATAATAATCTATATTGTGTTATCTAATATTGTTTGCAATGGGTCATGTCAATGTATGTTCTATATTTGCCAAATGGGAACAGGTTGCATCTTTATAGGGTGCTCAGTTCAGACTGCTTTCCTGGTTAACAACTGTAAATAAATCAAAATTATAACTGGGAACTGTTACAACATGATGTGCTTATAGTGTCTCTCCCTTGTCAGCTTTATTTTTTCTTTTTGTTATTCTAATTTCACTCTATAGAAGCAAGGTAGATTATGCTCTATCATTTATTTTGCAGTATTGTTTTACACATTATATATACTGTACATGTATTTTATATCTACACACACACACATATATATATATATATATATATATATATATATATATATATATATATATATATATATATATATATATATATATATATAAAAATACATGTGCAGTATGATTTATACTCAAAAATGTATATATAATGTGTAATATATATATATATATATATATATATATATATATATATATAGAATATGTTTATCTGTGTGTATGTGTCTATATATATATATATATATATATATATATATAGAGAGAGAGAGAGAGAGAGAGAGAGCTGTATGCATATGCGTATATATATATATATATATATATATATATATATATATATATATATCTAGAGATAGATAGGATACACACACATCCACATTGTATCATGATATTATGTTACGTTGAATCATTTTCTTTGTTTTCCAATAAGCATAAGTCAGAAAAAAACACCTCTCTCACACAATTAACAGGACTGTAGAAGAGTATAATGTTTGCTAAATTTTTTTTGCTTAAAAGTGAGCACTGCCCACTGGGTTTAGGCCAGGATTCAGAAATGGCCACAGTAGGTGTTACTCGATAGTCAAGTCATATGTCAATAGAATCTGTAATACCTGAGCCATACTTCAAGTGCTCGGTATTTGTTTGTAATGTTGTTAGCAGTAAAAAATGTAAGTAGGTACTTCATAGCTTGTGATATATCAAAACTGAAACAATTAAGGACAAAATTAATCTGAAAGAATAAAAACAACACTCTTGATAATGACTTTTAAGGTTTTTCTTTAAATTCTCAAGTTGTGAAGTATAAGCCAGGAAAATACATACCTATAGCAGATATGTTGAGTCATTCATATTTGTTTAAGCAAAACTTATGTAAATTGAATAATTTCCACATTTACCTGTTTCTGAAAAGAAGATTAAAGAGTATCTGCACTAAACTGAGAATAACAAAGAGACATAATGCTTTAAAACTTGGTAATAAATAGTTGCCAGAGGCTAAAAGGAAAGCAGTAAATCTTTACTTTTCATTTAAATAAACATCAGCTACAGAAATGATGTGATGTTTAAAGCTGATAATTAATTGTGCTTAATCAGCTGTTGAAAGAAATGTTAGCAAAATCAGGGAGTCAAACTTAAGAATTCTGAAGTATGAAGAAGGATCTAGAAGGATCTAGTGATATGCAACAGTGGCCAGGAATGTCAGTGCAAACAGAGCAAGAAGTTAAAGAGTGTTGAGTGTGCGATGCAAATTGAAATAATAACTCATTAGAAGCAGCAATTTCATGTTAATTCGGTTCAGATCTAGGAAGGACACACAGCAAAGTAGGAATGCTACTTTATATTACTTTCCTTGCTGTGTGCACTTGATTTGCATTTTTTTTTCTTTTTAGGTAAAATGAACACTAAACATCTTTATTAAATCAGCATATTTTAAATTGCAACATAAGTTCACATAAATTAGTAGAAAACTGTAATAATTTCCATTATTAATGTCATGCAATATACTGCCTAGTATTCCTGATGTGTTATTATTAAGGGCCACATAAATATGGAAGTTTTGAATTCAGGACTTTTGCAGAGCAATGCAAATTTAATCCCATGGTCTCCAGTCCAAAATCTCCAAAGTCAAGTGATCAAGACAAGACAAGCATTCAAACTGTTGAAAAGACTCATTAAAAACAACCAGTATTGACAGTTATCTTTATGCAAACATATGATTAGCTTTGCTGTAAAATACTGCTCCCCTGGATAGTGTACATCTTCCAACAGCTCAGTTATTAATAGTTTATCGATTAAAAGGGAGAATAAATAATTCATCTTATAGATTCATAGGTTAATACTAAGCTTACAGCAGGGAGACCCATTGAGAACTTTAGCCATATTACCCTTACAGAGACAAGAGCAGGTTAGTTCCCTCTGGACAGAAGACCATTTGTACTGGCATTGTACCAGGCATGAACTTGTAATCACCCATCCATTTACTGAGGCTGGTTTTGAAGCTATTGTGGAAGGTACTTTGCTTGACATATACAGAGAATTTATTCCAAAGGTAGGAAAGGTCACACATAAGAGACTTATCATGCCAGCAATAACTGTTGATTAACAATGAAGGGTTTGGTCTTTTTATTAGGTGTTTGTTGGATTGTTTGCTGTGTGTTGATAGAGAAAATAAAAAATGTATGGTCTCCACAACAAAAATCATTAAGCAAAGGTCACTTCTCATGAGTCTGTATGTGGCATTATAGAGGAAGAAGGGTTTTAGCTTGTTGTGATAGCTGAAGTGTCTTCAACTGGAAATATTTTTGTCAGAAATCTTTTTAGGTTGTACAAATCATTTAGTGTACAAGATAGAGTATTCAATTAAGTGTCTAATAAAGTAAGAGTCTTGAGAAACAATGACGTTGTTTGACCTACACTTTATGCCCTAACAAATAAGCTGTGACAGGTAGAAGGACATCTTAACTGTAACTTCAACACTGTGGTTTAAATAAAGCTTATTGCTAATCCAAAAACTCAGAAAATTATTTTCATGGTGATGCCAGTGATGAGATGAGGTGGGAGCAAGTGATTTACCAGAGGTAACTGAACATACTTCCTAGCATTTAGGGTGAGCTTGTGGCTAACAGACTAGGCACTGGTATAATACAGTCTTTATTGGAGAGTATAGTTGTCATGGGTGATTAACAACTGTGCCAAATTTGCAGTCATCTGCAATCCTGGTCAACCAGATACCCTGAATGCCTAAGTTTACTTCTGAGAACTAAATATTAAATAAGAGGGACCAAGACTCAGTCTTGTTGAACTCCACTAGCTGCAGATAAATAAGATATTCCCTTTTTCATTATTTCAACTTGAAACCTCAATGAAAGCCAAACCCTACTATCTGCAGATATGTCATGTTTCTAACTTTGTTTGACCCTGTCAGTACAGCAAAAGTGGATTGTTTGGCTATACTTTAGACATATGTGGCTTAAAACCCATACAGATGTCCATAATCATTAAGGACTGAGTTTTTAAAGCACAAACAAACAATCCAGTTATGCTGTACTGACAAGGTCTTAAAAAGTCCAACACATTGCAGCTAGTGGGATTTAGCTTTATTGGCCTAAATGTACCCATAAGGACTTAAAAAGTAAAAAGTTATGGACATTCAGAAGCCAAGTAGCTGAAACACTGGTATGTCCTTAAGATGTAATTTGCATGTGCCTCATGTGTCTTCCATACAGGAGGTTTAAGATACTATACAGTGAAGACTCTGGTTTGGCCGCATCTTTATTGCAGTTTTTTTTTCAAATTACCCAGACACAGGAATTGTCTGGTCTGTCAGAGAAATATTTGATGCTCCTGGCACTTTGCCATATCTGCACTGCTGTTCTTTCTAAGGTCTTCCCTCTTGTTTCCATACTTACTACAGAGCGGCATTTATCTATACTATTCAAATGGGCAGACAATGGGGTTCTAACCATTCTCCTTGGGCTTATTGGGGTCACACTTCCCCAGGTCCCTCTGCCCCTTTTGCCCTAGAGGATGAATTCTGAATTTCAAAGAGTTGTGGGGTGCTGTTTGCCATTTGATCTGTGTGCTTATACAACACCTGGTTTTTGATTACATGTCATCAAGACCATGATGTATCAAACTGTAAACCTATTGTCCTTACCCCCTTTGGCCACTCATCTGTGTACATATTTATGCACATTCTACATACCTTTTATGCCATCTTCTTCCTTCCATAATACACATGCTATAATCGCTGGCATTTTGTTTTACATTTGGAAATTTACTTTTCAAATAATTAATGTATTTGATCATTTTTAACACAGTCTAACTTCATTAAGACAGCCTAAGACTTTCTGACTCAGTAAATACCCAACTGTTGCTGTTTTTTTCTTCTGTGCATTACTGTTGGTATTAACATGGAACGCCACTGGATCACTGCTATGTCAGGATGCAGACACAGCTGTAGACCTCCAGTATAAAGTTCAGCCTTTCTTGCTGATCAATATGTGAATGAATGCCTCACAATCCACATCAGTTTCCATCATATAATTCAAGAAAGTTCAGCATATCCATAGCTTTGTAACTCTGAACATGTATTCATGGTTCCTTCGCCAGAACCCTGCTAAATATTAAAGTTTCATTCTTTTTTTCATATGCTGCATGTATACTCTGGATGACCATCCTTCCACCACCTTTATAGCTTCCACTCTACCCTGTCTCTGGTCAGATCTGTGCAGTGACTTATCTTAAATGACTGGGTTGTGAACTAGTCTGCTTTAATATCCATGTAATCAAAAACCTTCTTTTCTTTATAGCTGTCTCAAGATGGTTATCGTTCACAATGCTTTGGTTCACCCTTAATCCTTATTAATGAAATGGACCATCAAGTAGGTTACATCATAGGTTACATCATAGTTATTTTATGTCTTCAGAGAATGATCTGCTGCCTTCTCTACACTGATCCATCTTACAGGAACCTTGGAAAATTATGTATCTCAGCAGAAACATTTTTATTTAAAAAAAACTCACAAGCTTTGTCACAACATTGCTTTCTCAAGTGTATCAAAAGAAGAGGAGCAATGAACACAGCATATAAAAATAAAAACCACAAAGTATCAATTAACCAATTAAAATACTCTGAAATAATACCTTCACTTATGTTTATATGTAAAATAACATCATAACACTGACTTCATCAAAGACTTAATTCATAAAAGCTTGTGTGTGTTTAATTTTTTTTCTACCTTGGAGTTCTTTAAACAAGTTTTTGCTTTTTGCTTTGTTTTCTTGTTTTTTCCTTGGCTCAGAGCATTATCCATTGAGCTGCCCTTTTCCTGCGATATGCAAGTATTGCCAATGTCTTAATAATTCACTTAGCCTAAGCATAGCTTGTTATAAAACATATCTATAGTGGCCATTGTTGAGTAAAACAGCCAGTCTGTGTTAATTTCAAGAAAAGCCCTTAAAGTACAAAATAAAAACTTGTGTCTTTTTAAAAATAAAATATTTCAACTGTGGAACTCTTTGAGCAAGTTTTTCTTCTTGTTTTGTTATCTTGTCTTTTTCTTGGCTCAGAGCATTACCCATTGACCTGCCCTTTTTCTTTGAAAATGATGTACTTGCCAATGTCAATAAAATCTGTCCTGTGTTATTTGTGCTATGCCAGTACCACCAATGTCCTAAAAAGTCACTCATCCTAAGCATGACCCGTTACACAGCCATAGTGGCTAGTGTTGAGTAAAACAGTCAGTCTGTGCTAATTTCAAGAAAAGCCTTTAACAAAATTGGAAACAGATCTTGAGTCAGGGATTCACACTGATTTGTCTGATATGATTGTAATCTGGAGCACCCTTTTAACATTCTGTTCTCTCTTCATTTTTTGGTGTAACTTACGTACTTGGGAGACTAAAATGCAACCATTGCTGCTAGGTGCACTGCCATATTTCATACACATTTTGTTTCTGCCGCCTAAATGGCAAATACCTTAGTACCAGCTCCAGTTATAGCTCTTGGAATGGTGACTTTAAAGCACTTGGTGCCCAGGACTCCTTATACTTTGCAGAATCCAGTACTACTGTTGATATTGTTCCCTTCGATAGATCCAGCTCTAGAACAAAGGAACCAAACCTGCGTAGCTGTAAATAGGAAAATCTATCAATAACTAAGTTAGTCTACCCTAGAAGCTATCTGCCAGAAAAGGTCCTATTCATTTACGTACTCTGAAACATCAGCTGTGTCAGTATCATTTGCTCTGTCTAATTTGGACACTCCTGTTATGAGCTAGTACTGCTTCCAGATTGTCTGCATAATTCCTACTGGTTGGCTATGTTCCCAAATCTCTCTAGCTAACCAAATGGGAATTAATTCCAAAATTGCAATTTCCCAATTATTTAATTCTACCTATTGCAGTGGACATGGACAATTATTAGGAACTCACCTAAACTTATTTTCTCTGCTACATCTAAGTAATTTTCCCGACCTGTCATGCTTACAGAAAACACTCCATTAAATTTCTCCAAAAATGTTTGATACACATTTAGACATTTTCCTGTATATTAACCTATATTTATCTCCAATCTTAGGTAGAACAATGCCTTGTCTAGTCCATAAATGTTATGCACTGCTGTAGGTGCCTCTAAAATTAAATAGCGCTACTAGAAGATAAATAGCGCTATTAGAAAGTATCAGTATCCTTTTAAGTACCATTTCTGCTTTTCTGTTTATCAAGAAATCATCCATATAATGTACAGATTTACTCAACAGATCAGCCCACCCATATCTAGTGAAGAGCTCTGCTGCAAGTTTTCAAAAATGGCATATGCTATTGCAAAACCCATGAATATAGCTTCAGTGCAACAGGGTTTATTAGCCATTTCTATACTCAGCAAGTAGCATTCTTGAAGACTGGTGGGGGTGGGGGGACAAGTAACAAGCACACACCTGTCTCTGTGTCATTCAACCAAGGGTTTGATTAAATGTGTTTCAGATTAAAGTTTTAGATTTGCTGTGATTACATAAAAAGTTTCTTAGACGTAATGAAGTCATAGGCAATCAAACCATTTGCCCCCTCAGGTACTCACCAATACTTATTTTTTCTGCTGCATCTGTATAAATCTACATAAATACACAAGTATATAGATATAGATAGACAGATTGATGTACAGAGATATTTGCAGTTAGTCTTTTTTGTTGTTTCCCTTTTCTTTAATAGAATAATCAGTGCACCATACAAAAATCACAAAGACTCTCCATAGCCTGCTGAAACGGATATCTCACAATTTCACTGTGCATCACAACCTAGTACAGCTCTACACTCTCTGAATTCTGTACAAGCTGCCTATCATAATACTTACATTCATCTCTTTTTTATTTTTAAGTCTGCCCCCTTTCTTTTGACATAACTTGTTAAAACCTATCCACACTGTCCAAGCAGCTATTAATTTATCCTTCAGATATACATTAAACTGAGGTTCCATGTACTTCAGTCGGTCGTAGCTCAGGTGGCTGTAAATGATCACACAGTACTTATCGAAAAGATCAAGGGAGGTTCTACAATACCCTGGTCAAATTTACCCTAGCAATAGGAAAACCATGAAAAGAGACCAATAGCTAGTGGAACTAAACAGGTCAACAAAGGATAAGTATATAAATTAATAAATTAAAAAAAAAAGTTGTCAACAAATGACATCAAATCGATAAGAAACATTCTTTCCACATAAACATCCCTACTCGATATAATAGCAAGTGCATTTCTACTTGATGTGTATATTTCTAACTATATCTAAATATTTACAGTACAGCACTTATGTTTATGAGAACAAGTGCATTATACCTTTGTTATGCATGATTTATGTAGAAATGATATTAATAAACTAGTCAAGCATGTGTGTCTCCAATAAACTATGTCACTTCATCATTTTGCCCAATTTTAGGGAACATCTCTCTAGTAAGTCGCAAAAGGTCAACCTACATTTGCTGCAGAGGCAGAAAGTCCTAAGTGAAACCCAAGTGACCAGGGTTTGAATACCAGCCATGGCACTTGAGAACCAGGCAAGAAGGGAAAGAGCTGAAGGGGATCATCCTGCTTGCCTTTACTGGGGAGGTGTGGAGGGTAGTGAATACTCAGAATGCATGAGTGGAAGTGTGATTCCTCTGGAGGAGACTGGAAAAATAACTTACTGTACTTGAGGGAGGGGAACAGAGCTGCTTTTTGGCAATGTCTCTTCTGAAGTGAGGGATAGCTCATTGCATGCCCTCCACCAGCTCCACAAGTTGGACATTCAGTGAATGATAGAAATATAAAGAAAAACCTCTAAAACTATCCCCAATGGCCTTCGAAATTATGTCACATCCTGGTCAACCTTCACCAAATGGGGGAATGAATGGGCCAATTGGCCAGGAGGGGAAAGATGGTAAACAGACAGCAAGTGAAAGACTGATAAAAGAAAAACTAAAAAGGTTAATGGAATACCATTCTTGAGGTTACACTTCAGCTAACTCATATTTACATTTTTTTTCCAATAGCTAAAGCCCACTTTTTGCCCCCGAGCTGCACTTCAAAGATGTTTGCTCTCTCAGGTCCACAGCAGGTAGCACCCACCTTCCTTCATGCTCCCTTTGCAAAAAAAACTTTTTGAAAAAATAATTTGCTGATATCAGTCCTGCTTCTGGGATCCCTGCCCCTGGTAGCTTGATATCAACCCCCTCTTTCCTTATTTATTAGAACCATTGTTAAATTACCTAAAAAGGAATACAAACACAGCTATTTTCCACATCTGGGTAAATCCCTTGCACTTGATGGATGGTGAAGCAGACAAGCATACAAACTTTAACACAACTATAACATTTACTGAAGAAAATACTGCAAATATGTAAAATGATATCTTGTGTGCTTGGATATTTATTGTACTTCAATAATTCAATGCCTACAATACATTTAACATTTACATTACTTCCTAGCATTATGTTATTATTAGATATGTCATACATCAAGCAGTAAAATCTTGGTATGCATTTATAACATCTGTTTGTTATACGTGACTATTGTCAGTGTTGCTACAAATATGTAGGAGCTCAGATTGTGTCTGAAATAATGCTAGGACCAGTCCATCCACCTAACAAAGGTTAATAAAAAATACCACAGACTGCTGCCTGGCTAAGCCATAAAAGGCTCCTTCTTCCCCAAATTAATTACCTTCTTTGCAAGAAAGAATAATTCAAAACTTTAATGCAAATTGTGCAAACAGCCTGCCATATTTCTTTCTCCAGATAGCATTACTCACTTAGACTATAACAGCTTCATTTCCCTGCCAACATGAATTCTGTCTTACTTGAGAATCGCTTACATTTAATATGTTATCTTAACAAGGCTCAGTTATTTCCCCTAAACAAAGGTAGTTAAGAAGTAAATGCTTCAACATATACTAAGATTCAAACCCCTTAACTTTTATCCTTTTTATTTTAGGCTTGTACTCAAAATTTTAAATGTATTTGGCAAACACAAAAAAAGAACAAAATTGTGAGAAAAAAGCAGGGTTCCTTAAAATGTGAAACAGTGAAAGGTATGTCCCTGTGAGTTTGCTGAACTGTCTCCATCTTATATGTGCCGTGAACATCTGAACAAAAACACTGCAATATATATTTCAAAGTTCATTCTGTCTTGAGATCAAAATTACTGGGAGAAATATTAACAACCTCAAATATGTAGTGCATAACTTACTTAATGTCTATCTGTCACAATTCTTTGTTATTACTTGTAAAACCATATTTTTGACTATATGGACCTTTGTTTCACAATATGATGCATCTGTTATTTAAAATCTTATGGCAGTGTGATGTCTTTGCTCCTTAAAATCTTATCTAGATTTTTCCAGATCTTTCTTTCCAAACAGCAAATATCACTTAATTTCAAGGCTACAATCATCACTTGCAGTGATCTTTAAGCTCAGGGAAGTAAACTTTGGCACTACTTCTACTTTTTCACCATCTGTTTGCAAAGAATTGATAGGACTGTGACACAATGTTATGCATTTAATTATGTATGTATGCATGTATTTATGTATGCATGTATTTATGTATGCATGTATTTATGTATGCATGTATGCATGCCTGCATGTATAAATGTACATATGCATGTATGCATGTACGTACGCATGTATGTATGTATGTATGCAAGTATGTATGCATGCATGTATACCTGTATGTATGTATGTATGTATACATGCTTATAAGTATACATCATGTATGTAATACATGCATGTACGCATGCATGTATATATGAGTGCATGAATGTATGCATTGTATATATGCATTTTTGATAGTGAGCAACAAACTGGCTTTTGCATTTTTTTACTTTTACCTTCAACAGGTTCTTCAACTCTTCCTCACTTTCAGCCATCACAGTGGTTTCTTCTGCATATCATTTACTAATATTTCTCCCAGCAACTTTAATTCCAGCATCTGATTTATCTACTCCTGGATTTTATATGATATATTCAGCATATAAACTAAATATATAGCGTTGTCATACTGATTCTCCAATCTTAAAAATAGGTCAGTTATTACTGTATTCAGTATTCAGTTTGTTTTCTTGTTCTGCATGCAAATTACAAATTCCCCAGAAGACAAATAAGCTGACCCATATCCCAGTTTCTCTAATAACTTGCCAGAGTTTGTTTTGGTCCATGCAATCAAAAGGCTTTTGAATACTAAATAAAGCCGAAATAAACATGCTTCTACATCTCCCTCATTTTCACCATTATTCAGGAGATGCAAACAATTTGGTGTCTGGTGCTTCTGCCATTTCTAAAACCATGTTGTACATTTGGCAGTTCCCTTTCCATGTACTGCTGCAGTCCAGCTTGCAGGATCTTGAGGATTACCTTCAAAACACAGAAAATGAGTGCAATTGTTCAAAAATTTGCGCACTCTTTTTGGAATCATGGACCTTTTCCAACAAAATGGCCACTGCTGTGTTTTTCAACTTTGTTGGTAAAATCCAATCAGCATTGTAACACTATCATCTTTCCAAGAATTAAAAAAATCACCTGGAATTCCATCACTCCCTGAAGCCTTTTTATTAACAAGGCTTTCTAGGGTCCATTTATTTTTACGCATCATGAAAGATGAAACTTCTGGTTCTCTATCCATTTGGCCTGAGCTTTTAAAACTGTCCTTCACATCATCTACACATTCCCTTGAACTAACTGCACTATATATATTTCTCATTTCTTTAATTTAATTCTAAACATTGAGACAACAAGCTGATGGTCTGAGCCACAGTCAGATCCAGGTGTTGTTTTTCTTGACTATACAGAACACTTACATCTCTGACTGCAAAGTATAAAGCCTGTCTGATTTTGACATTGACCATCTAGTGATAGTCATGTGTAAAGTTATCTATTATGCTGTTGAAAGAAAATGTTTGATATAACCAGTAGATTATCTTGCCATTAATCTAATAGTTGATACCCTGCTTCATTTTGTACTCCAAAGCCAAACCTGCCCATTATTTCACCTGTACCTTGGCTAACAGCTTTAGCTTTTCAGTCACATATAATGACTGTAATATCTTTTAGGTATTATTTCCAAATGTTGCTGCAGATCATTGTAGAACTGGGCAACTTCTTCATCTTCAACATCTGTAGCTAGTGCATAAATATGTATCACTGCAATATCAAATAACTTACTTTTTAGACTTTTTAGATCATGCTATCATGTTTGGCTTGTAATTGAGCACTGATTTTGGCACTCTTTTATTAACTTAATAGGCTAGTGCATTTCTTCTGGAAGATTTTTAAACACAGTAGAAAATCTTATGATTATAAAATGACATATTCCAGTCTACTTTAATTTACTAGTGCCAAAGATGTCAATGTTTACAATTGTTCTGTCTTTATTAATTACTTAAAGTTTACATTGGTTCATAGTTCAAAACATCTATTTTCCAGTAATGTTATTGTCTTTGCAGTATCAGACATTCCTTTAATCTCTGAGCACATCAGCAAATGGATATCCTTCATGTTTTAAACCATATGGATCATAAACTGCAGTGCTACTTATAACTGTCCTCTGCATTTCTCCAGCAATTTTCTGAGCACCTTCATTGCTGAGGTTCTCATTCTCCACTGTCATTTTGGCACATTTTTGTTTGCGTTTGTCCATAAGGATTTCTTGACTAAAATTTCTTGGATAAGTTTTTTTTATCTGCTCTCCTTGTCATGATCTGCTTGTTTTGGGGGTGGGGGGACTACTCAGTATAACTCACTGAGATACTAAAGCCAATTTATTATTATAAGGTAAAGACCCAGAAAGGGGAATTTTTTCTTCTATCTGGTGCATTTGGGATTACACTTTCAAACTGGTATTCCACTTTAGAATTCTTAGACCCTAAAAGAAGTAAAGTATATATTTGTGCATTAATTTTTGAATTCACTGATCATACCTTTCTGCCAATGACCTTAAGTCCCTTTGTAGGCTTTCTCCCATATTTTCTGCAGTCTACACTGTGTTAATATCATCACAAACAAAGTGATTATTTCCTCAGTGCCTCTCTTGATGACTTGCATTCAAAATAATATGTATTTTTGCTGGCAGGGTTTCAGTCTTAAGAGTATATAGCAAATAGTGACCTCATGGCACAAAGAGATAAAGGGATAAAGCTATTACTTTTACCTGGTTGACCAGTGTTCATTCAGTGGCATGGGTATTGGAGTGGTCATAGACTGAGGATGGGAGTGAGTGGCAGATGTCAGCTTGCCCATCCTGTGCCAAGGGATGCAGGGATGCAACTTAGGTTCACTGCAATACATGTCATTATGAGCTTGGCTTTCCCTGTGCTGCATAAGTGCAAGCTTGAGTAATCAGCAGGTTGCTCGTGTGCAGAAGTGTGTATATAACACCCAAGGGCAGTGATCCTGGACATGGCAAGGCTGCTGTAAGATGGGGACAGTTAGGGCACACTCCCTGCCAGTGGTATGACATTGTACTACCATCCTTGATCTCCTATCTAGACCTAGACATAAGTCAGGTTTGGACCAATGGAGGCAAAGCTGGGCCTGCTATGAACCATTTACAGATTGCCTGTGTCCATTAGAGACATAGGTGCCAAGCCAGGGATGAATTTCATGTTCCCCATCCGATTGTCCAAGTTGCACTTGAATTGGGTTAAGGAGGAACTCTGCTTCATATGGATGAGGAGTCTGTTCTAGAGACTGGGTAATCTCTGGGATACATACCTGTCTCTCCAGCAGGTCCTGTTTATATCACAGGCAAGGTTTAAGTCTTTAGAGTGAGCAATTTTTGTGCTGTTTGTTTTGCGGATATGCAAGAGGTCCATCTGAGTAGGGTCTGACAATGCCCTGTATGTCAGGCATAGATCTCCCCTCAAAAGCCTGTAGAAGACACAATACAGGGATAGGGCCTTGAGGTGGTCTGCATAGGACATTTTACTTAAGTCCTGTATTCCTTTAGTGAGGAACCTCTGTGGATATTCCATTTGTTGGATACGCCTGGTTAGGTACATACCAAAGGGGGTATTGTACTGAATGACAGGTCTGATGAATGCCCAATACAGTGGAACATGACTTCCTTGGACATAGATGCCATACCTTTGTTTATAAGTTCAACATCACAGAATGATTTTCTCACTACTGTAGATATGTGATGATCATCAAAGACTAGATTACTATCTATGTGTGTCCCTATTTCCCAGACTACTGGGTCAACTCTAAGGGGTGTATTGTCAATATGATAGCTACCAGGGGTGGATGACTTCTTCAAGGATATTGTTATGCATTTCTTGGCATTTAGTTTTTGTCCATGGCTCTGACAACAGTTGTTTGTCTGTATCAGCCCCTCCTGGAGAACATTTGTGTCAGTGTGGGAGTCAATGACAGCTCCTAATTTGCAATCATCTGCAAACTTAGTCAGCCAGAGATCACTGACATTGGCCTTGACTTCAGGGAAGGAAATGCCAAAAAGGAGCTGTGACAAGTGGAGTCTAAGGGATTCCACTTGTGACTGGCCTCTTTGTAGAGGTGGACTCCCCAGTTCTAAATTCCTAGGTCCATTTCGTGAGCCAGTTGGCTATCTACCAGGTGACATACAAGTTTGTACCTAACCTCTTGAGTTTACCAACAATGCCTGAGTGGGTATTGTGTCAAATACCTTGGTCAGGTCAAGGTAGGCAGTGTGAACCATTTTGCCCTCATCCATTGCTTTGGTGACCTTCTCAAAGAAGTCCACCAGGTTGAGTAGGCACGATCTGCCCTTGATGAAGCAAAATGGGTAGGGTCCAGTGTTTGGAGGTTTACTATATCACAACTGAACATTTCTATGATAATTCTTCATTTGGTATCAGTTGTGGCTCGGTAGCAGGCCCCCACCCCCATAGTCAGCTGTTCATGGTTAACTTCAACTGCTCTCCTCTGGGCTGATGAAATTATATCAGTAGCCCGATGATGTGCTTGAACATAAGTCCTGGTGTGACTCCCTGCTGTGTTGACATTATTGACTGTCTGGTTCCAAATCTACATTTTAGCAGTCATATCCTTTCTCTCAAGCAAAAAGGCTCCATGGTGCCTGCATGCCTGCACTATTACATTGTTTTCAGAGTCATTGAAAGGGGGTTTACGTGGATTTGTATGCTTAGGTGCCATAATCCTATGCAACATAAAGCAGAATAGGATACAATACATAAGTATCACATTAGTAACTTCCTTGCTTATATACACATATTTTCAGCATTAAGCACTGGAGACACATATTTCAGTTATTAAAAGTGAAGGTCACTTGGTTGTACCATACCACACTCACACACACAAACCAATGTTTGGTCCAAAACAAGGAATACCACTTTGGTAATATTTCCCACTGAAATAACAGGATGACTACACATTTTCAAGAGAAAACCTCTTGAAACACAACTTTTGTAGTGGCAGCACACAAATGGTACTTGGTTCCCCTACCCCCAAAACAACAAGCAAATGAAAGTTTGTACAAACCAAGGAATACCACATAATTCAATTTTTACATATGCTTTCAACAGAATTCTCACAATTTGTACAGATTTACAACAGAAAAGACAATTTTACATGCTTTCCAATTACCTCTCACTGAGTTCATTACTCCCCTGAAGGTGTCTCTGTGTCATCTTAAAAGCATAACTTCCTGTATCATTAACATAGTACATTACATTTCCCTGAAATAACATAGAAGATTGTAAGATAATTTTAACAATAACACTTGTGATGAAAGTTAATAATCTGTCTATCTGACAGATGTAAATGCCTGCCAAAATGCCTATGCCAACAGTGAACTCATACAGATAAAAGTTCCATTTTCTGCTGCATATATATAATTTGCTTTGCAACATGTTACAAAATCTAGAATGTACTTGAAAAATACAATCATACCTTAACAAGATTAGAAACCTTCTCTGCAGATAAATCAAAAATAATAGAAATCTTCAGTTTTTTTCAAATACAGAAGTCTCCTCACCTTGAAGTTCCCTAGCTACACTATTACCTTTTTATAGTGTAGATTCAGGCCTATGAGCAGAGTGAATATGCAGATAAGGTGTAAACTCATTACAATTGCTAAATCTCAAACTTTTTACTTTGTGCAACTGGTATAAACATAATGTAGGCACTACCCCACTGTTATTTGCTAATGGATTACAACTGTGAATGATTAGTAGGAGGGAGAGGGAAGACACAACAGCAATTCAGACTACATTACCTGTATTGGGTATGTCAACCAGGATACACTTACAAAGTGTAGAAGTAACTCTAACAATATTTTAAATGGAAGTAAACAGCACACATTTCTCATTTTTGTTCACTAACAGCCAAACTCTCCTGGCTTTGCTGAAACAATACTAATGTGTTCATTGCCATGTATTTATATTGTGCATTTAAAGGACAATTATACAAACTGCACTGTAGACTGCATGTCTGAGAGAACAGCACTTATGAGAGTAGAATAAACACAATATAAAGAGAAGATAAGAAGAATAAACACAATATAAAGAGAAGACAGAGCTGCACTGGTGCAAATATAATCATAAAATGTTGTGTGATCACTCATTGCACTAAATATGTAAGCTACACATGTACAAAATGTATATGTCTTCTTAATACCGTGGAGGAGATAGAAATTGCTTTTCTCACATGGTTTTCATTTCTGTAACTGTGATGCCTCTGCACTGGCCCAGTAATCAAGGAGCCTCAATCCTCACCACTGACAACTGCTAGGGGACATACACACACTGGGATGATGACAAGTACACACACAGTAAAGTGCAATTTCGCTTAAGAGCACACAGAGACCACAATCAATCTGGGGCTGGTTTCTGCCTCTTTCTCCAGATACCCAATAAGACTCCCTACTGTCACAGCGATAGGGTTAAGATCTCAGCTGAGTGGCCAAGTCAAGACCTCCAGCATCTTTTCTGTCCAACCAGTGCTTTGTCTCCCTGCCCAAGTAGCTGACACACACACACACACACACACACACACACACACACACACACACACACACACACACACACACACACACACACACACACACACACACTCACACACACACACACACACACACACACACACACACACACACACACACACACACACACACACACACACACACACACACACCTAGGGAATGGCACAGGTTTACTAGCTATGCCTCCTTCTGCCCAGACTATAAGGAAGTTTCTACAGCCACCAACCCCTACTTATCATCTACTATAATGCCCTTACAAAGGGTGCTCAATCCTACTGTGTAATGTTACTATTATCCAAATGGTAGTCTGACCAAGACTTGCAAGTCTATTAATTCCTGTACGATGTCACCAAATACATATGCAAGTACTCTATGAGCTCAAATATTTTCCACAAATATCAGCCACAAAGACAGGTTTAACTATATTTAATAATAAATAATAAAAGAACAAGACAATACTCAGTCAATCAACACAGTAACTGCATAGTTCAAAATCACAGGAAATATTTTAAAACAACATTGCATGACAGTCTCAAATAAATACAGAAAACATCTAAACTAATCTTTATTATATTCCTATCTATATCTAAGAGAGATAATAAGACGTAAATCTTACTTACAGCAAGGCAAGTGCAGATGGTGATGATGAGTGGATGTTCTTGCTAGGTCCAAGACAAAATACAAAATGTGCAGTCCCTCTCTCTCTCTCTCTCTCTCTCTCTCTCTCTCTCTCTCTGTGAGAGTTCTTAAATTAATATCAAATATTACTGCTGGTTTAGCTTGGATGACATCACTTTTTGTCACCTGACTTCAGTTCCCAGGCTAAAATAGAAACTAACAGAATTTAACATCTCTGTGTTAAAATACATATCTCTCAGATGTTTGCTCAGAACTGTGCAGCTGCTGGGAAGTCATAAAGCAATAAAACACTTTTACATTTTAAACCTAGGAATTACTTCTCTTTCAAGACAATACAAAAACTTCTAGCTCTAGACATTGTGTCTGCTTCTGCAGTGAAACTGAAAGATAGCATCTCTTGTTTATGGCCCAGCTATAAAGTAACTTAAACTCAACAATTCTTAAGTTTTGCAAGTTAAGCTGCTATGTTCCAGCAGGGTATGCTGTGGTTGCATTCTTGAAGCTCAGTACATAACAAACAGTTCTGTATAAATAAATCAATATTCACTAATGACATAGAATATTTACAAAATTCCAGATAGCTTGGCTGGCAGCATGAAATCCCCCCCCCCAAAAAAAAAAAAAAACTCAAGCTAGTTTTTCAAGTGACCCTTGAGAAACATTGCTTGAGAGGTTGAGCCTATTTGGGAATAACTTACCCCATTTCCTGTCTTGAAAGCCTATCTGCATTGGCATTGCTAACCCACTGCAATGGCTGCACTGTCATATCATATGCTTGAACCCTAGATTTCACCTTAGTAACTTGACATTTTGCTGGCTGGTTCAATGTAGCCATGTTAAGGGATTGTGGTCTGTAACTACAGTAAATGTCCTTCCCTTCAGATATGGCTGAAGTTTCTGCTGTGCCCAGAATATGGCTAGGCATTCATTTTCTACAGATGCATAGCATTCTTCCCTGGGTTGTTGCCTACTACTGAGATATAAAACTGGGTGCTCTTCTCCCTGTGAGGGAACCTGTCTAAATACATTCCCCACCCCAGAGTTTGAAGCATCCACCTGCACAACAAATTATTTGCTGTAATCTAGACTGGCTAACACAGGAGGTCCTCCCAAAGCTCCTTTAAGATTCTGGAATGCCTGCTTACATGCTGGGGTCAAGATTATCTCATCTGGCCTGTTTTTCCTTGTCAGTTCTGTGAGAGTGCAGCTATGGTACTATAATTGGGAACACACTTTCTTTAGTACCCTTGTTTCCCTAAGGATGCCCTCACCTGCTTTTTGGTAACAGAAACTGGCCAGCCTGAATGGCTTCCACATTGGCAGCTTCTGGCCTGATCTCACCACTCCCCACTCATCCCAAGTAGGAGACCTCTGCCATATCCACCTGACATTTGCTGGACTTAAAGGTCAACCCTGCCCTCTGTAGCCAGCCCAGCACCTCCCAGATATGCTGAAGGTGCTCATGCCAGAAATGGCTGTAGATGGCAATATCATCTAGGTAAGCAAGGGCAAAATCTCCTGCTCCTGCTATGATACAATCTACCAGACTCTGGAAAGTTGGTGGGGCATTTTCACCCCAAAGGGCATCACTGTGAACTCATAAAAGCCAAAAAGAGTCACAAAGGTTGACCTCTCTCTAGCACTGGGAGTCAAGGCCACTTGCCACTAACCCTTGGTAAGATCAATAGAGGTGAGATACTTAGCCTCACCCAGCTGCTCTAGGGCTTCATCTATCCTAGGCATGGGGTAAGCATCTGACTCTGTGTGACTATTTAATTTCCTGTAGTCCACACAGAACCTGGTACTGCAATCCTTTTTCAGTACCAGCACCACTGGGGAGGCCCAGGGAACTGCTGGACTCCTGAATTACCCCTAGTTCCAACATTACCAGTATCTGCTCCCTCAGAGTCTGTTCGACTCTCTCAGGCACCCTACAAGGGGCCTGCTTAATAAGCCTTTGGGATCCTGTATCCACATGGTGCTCCACTAGGTGGATGCACCCTGGTTTCCCAGTGAACATGCCCCCAAACTCCTGTAACACTGCTCAGATTTCTCAAACCTGGGTGGGGGATAGCTGCTGGGATATTGCTATCCCTTCAACTGAGGTGTTAGTCTGAGCCTCACTGAGGAGATCAGTCACCAGATCCCCCTCAGAGTCCTCCTGCCATGTACTCCAAATACTCAGCATGAGGGACTCCCTATCATGGTAAGGTTTTGTCATGTTAACATGATACAATTTGTGTCCCTGCCTCCTGCCTAGCAGTTCTGCCATGTAATTAACATCACTGATCTTCCTTGCTACCGTGTAAGGTCCCTCCCAACCTGCCTGCAGCTTGTTGTATCTGTCAGGAATGAAAGCCAATACCTGCTGCCCTACAGCATATTCTCTAACTCAAGCATTTCTGTCATACCAGACCTTTTTTCTGCTGTTGGGCTTCTGCAAGCTTCACCTGGGCCAAGCCCATGAGTTCCCTGAACCTTCTCCTGAGGTTTAACACATATGCACAACAGAGTCCTTGTGGTATTCACACTCATCCTCCCACTCATCTCAAATCAAATCTAGAGGTCCCCTCAACCTATGCCCATGCAGCAACTCAAAGAGTAAAAAAAACTATGGATTCCTGGGGAACCTCTCTGTAAGCAAACAACAGATGGGGCAAATGTTTGTCCCACTCCCTCTTGAACTAGTCTGCAAATGCCCATAGCATTGTATTGAGTGTAGACTTTAACCTCTCAACAAGACCATTACTCTGAGGATGGTAAGGGGTGGTCTTTAAGTGCTTCACCCCAAAGTACTTCCACAGAAAACACAGCAGGTCTGATGTGAAATTGGCATCTCTGCCAGTCAGTATTTCTTCTGGAAAACCTACCCTGCTGAAATTCTCTAACAAAACATTTGCCACCTTTTCTGCCTTAATGGAGGACAGATCCACTGCCTCAGGGTATATGGTAGCAGAATCTACTACCACTAGGATATAATTTTTCCCTGTGGAACTTGAGGGACTCAGAGGCCTCACAATCGTCATAGTTGCCCTCTGAAATTGCTCCTCAATCACAGACAAAGGCATCAAATGAGCTTTCACCTTGTCTCCTGCCTTGCCTACCTTTTGGCACTGCTCACAGGTCCTACAGTACACTGTTACATCTCTGGAAATTCCAGGCCAATAAAAGTTTTGCATAATTTGTCTCTTTGTATGTTTTATGTTCATATGACCTGCAAAGGGAATATCATGGGCTATGGCTAGAAGTGGCAGATGATAGGCTCTGGGCACTACCAACTGCTGTATTCTCTCACCCTCTAGCCCTTCCTCATGGGTCCACTCTCTGTGGAGTAACCCTTTGTCCAAGTATACAGATTTCCCCTTCCCTTGAGAATCAGGTGCCATGCTAGCTACCTCCCACTGGCCTTGTAATGTAGGTGCCTGTCTCATCTCTCTCTCTTAGTAAACCTTCCCAGTTCCCCTTCCAGAGGAAGTCTGGTATTCTATGACAGCAGTGCCTAACTGTCAGCCTGGGTACTACTGCTCACCTCTGCCCTTGCAGTCACTCTGTCCAAGGGAACATTAGTATCCACAAGCAGCTGTGGCTCACCTTCAGTCTCACTGCTACAGGCTAGCTCCCTCCCTGAAGTAACCACCTCACCACTCCTGCCTGCAAGTGTGTGGTCTGTCTGGATCTCCCCCAGGCTACCAGACCCACACAATTGTCTCCAAGTTTGACTGCATGTAACTGCATGAACAGAGGGTACTGCATTATCAAAATCATTCCCTATCAGGACATCTGCAGAAATATCCTCAAACACACCTAACTTGCTGGCTTCCTTTTCTACCCTCCCAGTCAAGGTGACCCTAGCGAAATATATTTGGAATGGGGTCCATCCTAAAGCTATGACTGGAGTAGACTGCTCAAGCAAGTAGTGTTCTTCTTTAACCAATGCAGGCTTCGCAATGGTTAGGCCAGAGGCTGTGTCTCTCTTAGCAGTGGCCTCTTTTCGATCTGTTAAGATAGGATATACCCTCTTGTGGTAGTTGGGTGCCCTTGTTATCTCGAGATAACTTACTTGTGGCATTTTGTCATTCCCACTTACTAGCTTTCCAACCTTTTGTTCCCCACCTTGCCTCCATGAACATATATATGTTACATGGCCCCACTGGTTGAATTTAAAACATTTAACCCTTGGTCCTGGATGTGTACCTGGACTAGTGACTTCCCCTGCTACTGGCAGACTCTGTTGGGGCAGTCTGGGCTGCCAATACGGGTTCCCTTAGATCCATGAGCAGCACTGGGTGCCCCTTTCCTATGCAGTGATGCCCTGCTTGCTAGATATAGGTCTCCCTTCTTCCCCAACCCATCTGCAGTATTACATTGTCTATCAGCTAACCAGATTCTCATGTCTCAGGCAAAGTGCTAAGGAGTTGTTCCCTCACCAAAAGGTCTGCCAGCCCTTCAAATGTGGTGACCTGACATGCACTTACACACCTATGAAAATAAGTGCTTAGTTCAGCAACATATTCACACACACTTTCATCTGCCTTCGGTCTATGCTCACAAAACTTTTTTCTATAAGCTTCAGCTGTTAACTTAAAGCATTTTAAAAGACAGTTTTTTACAATATTATAATTTAAATAATCAACATCAAATAGTTTAGAAATAGCAGTTACAGCTTTCCCATGGAGTAAGGGGGTCAGGAACTCTACCCAGACCCCTTGGTCAACATTATACTGTTTAAATACCCTCTCTAACATATGAATGAAACTATCAGAATTACCCCCCCCCTTCTGTAAATTGTGGAAGAAATTTACTGACCTTTGTTGCTTCTGGGGTTCAGTTGCTCACTTCCTCATTACCTCCATGACTCTGGTGTAGAGTAAACATCTCCTTTTCATGTTGCCTCTGCCTCTCCTTCTCCTCTGTCTCTAGACGTCACAATTTCTCATTTGCCTCAGCCTCTAGACATCTCAGTCTCTCTGCTGTTTCTATTTCCAAATGCTTGGCCTGCAGCTCAAGTCTCTTTAACTCCAGATGTATTTTTAAGTCCTCTTTGGAAAGGTTGAGCTGACCATTTTCTGAGAGCTGTACATCTCCAATGCAGCCTGGTTGTCCTCCTGATCACTGGTCTACAATGCAGCTGTGCCCAAAGCAACAATCATTTCTGCCTTAGTCAGGTTGGCATGCACCAGTCCTTTAGTCTAGTACATCTCAGCCAACTGGCTCTTTGTCTGCTTGCCATACTCCTCTGCTGACATGCTTGCCTGCTCTCCCTGACTAACTAAGCTAACAATAAATAAATAAATAAAACAACTGTGATGTGAAACTCTGAATGTTCACTGCATGGCTGATTGAGAGTACAAACACCTTCAGTGACCATGGTACACAGGCTACAGGAATTCAATATCCACACCACTACAAGCCAATTAATATGTGATATGGATATCTCACCACTGTCAACCATTAAATAATATGTGATGTCATTACTATCACTAATTAATATGCGATGCCCCTGCACTGGCCCAGTAATCAAGTAGCCTCAATCCTCACCACTGGCATCAGCTAGAGGATGTGGGTCTATATCATATGAGTGGATAGGAAACACTACAAACGCTCATAATCTCAAAAGTACCGGACCTCAAAGAGTTTTTTCTGAGATTGTGGTACAGTAAAGAATGGAATATTTGCCCTTTCCTCACTGTAGTGCAATTTCGAAGTTGGAGTATATACTTAGCGGGGGGTGTGAGGGGGTGCACCCCCCACAATAACAAGTTCAAGGTCTGGTACTTTCGAGATTGTGAGCATTCATGGTTTTTCTTATTCACTCATATGATATAGACCCAGGAATGTACACACTGGGAGGATGACAAGTACACAGACAGTAAAATGCAATTTCCCTTAAGGGCACACAGAGACCACAATCAGTCTGGAGCAGATTTCTGCCTCTTTCTCCAGATCTCATATAAAACTCACCACTGGCACAGCTATAGGGTTAAGATCTCAACTGAGGGGCAAGCCAAGACCTCCAGGACCCTCTCTGTCCAACCAGTGTTTCGTGTCCCTGCCCAAGTAGCTGACACACACAGACTTTGAGATTTGATTCATATACAAACACACACACACACATACACACACACACACACACACACACACACACACACACACACACACACACACACACACACACACACACACACACACACACACACACACACACACACACACACACACACACACACACACACACACACACACACACACACACACACACCTGGGGAAGGCTGGCACAGGTTTACTAGCTATGCCCCCTTCTGCCCAGAATATAAAGTAATTTCCACTGCCACCAACCCCTGCTTATCATCTACTTTAAGGCCCTTACAAAGGGTGTCCAATCCTACTGTGTTATCTTATTATTATCAATCAATAATAAAGCTATTTGAGAGTGGTCTGTACAGTGTCACCAAATACATATACAAGTACTCTAGGAGCTTAAATATGTCTCACAGATATCAGTCACAGAGATAGGTTTAAATATATTTAATAATAAATAATACATGAACAAGACAATACTCAACCAACACAGTAAGTTCAGAGTTCAAAATCCCAGGAAATATTTTAAATGGCATTGCAAAACTGTAAATGTGTCTTTCGGCTTTTCCCGGTCAGGGGTCACCACAGCGGAACTCCGGTCCACTAATTATTGGCAGTAGATTTTTAAGTGCCAAGTTGCCAGCCCTGACGCACAACCTTCAATGAAGGTACGCCCATTCACGTATGTCTCCACACAGAAGACGCTTTCGCTGAGAATCGAACAGGACAACGTCTTACTGTGAGGTGACAGCGCTACCGCAGCACCACCACTGAAGTTAATGGCATCAAATAAATACAGAAAACATCTAAATTAATCTTTACTGTATTCTTATCTATATCTAAGAGATATACTATGCCCTAAATCTTATTTAAAGCAAGGGAAGTGCAATTTGTGGTGATGAGTGGATGTCATTGTTAGGCCCAAGACAATACAAAATGCACAGTCTTTCTCTCTCTCTAAGAGAGTTCTTAAATTAATATCAAATATTACTGCTGGATTAGCTTGAATGACTTCACTTTTTGTCACCTGACATCTGTTCCCATACTAAAACAGAAACTAAAAGAATTTAACATCTCTGTGTTAAAAATACATTTCTCTCAGAACTGTGTAGCTGCTAGGAAGTCACAAAGCAATAAAACACTTTTACATTTTAAATCTAGGAATTACTTCTCTTTCAAGACAATACAAAAACTTCTAGCTCTAGATATTGTCTCTGCTTCTGCAGTGAGACTGAGAGATAGCATCTCTGTTTATGGCCCAGCTATAAAGTAACTTAACCTCAATAATTCTTAAGGTTTGCAAGTTAATCTTCTATGTTCCAGCAGGGTATGCTGTGGTCACATTCTTGAAGCTCAGTACATAACAAAAAGCCCAAACTCTCTACTAATAGGTCACCTCAACATATGTAGTGTAATCAATAAAATTACCCAGCTACACGCCGTATTAGACACCTATTCCTTTGACATCTTATGCCTTACTGAAACTTGGCTTAAACCCTCAACTAAAGACAGTGACATTGTCCCACCAGGTTATAACATTCTCAGATGTGACCGTCTTAATAAAAAGGGTGGTGGGTGTAGCGATACTGTTCAAATCTGAATTGAAGGCCACATCACTAGATATACATCCACCATCCCCTATAATTATGCTGACATTTTTAACTCTAAGCTCCAAATTAATTCAAATAAAGCTTTATACATTATTTGCTCATATATCCCTCCAGGAAATAACATCAGTACTCTAGAAAATACCCTTAGCTGACTTTCCAGGTCACTACCTCAAGAAACCATACTCCTTGGAGACTTTAATATTGACTGGAATGGCTGTACCTCTGCCAACCCTACTAGTCATATGAACCTCTTTGTCTTCCAGCAAACCATTACCTTCCCTACTAGAACCCATAATCCTAGCAAGAAACAGACCACCTTAGATTGGATACTAGTAAATAGTAACCCCCTTGCTTATAAAACAGGTATACTCCCCGACCATATAAGCGACCATTCTCTTACTTTCATTTCTAGGCAAAAGACCCACATTCACAATCAAATAGCATTTAGAACAACCAGAAACAAGAAAAACCTCAACCCAGTTAACTTCCAATCTGAGCTCAAAGCTTGTAATTGGTCTCCCCTAAAATACCTACCTCTTGGCGAAGCCGTTTCATTCTTTAACAAAACATTTTTGCAAATCCTAGATCACCATGCTCCCACTTGCACTGTTAGAATTAAAAACAAACCAGCTCCCTGGCTCTCTAAGGACACCAGGCTAAACATTTGGCTAAGAAATAAACTCTGGTCCAAATGGAGAAAAACTAAAAACCCAACTGACCACCTAAAATTTAGACAGCTTCGTAATACCACAAAAAAATCTATATACCTTGACAAAAAAAAACTACTACCTCAAACTCCAACAAACCCAACAGCAAAACCCACAAAAGTTTTGGTCATTAATCAATAAACTACTCCACCCTGGACAGTCCAAAACACCTACCCCCTCTAACTTAACTCAAACCTCTCCCAACCAAATTGCTGACACCTTTGATATATTTTTCTCTGAAACAGTCCAATCACTAGTAAATACCTTGCCACCTGTGACCACCACCAAATTATCCTCACTAACCACCTTTCCCCAAACATTCAACCTCCAGCCTGTTCCACCATCTCTCATACAATCCCTGCTTCTAAAACTTAAACCATGTACACCATCAGCTGACCTCCTCCCAGCCGAATACCTGCAAATTGCAGCAGGTGTGCTTGCCTACCCTATTTCTATCTTAATAAATAGAACAATTTCTGAATCCTATGTCCCATCCATCTGGAAAGTCTCACATACCATCCCTTTGCATAAGGGAGGTACCTCAAATGAATTAGCAAACTTCCGCTGTATGGCCCTTCTCTCTCACCTAGCAAAAATTATGGAGAGATGTATTCACTGTCAACTACTGCATCATCTCCTCCAAAATAATCTATTAGTGGACTGCCAGCACTGCTTCAGGCCACACCATAGTACTACAACTGCTCTTCTATCCTTTACAGACTGCATTAATAAAAATAGGAATTCTAACCTGTTATCTTCTGCACTTTTCATAGACCTCTCAAAGTCCTTTGATATGGTTAACCACCAACTATTGATAGGTATACTTAAATCACTTTCTCTTGATTCTCAATTAGTACAATGGTTACAATCCTACCTGGAAAACAGAAAACAAGCAGTCCTGTGGGACAACAACTTATCCCCTCAGCTTTCAATCACCCTTGGAGTCCCACAAGGATCAGTTCTTGGACCACTTCTCTTCACTATTTTCATTAATGGTCTGAAGACCTCCCTTCCCCAAACTACATGCATTCAATATGCCAATGATTTGACCTTGGTATGTACAGCATCCTCCCTGGCACAACTCCAAACCAGTACACAAACAATCTTTACCTTAGTAGAAAACTGGTTCCATCAAAGATGTCTCCTCCTTAACCCCCCAAAAAACCCTAATTATTACTGTTTACACCCACACAGAAGTACCCCCCCCATAAATGTCATACTTACATCAAATAAAGGCACAGAAATTGCTCCCGACACCACCACCAAACTCCTGGGTGTAACAACAGATAACAATCTCAACTTTGCCACACACATAAACTCAACTATTAAATCAGTTAACAGAAAACTTGGATTCCTCTATAGAATCAAACCCTTTCTCACAGCCTCATCTAAGATTTCTATTGCTCAAACCCACCTCATTTCCACCCTTCTCTACGCCTACACTAACCTATCCAAAAGCAATCTGAATAAACTAGCAACCTCCTACATCACAGCCAAATTTGCCACTGGTGCCCCTTTCCCTACCCACCATTGCCATAATCTTAAACTTCTAGGATGGCTGGAAGTACAAAACCAACTTCTTTTCCAGCAACTTATTTTTATCCACAAGATTTTACATCATCCTACAAACACTCCCATACTCTGTAACCTTTTTAATGCCTATAAAAATCTTCCAACCTTAAGATCCGCTAAGAAGCTACAAGTAGCCACCACAAAATCCAGTAACAAATCTGGGGACTGCCTGTTCTCTAATGCTGTTGGAAATACTTTTAACAAACTTTCCAGAGAAATTACACCCCTTACTTCCACCAGTTTGTTCAAGAAACAATTGAAAATCTTTATTAAAAACAAATGGATCTGCCCCTGCTCCAATACGGACTAATACTATTTCTCCCTTTCTCTAAATACGTATCCACTAAAAACATTTTTTCTGGTTCTTCTCTATCCTCTACATTTTTTTTGAATCAGTTAATTTTTTTTCTTTTTTCCTTTTGTTTATTTTTTTATACAACTGGATAAGACCAATATGTTTTTTTTCCTATTTGTAACCTTAAAACTGTTGCTAAAACATATTACTAATCAGTTCCATACTTATGTAATTGTTTTTTTCCACTTTTTTTTTTTGTGGACTGTATGTATAATATTTTTTTTCTCAGAGCTTTTCTCCTTGGGCCTCTACTGAAAATGGACATATATCCAGTTAGACTAGCCCGGTCAAGAAATGTAAAATAAAATAAATAAAATAAAATAAATAATAAATAACATATAGTTCTGTATAAATCATATCAATATTCACAAATGACAGAATTATTTACAAAATTCTAGATAGCTGGGCTGGCAGCGTGACAGCTACAAAGTTGTTTCTGTGGCAAAGAGAGACAAGATAACTCCTAGTGTGTTTTGTAGGTTTATTAGTATGGTAGTTATACTCCACAGTTGTGTAAAAATCTGTAACTTCTGTTTAAATGTATTTTGTAATGTTTTATTTTTTATTTTAATATTAATATTTGCAAGGCACACAGCTTAGTGCAAATATGGTGAAATTGATTAATATTTTAAAATTAATGGAAGTTGCTTCTATGATAAGGACATTATAATTGGAGCTGTGAATCAACTGTGTGCTTAGCACATCTGGTAAACATGATTAAGCACACAACACATAGGATACATAAACCATGGTTCAAGTCCTATATTTTTATTTAATGCAAAAAATTAATAAACACTTTTTGCAATAATAAGATTTGCCTGTCTAGTCTGTACATTAATCACCTATACACAAACACTGTGTAATACCACCGGCAATAAGGAGACATTGTCATTTTCAAGAAAGATACATTGTTACATGTTTTGCCTTCCATCATGCAAACATGCTAAAAGTTGTTGAGTGGTGGCCAGCATGCATACAGAACACCTTGGAGTTCCACAACATCTGCAGACAATAAGGAGACATTCACATTGTCAATTTCAAAAAGATACACTGTAACACCTTTTGTTTTCCATTGTGTAAACACTGTAATCAGCATTGCACGGTGGTCAGCATGCTTCCATAACACCTGCAGACAATAAAGAGACATTCTTAGTTTCTAAAAAGATGCATTGTAACATCTGTGGTCTTTTATCGTGCAAACATGCTAAGTGGTGTTGAGTGCAGTAGGCACTCATGCACAGTAATGAGTGTAAAAATTACACATGCTGCCCACCTGTAGCTGTGGCAACAGATATAAGTCAATGACCATAACACAGGTGAGTCAGGGTTCTAATCTAGTAAACTCTAAGTTTTATTATTGCAGGTCTACAGTCATTTAGATCAAAATTAACAATATAAAAATAATTATACATAAAAGCTATGTCTAGCAGGTGGATTAAGCATGCACATGCTAACTGTGGGTATCAATACAATTATTGCTCTACAATTAAAAATTCATTTTCTGAACTTTCATGTCACACACATACATGGTTAAATACTTAACTCTTTAATGTGTATATATATATATATATATATATATATATATATATATATATATATATATATATATATATATATCTAAAACTAATGAGCATGTCTGACAAAAAAAAACCCTCAGTGGCAATGAGCACTCTGAACAGTAATGACTGTAAAAGAATACATCTGTTGCCCAGCCTTTCATGTGGAAAGTGGTGAAAGTTCAAGAATACCCCACGTTTTATTATTACTGTCCCACTCAATTTTTAAAAATAAAGAATAATATGAAGATAATTATATATGACAACTATGTATAGCAGTGGATATCGCATGAATTATATGTGTGACTGAGGGTATACTAAGAATTATATTTTTGTAATTAAAAGTTTCTTTTCTGCCCTGGGATGGACTTCATACTTCAGTGATAGTCATATACACATGAATGTGTAAACTAGGCCCTTGTCAGGCCACACGGATACATGATTAACCACTCACTCTGTAATGTGTCTATATAATTAATGAGCATATCTGACAAACAATTCTTCTGTGGCAAGGAGGAAAAACACATATGTGAAAGACTATGCATTGCCTATTTTACACAGGCTTGAATCCCACATTGTACAAATGACTTTTATCAGTATGTAAAGCCACACAAAAAATGCATCAAGACATAAATGTATTCCTTCCAATATACATCTTAAAAGTCAAATCATCTAACAGGTATAGCAGCAGACAAAATATAAATTAACGTCAGGTGTCACATTACCCTTCATATTTCATAAATTGCCTTTCTGTCTGTTTGGCAATGTTGCTGTCCACTTAACATCACACAAACATGGTTGTGCAGGTTAGAGCACTAACAGTAGAATGTGATATCACTTTATTGTTGCTGTATGACTTGTGTAGACATGGCAGGAGCTAGGAAGGAAAGTGCCAAATTTAGTGCTCAAAGATGGGGGTATGGAGGAGTCCAGAATACTCATTGGACTCCTTGTAAAGCTCCATGGCCTTAGTCTTTTGCAGAGGGACTATACTGGGTCTCAATATAAATCAGAGGCTTGGAATAGTCTAGCCAAGGCCATCTCCAGTGTGACTGGCATTCCACATACTGGAGAACAATACAGGCACCATTACAATGACCTGAAAAGGTACAAGCAGGAACAACTCAACCAATTGCTGGGTGAGTTTAGGACTACTGATATCCCACAGTTGTGTTAAGTATTGTAATACAATTATACACAAAGCTGGAGACAGCCAAGACTGGTATACATAATAGTCTTCTCTTTTTCTCTCCTCCTTATTTTATAGCTGCCCAGGAGATTTCAATAAACAGGGAGGCCTATGATGAATGCTTAGAAAGACTGGGAGAAACAAGGGGTATGTGTGCAGCACAGATTAATTATTATTTTATTTTTATTGCTCTTCTATACGCTACTAGAAAATTAAGCATGCATATCTTAACTGTAAAATCCAGCACGGATGCTTCATTCTGTAGCTCAAGGTAATCATAGGAATCAATTGTCATAGTGTATTCAGATGCTGTGGGTTCAAATCCCTCGGGTTAAAAATACATAGTAAAATAATAAAAAGATTAAATACTATTTTTTGTGAGTTTTCATTTACATAAATGCAAGATTACCTTTGTCATATGTGTAAATTTAATAAAGATGTTTGGAAAAAAATATTCAAATATTAACAAATAAATAAATACATATATTATTTGAATGAATTTGGCTTAAATGCCATGTTGGTAACTTAATTTGTATTATTTTTAAAAGTATATGTGCAATATATGCATATTGCAAGGATTATTTGGGACAATTCTGAGTCCTATTTTGGATTTTTAAAATGTATAGTTAACATAAAGGTAAAAATATATTTGTAGTGTAGTAATTTATTGTATGTGTCATGTGATAGTTATTATTATTGTTTTCTTTTTTTTTTCCTCTTACTGCATTCCTTATCTCTCTTTTTTGTTTTTATATGTGTGATCCATATTCTGATACCATAATTTTTTGACAACGGAAAAAACGACTTCCAGCACAGGGAGGTAGGTCAACCAATGCTACTCAGCCTGTCATCCCTCCAACAGCTGCCACACCGATGCCCAGCACATCTAGGATGCAACCTGGCAGTACTACCTCTGCAGCCTCTGCACAACTTAGACCTTCAAAATCAGATAGCATCACCCCAACAGCTGATACAGTGGTACCTTCTGGGAGTATTGGTTGAGGTGAGGATTTTGTCACCTGCCCGGAGCTGCCAAGCATGTCCCATTAGGTCATAGAAGGCACCATTGGTGCACTCCTCAGCCATATGGAGAAGATGCTCATTGGAATGCTGAGAAAACTACAACATCAAGCACTCCAACAGGAAGCTGAGGAAGGGACAGTGATGACAGTTCTGAGGGTGAGAACTAGATTTTCACTGTCCCCATGCTTGATGGGCATGAGCCTATGATGTCCCCTCCCTATCCCCGATCATGGTGTCCCCCACCCTTTTGTGTCCACTCATCATCCCTGTCTCTGTCTTGTTTGTCCTGATTGTCTGTACCCAATTCCTAACCTACCCTACTTACCTGACCCAGACATACCTATATCCCTTAACCAACCAACATTCCTCTCTTACTGAATTAAAATAAAAAAACTGTGCATCTGTCTCAAAAAAAAAAATTGGCCTATAAATAGTTTTCTTTGCACATGTGTCTTCTCAACACACTTGATTCAGTCCATTTGGTTAAACAACATGACTGTATTGTTGTCACCCATCTGTGTTGCGGTGACTGTCCACATTCATCTAATTTTTTAAACACATTCATATTACACTGTTGAATAAGTGGATATCTATGTGTCTTTCCTAATTCCCTCCTGCAAATTCTTATATTGCTTCCCCTTTCCCTTTTCCCCTGCTTGGCTCATTTTCACCACTTGAGTGTGTATTCATTCAAATAATATATGTATTTATTTATTTGTTAATATTTGAATATTTTTTTCCAAACATCTTTATTAAATTTACACATATGACAAAGGTAATCTTGCATTTATGAAAATGAAAACCCACAAAATGGCATCACTTTAGTTGCAAACAATTTATATCACAGACACTATTGAAACAACTGTAATTGTAAACATTATATATCACTTATAAACCATACAGTAATTGTCAGTTAAGCATTATATGGCTCATTCAAATCCTGCCTCTTAAACCTCGTTCCTGTTCTGCATATATTGTTCCCACAATTCCCATTTTTTCCTATGTAGTTTGCTCCTTCCCTTTTCTAAAGATCACAATTCTAGTTGTTTTATCTCTGTTATATTCACTACTTCTAGTAAAGTTGGTCTAGACTTTGCTTTCTATTTTCTAGTAATTGTTTTTTTTTTTTTTTTTGCAGCCACTATAATTAGACTCAGCAAGACTTTACTATGTCTGGGCAATTCTGATTCTGTAGCATAACTCAAAAAGATAATTTCCCCAGTCAGTCTAATCCACTCACCCAGCATCGCTGACAGATACACCAAGATGTGACTCCACATCTAAGCCAGACATCTTTCAATCAGCATATAATGATGCTATCATACTCTGTAAAGTGCAATGTGACACTATCATAGTGAGACATATTTGGCGGTGCTAGCGTTACATTATATGGAATCCAACGTCTATACCTATAGAGGTGTAATGTTCAAAGTCAGACCCAGTCTACTGCTGTGTGTGTTCTGTTGGTGTTACATTATAGTCATTGTATGATATTTTGAACCTCTTTTCATTTCACCACCACTTAGGAAAACCTTTAACATAGCCACATGAATGCAACATCCCCTTTTTCCCTCAGTGCCACATGACATCCTTCCTGCAGAAGCTTGGAGGATGTCCTCATCTCAAAGATGCATACACACCTCATGAAGCAGAGTCCTTCCATAAGCCTCTGCAAGCCATCTCCAGACCACTGGATGTGTGATTGCTAATTCTGTCATGGTGTGGTGCACATGTTACATATCGACAGAGGCAGTGTGTAATGCAATCAAACAGATACACATGTATGCACATAGCCTTACTGTCTTCCATCATACAGATAAAGTGATTTTTGTTTAAAATATGGGTGGTTGTGGTGATGCAGTGGTTAGCTTTGCTGCCCCTCACCAGAAGGTCCTCTGGTTTGATTCTTGGCTAGGGTACCTTCTGTGCAAAGTCCGTATGTGCTTCCAGTGGTCACATGGGTTTCCTCTGCGTGCTCCAGTTTAATCCCAGAGACATGTTGCGGTGGATTGGACACTCTAAACTAGCCATAGGTGTGAGTGTATGCCTCCAGTGGAAGGTTGGGTGCCAGGCTGGCAACTTGACACAGTAAAACTCCATTGCCAATCTTTCTGCAGATCATTATTCTGCTGTGGTGATCCCCAACAGGAGAAGAAGAATGTCTATGATTTTATGTGATGTTGGCTGTTAGCATAACAATGTCCTATGATTCTATGAGCTTGCCACATGTCATTGCTGCTGTCATCCACATATGCTATGTTGAAGTGTGGATGTATGGTAGTTCTACAAGAGGGTATTACAATCTGTGATGTGAGGTAATGTACTGATAGCTGCTGCTTCCATTTGATTACATGTTCCTTCTATAACAGCTGTAGCAATATACCTCTTGAGAAATGTTGACACGGGGTGATACTGTGCATATTGTTGTCTTAGTAAAGCATGTGTTTTTGTAGTGGAGCATATCAATACACTCTGCAATTCTCATTCAACCATCACAGTGATACTTGCGGTATGGCTCATGTGTGCATGTGCATATTTACTATCATTAAAAGATCTGTGACATACATCAGTATAAAGTCATACTGATTACATGTGCACTTTAGTCTTGTGTCATCCACATGTTGCAAGACTGAGATATACACAAATATATCACACATTTTCATTCAGTCGCAACCTTGTGGAAGTCATTGTATGTGCAATTGTGTTGCTATTCCCAAAGATTACTGAGGTGGCCTCTAGTAGCACTGTGTGACTATCAGCATTTGTGTCAGTGACTGTTCTGCATGAGCCACATTAACTCATTTGTAATGTGCCCATATATGGTATCAGGTCACTCACACACAGCTTTCCAATGAAAAACATATAGTCATATGTTAATGCAATTATGTAATTACATGACATTGATAGAGTTGTATGACTGTGTGAACAGTACCACTGTGTGGCATGTGATGCATAACCAAGATTGTATTTGGAGATGCAGTCACAAAATATTTTTAAATAGTATGAAATGTTAAGGGGAATACACAATGGGTCTATATTATGTGATCGAAGAATCTCTTCTTCGAACACAATAATCAACATGTATACAGCGAATGCTGTAAACCGTGAGTGGCCACGTCCTCAAATTTTTTCCTCGGAAAAAAAATTTGCATGGCCTTAAAATAAAAAGCAAACTTTAAAACAGTAATTAAGTGGGGGGCTGTTCCCCCCACACCCCGTAACTAAATATGCAAACTCAGAGATCGCTCTACATTGAAGAAAAGGGCAATTCCTGATAACAGCCAACTGAATTTTTTTCCAGAGGAAAATATTCGAGGATGCGGTCATTCGCAGTTTACAGCGTTTGCTGTATATGTGTCGATTATTATGTGTTAGAAGAAGAGATTCTTGGATCACATAATACAGGCCCATACACAACTAAGTGCAGAGCTGTTTCTCGATGCCACTAGCCATAACAGACAATCTGCAAGTTCAGTTTGCCTCAAAATCCACCCCTCCCCCATCCTTACTGGCCATCAGCCAAAGTATACATGCAAACATTACTCTGTCTATTTTCTCAGGAGAGCAGCTCATCTGTGCTCTCTCCAAGGCTAAAAATACAGAATCAATAGGCCCTGACAACATCCCTGGTTGCCTATACAATAACTTAAAACCTGATGTAGCAGATACACTAGGATCCCAAACACAGCCTCCAGACAGCCTATGTTCTGGCAGAAGGTTGCACAGCAACAGTCATCCATCTAAACAAGGGGAGATCATTACCTGATGCAAGGAATTTTAGACCCATAATCCTGAATCTCCTCATCTGTGAGGCAGACTAAAGACTCATCATGGACCTTATGAAAAAGGACACAGGTAATCTCCTAACTGTGTACCCAACCTATTTTTGATCAATTAAGGTTAGATCATGTCTGTTAAATCTGGTTGATGTCTTCAAGAAGGTCACCAAAGGCATGTATGAGGGAAAGACTGTCACCCCACATAACTTGACCTGGCCAAGGCTTTTGACACAAATCCACACTCAGGTATTTCAGAGAAAGTGTCTCAAATGGCCATACACATACACATCACCAAATGGCTAGACAAATGGATTACAGACAGGACACAGTAATGCCAAAGTGTATGAAGTGACCTCTAGCAAGACTCCACTGACCAGGTCCGTACCTCAGGGTTTTGTACTAGGCCCTTTCCTGTTCAGTATTTAAGTCTCCAAAGTCAAGTCAGACTTAGACATTCTTCCATCTTTGTGGACACCTGCAAATTGTGGACAATTATTGAAACCTGGAATGCTGTTGATAGACTGCAAAAAGGATTACCACACACAAATGCTTGTTGCCAGAGCCATGGAGAAACACTAGAAACTAAAAGCATAATTAATCCCTTTTTGAAAGCAAAATACATGGGCTAATTGCAATATAGAAAGAACACTCCTATGAGCAGATGAAGTGTTACGTTAACTGGGTACTCAGGTAGACAGTCAACAGAACTTACACCAGATGCAACCACAGTGGTGACAAATCCCTTGCATGTAGCACAACTATTGAGTAAGTGTGGGACATCCACATCAAAAGACATAATCCCATTGTTCTCAGTCCTCATCACACTAGTGATTGAGTACAATGGCACACTTTTGCATGTACCTCATCACAGAACTTCCAAGGATGAGTTAGACAAGTGTATCAATTCTGCCATAGTTTGCTTCCACACATCTTTTTGGTCAAGCATAATTATTCTTTGTGATTCATAACTATTAGGAGTTGACACTGTAGACTTCCCTTCATGATGTTCTACAAGATGCATTGGTGATATGGCTTCCTGTCATACACCTAGTAAATACACAGCTCATTGACAACATTGACGGCATTGGTTATATTCTTGCAAGTGTGGATTGAGCCATACGTGTCATACAAACCTCCCAACGAGCCAGAATTGCTTGTAATTTAAACTACAGGTGTAACAGTGTCCCTCTTAACACCTCCCAAAAGTGGTAATTTTTTTGGAAGGTGTGCTTGATTTTCCTTATAGATTACTGCCAAATCATTATAGTTGTACACGTTTGTTCATACAAAACGTGTAATTGCTCACAATCACATATTTTATGTGACTGCCACAGATTAACGGTGGTATTATTCAGATATTGTCCATGACTGTGCGTGCTTCTGTCTATTGTTGTCCATGAGTCTGTTGTTATGTGTTCTGATTGATTGAGACCTATGCTTGCATTACATTCATGTTGAAGCAACTCATTTTGAACATCTGCACAATATGCAGATACCCCATACTGTTTATACCATCCTTGCTAAATATTCTCTTCAGTGATCATGTCAGGGTATTTATATCACAACAAATCATCTCCATTGCAATTTGACCTTGTGTGATATTTACATAATATACAGTAATTGTGTGATAACATGAATACACCCCCACAGAGGAGATGTAAACAGAAGTACATACTGTGTTATGTACACGTGATTATTGTTCATGCCACAACTGTCTTGTCTTTGGGGTGTACCCACATTGACATACCCTTATTTGGTTTACATTACCATGTTTCACGTGTCCTCTTCCCCTTTCTTCATTCCTACCATTCATGCCCGTGGCCCTTTTCAATGCACACACTTCCCCAGACTGGTGTATTTATAATGCAGTCTATATACTCTTGATGATCACTCCAAAATATTTATGTGTTAGTACTGCAGTCATTGCCTTAATTTTAGCCCAGGTGGTCATTGTGGCTGTCCACGTAATTGCACAAAACAGGTTTGCCTCTAAGGAAACTTCTCTGCATGTCTAAATGCATTTCCACTGCTTTATATGCGTTCCTGGCTGGCAACACAGCTACTGCCCATGAAAACATGTCTGTATCCTTTTAAGTGTGATGTCCAGCATGCATATGCAAATAGCACTGTTACTTTCATACAAAAATGTAAACTCCATGTAGGCATCATGCTAGTCGTACAGAGAGTTTAATGAATCTCCAGATGTGTCTTTCCCTTTCATAACTTTAGTGCCTGGATTATTTTGACAGTGTTCAATATCATGAAGTAAGGCTTCTTCTCTAATAATTTCTAAAGTCATTTCTTTCACTAACTTAAAAAAACACACAGCCTCTTCTATATCATCTAGATAAAGCTAGATTTTAGATCATTTAAATATTTCTCACCTACCTATATATTTTTAATAGTGTGTCAGTCCGTGGTTGCCCCCCACCCCCTTACTAGTAATATATTCAAGACTGTGTGTCCTTGATATTATGTCATGCTGCTATGGATTTCCGCATTTTTAATTAAAGAATATTCAGACCACAGAACATCTAACTGTGATTACACACACACACACACACACACACACACACACACACACACACACACACACACACACACACACACACACACTGTCCACTGCTTTGAATTAATGGAAGTTTTAACTAATGATAACATCATGGGTTCATACCTCTCAACCACTTAGAGCAAGAAATCTGGACAAAGCCAGAAAAAATGGGGGGGGGACAAAGGCCCAAAAATAGGGACAATTTTTACATATTACTCTTACAAACTTAGAAAGCTGATAGAATAACAGGTTTTACATTAGCATGAATTTTATAAAGGATATGAAGTCTAAAACTCAAATGTTTGACATTAGTTTCTGACTTCAGTCTTGAATAATTTGCCAATGATTTGTCAGAAAACCACAAGTCTGGGGAGAGCAGACCAAAAATACGTGAGAATAATCTGGACATTTTGCAAAAATCTGGACAGCTAAGAGGTATGCATGGATTAGATTAAGCACTGAAGACACAGGATGCAGTCATTTAGATAAAAGTATCTGAATTTTTTTATGTGTTTTGGTATACTCTTTCCTATCTCCATGAACACATTTTACCTACAAATGTTTGTCATATATTTTTATACTTGTAGATGTAAGATTCCTTATTAAGTGTGACCATGCTCCTAAAAGCTCATAATCCCATTAATTTGCTCCTGTCCAGCACTGCTGTTCATTGAGCTACCTTAGTTGCTGCATATAGGTAATTGTAGCAGTTATTTTGTCACATTCCATCAGTATGTTGCCATTGTTAAGTAGTTGCTTAGAAATCACATTTTCATTGCTAGCGAGTTGGTTAAAAATCATATTTAGATACAGCATTTGTAAGTTCATTTTTTTAGTTTAAAACATATTACTTCACTTGCTGACATTTTTGTGTGGTTTTCAGTAGCTAATCATCTCTATATCCCAAGGATATGCACAGCATATTAACAGGCACATTTAGTTCTAACTTTATCCAAGCTACCAAAACTGTTACTCCCACTATCCCTGAAATTTTAGTTTCCCTTGAAAGCACATTGAAACAAGTCTTAGAATCCCTGTCAAAGGCTAAAAATAACAATGCAAATGGTACTAGACAGCATACCAGGTTGCATTCTCATCCATACCAATTCTGCATTATCAGAGTCCTTACTTCAACTCCTCAGCCTCAGACTGTCAACAAGGATTGTGCCTGGAGAACAACCACTGTGATGAACCTACACAAGGGTGGCCCCTACACAGACCCAGGCAAGTATGGGCCCATCAGATTCACTTGCCTCATATGCAACGCCATTAAATGTATCATACCAGAACTTATTTATGCAGACATAGGCAACCTACCTGAACCAGACCCTACTCAGTTTGATTTTGTGAAGGGCAGGTCTTGACTCTAGAACCTAGTAAGCTTATCTGAAAAGGTGGCAGAGTGCGTAAACAGTGGTTAGTCTGAATACTCTGCCTATTGTGACTTGGACAAAGCTTTTGATACTAAACCCCACGCTGGAGTTCTAGAAAATTAGGCAAATATAATGCAACTCTCTATATTGTCCACCATATTACAAATTAGCTGTCTAACAAATCTCAAGTTATGAAAAGCTCTGGTACATTCTCTGGTTGTAAAACTGTAATGAATGGGGTGCCACAGGTATCCATGCCATGCTCTCTGTTGTTTGGCATTTATCTTGCAGGCACCCAAGCGAATATCCCACAAGTGTGATTGACCAATTTTGATGATGATTTACAAGCTGGTTACTGTTACTGTCATCTGCTTATCCACTGATAGTAAACATTTCTACCAAGGATTGGAATACACACATACCTGGTCTACTGAAAATGGTCTCAAGTTAATTGCACAACAGTATAGCACAGTACTGCTGCTCCCACATTGAATATTATAAATTGTACTGGGGCTGTCATAAGAGATCCCAGTTCTCTCTCATTCGATCAATATGTTTCCTCCATAGTCACAAAATCCTTCTTTCTGACCCAGTTAATTACCAAAGGAATATTTTCAAGTGCCAAAAGAGTCACTGTAGTCCTCTAGTCCCCCCTTAACAGACCCTGCTTTGAATACAGTATTCCCATATTCCCTTTCATATGTACAAATCTAAGCATATTGCCCAACTTGAAAGGCCACAAAGAAAAATCACAACAAAAAATGGTCTGAAATACTTCAGCTATATTGAAGGCTTAGCATGATGCTCCTTCTACTCACTAGAATAATGGTTGCACTGAGTAACCTCTGTCTACCTTTTTGAACAATGAAAGAACCATGCCTCTTTAAACTCCTGTTTCTTCACAAAAAACAGTGCCTCTATACACATCAGTACTAGGGAAGTAAATCTATACAAGACTTGCTGGAGGGTTAGGTTTCTAACTTAGTATATTCCAAACCTGTGGAATAAATTGCATTTCAGATCAAGTAAAGTACTACTCTAACTACCTTTAAGGCTTTTCTTGATGAATGGATGGTTAGAATTTACACCGGGGTTTCCATGTAAGTCCCTGCTTACTTACGAGGTAGGCAGTATTAAGTGCTTGACAAGGAAGTGTATATGGTTAGGCATGTTATTGTCCCTGTGATCACTTCCCTAGTATCCGGTGTTCAAGGGTTTCTTTGTTCTAGTTACTAACTTAATTTGTTCATTTCTAAGATAGGTCTTAACTAGAAATCTTTCAGTCAGAACTATTAACTTGTCAATAGTCTCAGACTTATTCTGAACTCCCATTTGATTAAATTAGTTGGAGGTGTCCTCTTGTATTTGTCCACAGTTAAAGCATCCTTCAGTTTATTTTTCCTTTTCACTTTAGGTCCAACATTATCATCATCCTCATCAACATCCTTTTTCCCCATTTTCATACAAGGAGTCGGAGTATCGTGTTAACTGTCTCCATCTCTCTCTATTCAAAGCCACGCTCCTGTCTTCTTCAATACTCATGCCTGATTGTCGCAGATCTTCTCTCACACAATCCATCCCCATTTTTGCTTGATGTCTTTATTTCCATTTACCTTCTTCCTGTCTGTCCCAAATTGTCTTCACTAGATTGTCTTCTGCTTTTCTGCACATGTCCGAACAACCATAATCTGCTCTGTTTGATCGTTTCTACAATAGCTATTTTGGCTTCCACTCTCATGTCCTCATTTCTTTATCTGTCCCACAGTGTGCATCCTACCACCCTTCTCAGGCACTTCATTCCCATCACCTCTAGCCTTCTCATCTGCTCTGCCTTTACTGTCCAGGTTTCTGTACCATAGTACTGGTCGCACCACTGCTTTGTACACCTTACTTCTTTGATATTCTTCTGTCATTCATTATACCTGATACTCTATGCCAGTTGGCTGCAGCCCATCTGATTAAAGCTTTGACCTCTTCATTCAAACTTCCCTTCTCCTCAACCACTCCTCCCAGATACTTGAAGCTATTAAGCTGTTCCACTGTCTTCCCTTCTATCTCAATTCTCAGCTTATTCTGATGTCCCTAACTTGCTACCATTACCACTGTCTTATCTGTGCTTAGTTTCATCCCATGTGCATTCAGTTTTGCATTCCATTCCCCATTCCTTTGCTGAAGTTCTTGCTCAGACTCTGCCTGTAATACCATATCATCTGCATACAGCAGCTTTGGTGATCTGTCCCCTCCGACCTGTTTGCTAATGTTGTCCATCACCAGTATGAACAGCAGTAGGCACAGAGCTGAACCTTGATGGATACCCAGTCTCACTGGGCACCCTTCAGTAAGACTGAACATTGCCTTCACTAATTCTGTCAGTGTTTCTGGGACTTGAAACCACAGCAGTACTGCCCAAATCAGATATCTTGTGACCTTGTCATATGCTTTTGCCAAGTCTAGGAATGCCCAGTTGGACTCTTTCCTCATCTTTGCTACTTCTAAACTAACTGTCTCAGTGCAAATATGTATGCTTGTCCAGTCATCCTGGGATATGTCTTTCTTTCCACACTGTTATAGGTACCCTCACTTTTCTATCTCCCACTTTTACCTGCACTCCTTTTTTTGATGACTTCCTCGGGGTGCTACAGGCCTGAGTAAGAACTGTTGTACTTTCTCCCCAGTCCAGGTCTTCAGCCTTGTCTCTGTTGACCTTAGAGCCTTCTCTGACCACTGCTTGCAGCTTATTATGGCAACCAGTGGTAAATGCTGTGGGCTGACTGTTTCACTGGGGATGATTTGCAGTCATTGAGTCTACCCCCAGTGCTCTTTCCTTACTAGGAGGAAGTCTACCTGATTTGTGTGTTGTCCACTGTTGTATGTGATCTTGTGAGTGTCTCTCTTTCTGAGCTATGTGTTGGCTACTGTCAAGCTAACTTGCCAGGCAGATTTCTAGAATGGCCTCTCCTTCTTTATTCCTGTTCTCCTACCTGCTTTATCTAAGATCCTGCAACTACTGTCTGAATGCACTCTTTTCATCACTATCACAACCCAACTGAATACTGCTCTATCATTACACCTGAGTCCCTTCTGAAGCCTCTCTCTCACCATAATTCCCACACCTGTCCTCCCTCTAAGTAGCAGACTCTGAATCCCAAGCCGCACTGCCTTTCCACCTTGTCTCTTGGATGTATAGGATGTCCAACCTCTTCTGTATCATCATGTGCACTTCTAAGTTGTCAGTGAACCCACATTAAGTGTAGCAATTTTCAGTTCATGTTTGTCAGATTGATTACACTGCCGGTAGCTTATTGACCCAGGACTGCTGGGACACTTTTTGGTGGGCACATACTGGCCAATAGGGGCACATACAACCCTGCCACCACATGGAACCCTGATATAGAATGATTCCTTAAGTTATCACATGACCAAATCACCTAGAGCTATAGGGGGCTAGCCCTGCCATGGCACACAGTCTGTGATCCATGTTCTCCTATCTTGAAGATGTTGAGCACCACATTAGAGGCCCAAAGAGGCTGGCATGTACAACTCTTCCCCCTATAGGGCACCATGTAGAGTCTGTGCTGCCCACAGCTCCCTTCATTGGAGAGTTTGTTCATTGGTGAGTTTGATATGGAAACACTCAGCATGTTTTTTCACAGGTGGGAGGAACCCACAGAGACATTAAGAGAACATGCAAACTTCAAAAAAGCATTTGGCCAGAGGCCAGGATTGAACACACACACACACACACACACACACACACACACACACACACACACACACACACACACACACACACACACACACACACACACCTCTTTCTATTTTCGTATGAAAATAGTAAGAAATGTATTTACATGTAGGGTGTGAAGCAGAAATTAAAGCATCTTGTGATTTGAAAAAAGTAATTAAATTCTGCCTGCCTGAAAAAGCACCTATGTGGAATATAACTCATACTGCAGACATACATCTTAAGATATACTTTACTTATAGAGGAAAAATGGTAAAAGGAAAACATGTTTTGCTTTATTTCAAGAAAACAAGCACATTTTACTCTTCTGGTCTCTCATTTTTCAGCAGCATCATATAATCTCTTGTCAGGGTCCAAGTAATCCTTTTCTAAGGTAACCTGGTATCACCTCTTGGTCCATGGTCTATTCTGCAACAGTGTTCCAGCAGGAAACTTTAAAGGGTCCTTCCACTTGTTTTCCATTCTCCTTCTTCATTGAGAAACCAATACCTCTGCTCTGCTGGGCTGAAGTCTTTTTTTTTTTTAACTTGCTTGTGACTTGCTGTTTTTGCATATTACGCAACAAAAATAGCCTTTCTATAGCCCTTTCACATTCACTATGCTACAGCCCATAAACTACTCCAGCTGAACTAAGCCTATAGTTTAGGACTCAATGAATCATTCACAATGTTTGAAATATCCATCTGCATAAAAATTAAAAAAAAAAAAGCTGAGACCTGTGAAAATAGAGTGAAACAGATAAAGTACACATTTAAATACAATTAATACCATTAGCCAACTGCCACTGCAGCTTCCCTGTATTCCAATAGTGAGTTACAGATGCCTCCTCTTGGATCCCCCTCAATGTTATCAAGAATTAAATCTTTTTTTTTAATTCCTGAAATTAAAAAAAAAATGCTTAAAAAGGAGCATAATATAGTTTCTGTCTAATTGCATGTAAGTGTTCATGTATACATTGACACAATTTTCTATTTGTTTTGGCAACATGAAAGAACCACGTGAAGTACATGTCTCTATGCATACTACTCTTTCTGAATTATAATTAATCATTCATTCCCTTACAACTAAAACTTCAATTGATAGTGACTATTTTAATATATGCACCTTTATTAATAAATCTGTAGAATTCATAGAAGCTGAAAGGGAAGGTTCCCTAAGGTTCCATAAGACTTATCAGTACTTGTCCCCATACTTTCACTGTCATCATTCTCCAATAAATACTTACTTTTCAAAATGTTTTTATCACTACATACTGGCACTACTTCACCAAGTAATTCTTGCTGCCATTGGTTCACATCTAGGATCTTCCAATTATCCTTGATTACTTTTTCTCCCATTAATTAACATTAAATACTACTGAACAAGCCACATTAAAGTTCTTCTACATTCTAGAAACAGAAACTGTATCCGTATCTGCTGCCTCTCCCACACTGCACATTTTTTCTATAAACTGATCTTCTTTTTTCCTTAATCTTAACCACAATGATTAAAATATTAATTTGGCTATTTTGCTGTCATAAACAACTTTTGAACTATTTATCTCAACAGGCATGCTATCTGTCCTTTCATCTCACTTTAATGGAAATGGTATGGGTGGGTACTACTAGCATGCAAGTAAAGTTTGAAAAAGGTTAGCTTCCAGTGTTTAGGTACACAAAGAAATGGGTAGATACTGCATTTAAGCAGCAATTACAAATATGCGTGTAAAGGGCTATGGCATATGATACTTATCACATACCATACCATAGCCACAGACATCACAAAACAGTGGCTATGAATACCACCTCTAAACATTATAATTGCAACAACAAAAAAATGCTATGTTATAGTTCTAAAGGCCTGAATCCTGAAATAGGATTGTGATAATGCCACCTTAGAATCCTGAAATAGGATTGTGATAATGCCACCTTAGAATCCTGAAATAGGATTGTTATAATAACACGTTATCAGCTACTCATTAGAAAAATAATCCATAAATAAGACTGTGGTAATGCCACATTATCAGGTACTCATTGAACAAGAATTCATAAGTAGGATTGTGATAATGTCACTTTATCAAACAATGGATAGAACAAGAATCCAGAAACAGGATTGTGATAATACCATGTTGTCAGGCACTGATACGAACTAGAATCCAGAAATAGGATTGTGATAATGCCATGTTTTCAGGTTCTCGTTAGAACAAGAATCCATAAATAGGATTGAGATAATGCCATGTTATCAGGCACTGGTTAGAAGATGAATCCAGAAATAGGGCTGTGATAATGCCATGCTATCAGGCACTGGTTAGACAAATAATCCAGAAATAAGACTTTGATAATATCACTTTGTTAAGCAATGGATAGAACAAGAATCCAGAAAAAGGATTGATAATGCTACTTTTTCAGGTAATGGTTAGAACAAAAATCCCAAAACAGGACTTTGATAATGATCCTTTATCAGGCAATGGTTAGAACATGAGCACAGAAATAGGATTGTGATAATACCATGTTATCAGGCATTGTTTAGACAACAGACGAAGCAATGTGTACAGTTCTTGCAGACTTTTAAGTGATAAGAAGTTACAATGAAGGAGAGGGTGTACTATACGGTAGTTAGGACAGTGAGCTGCATGGAGAATATGGCATCAGAGGAGTGGATAAGGGATTCCAATGTTTTTCTCCACTGGAAAAGGGAGACAAAGTATTATGAGACTGGCACAAGAGATATCAAATTAAAATTATGATAGAATTAATCTAGGAAAAACTAAGAGAGTAGGAAGGAATGATATGGACAGCAGATAAAGAGGACACAATTTAAACTTGCTATGGAAAATGTACTTTTTCACAGAGAGTGAACAACAGGTAGAATTGTTTACTGGAAATAGTGGTGGAAAGTAATAAGGCTGTAGCCTATAAGGCAGATTGGAATTTAAGAATGGATAGGCCAGCTGGTGTTCTCACTGAGTTGTACCAAGCTAATACCTCAATATTTTTCTCTTGCTTAATGTCATTTTTAGGACAGAAGCACAGCAAACCAAGATCAGATGTACAAACTGCTCACTCATTTGAAGGGTCTATATTATATCATCAAATGTTTAGGTTGTCAAACACCTAAAAGCCGACCCCTAAACGTCAAAACCTATAAACCATGAATAGCCAATTACCCAAATTCTTTTACAGGGGAAAAACTTGCTTGGCCAGCGGAAAACAAAACATACTTTCAAGCCCTAATTAAGTAGGGGGCTTCACCCCCCCCTGATGTGGGGGGCTGTGCCACCCACCCCCCCAATTAAATATACCAACTCCAAGATTGCTCTACATTGGGGAAAAGGGCAAATTCCCAATGATGGGCAAGCACATTTTTTCCCTGTAAAAAAAGTTGCATAATTGGCCATTCGCAGTTTGTATCTTTCGATGTTTAGGGTCGACGCTAAGGTGTTCAACAACCTAAACGTTCAATCCTATAATACAGACCCTCATTTGAAACTGTCTCTTTAGAACAGGGTATGCTGCTTGGAGAAAATGTGTTTTCTCGAAGTGTGATTAAGTAGGGGTTGGTTATGGTAAATAAATGAGTACAGAGAGCAAAGGTTATTGCGTAGGGTGTACAGGACACAGTCCTCCAAAAAATACCCAAGTATTGAAGTTAATGCTGTTTTTGGCTTTATTTTCTCTCAAATGTCATTCACACTGTGCTCCATTTGAATTCACATTAAAAGTCTTCCTTTTTAAGCCTATCAAAAAAGGAAGGGATCTCACAAAGACATAAAAATATGCATTCAATTATTTTAAAACTACCTAACAATTCTCAGTTATTTCCCTCTTTGCCACCCAATACTGGATTTAAGTATCATACACAACACTGTGTATGATTACCCAAACCACCCACACAAAACTGTTAGGTGTAGAAATAGACAACAACCTGAGATTTGACATTCACATAACCCAAACTCTCAAGAAAGTTCACTCCTCTATTGGAACAAGCAATTTCTCACTAAACACACCAAAGCCACAATAGCTAGGACACATCTCTTATCTACCCTCCTCTATGCATCCCCATTTCTAACTAACCTTTGCAAGGCTGACTTAAACAAATTAGAATCTCGTTATAACAAGATAGCTAGGTTTGCTACAGAGGCCTCTTATAGGACCTATCATTGTGTATCACTCAAACAGCTAAACTGGCTGGAGCTGCCTCAGCTACTGCAACTCAGTCAATTGTCACTTGCACACAACTTATACTGTTGTTATTGTATCTTTTGGCTTTTCCCGGTTAGGGGTCTCCACAGCAGAACTCTGGTCCGCTAATGATTGGCAGTAGATTTTTACACACCGAGTTGCCAGCCCTGATGCACAACCTTCAACGAAGGTATGCCCATTCATGCATGTCTCCACACAAAAGACGCTTTAGCTGAGAATCGAACAGGACAACGTCTTCCTGTGAGGCGACAATGCTACCGCAGCACCACCACTGCAGTTATACACAACTTATACTACTATCCTGATAAAATCCCAGCACTGCAGAATCTAATTCAACCCTATACTACAACAAGAACCTTAAGATTTAGTAACTAAAACCTTCTAAATGTCATGAAATACAATAAAGATGCTGGGAATTCTCTCTTTGGTTACTCTATTTCTAAAGCTTGGAACACTCTACCTAGCCACCTGAAATCTAATAGCTCTGCTACACAATTTAAACAGCTCTTGAAAACACACTATATGAACAACTGGTTATGCTCCTTTGACTCCCCAGGGTAAACATCTACTTAACAATTTATTTTCCATCATGCATCCAATAGCCCTCATAAAAAATCCTGCAATATCTACAGAACTAGCCCTTTTGTATCTTGTATTGATCCAATACTCACTACTTTAGTTTGCCCCTCTAGTCATTATGCTCACTACCAACGTATTTTCTATTTTCCCACTCATAGTATCAGTACTCTGTTATGCTGCTTAACCTGTTTACTTAGTAACAATCTGACTACCTTCAGCATCTGACACAGATAAATGTGTGAATTTGTATTAATCCCACTTAAAGTATTGTTATGAGTGACTCATTTACAATGTGTGATTTCTATAGTAATCCCATTGATATTATTCTTATGAATGTATATTATTTTTACTATGTACTGCATGCTATTATGAGTTGTGTGTTTCTTCTTGCCTGACATATGTTATCTGGAGCTGCTTGATGTATGTTACCTGGAACTTTTCTTCCCAGGCCTCCACTGAAAATGGACCTGTGTTCAGTCAGACTATCCTGGTAAACAAATGTAAAATAAAATAAAATAAAATAAACACAAGATACACAAGAAAACACACCAAGTTTAACTAATAACTCCTCATCATTTCTATTTAGAATACACAGTTTTTCCCCATCATTTAAACAAATGAACTGATGAAGACACAGAAGCAGCTTCCTTGATACTCCATCACATCCTTTTCACTATTCTAAGTCTGAGTTTTGCATAAAAAGTGACATGCTATGATACATGGGAAAGAATTATTCAGTATACTATGCACTGCCCAGTTATAAGTTCATTTTAATAGTGCTGCAATTAAAATCCATAACATTAAGGGAAGAGCAAATGAAGGGTAACCTGTGTTCCTTTACCTTTGCCAAAGAATACTTTTCCAAGCTCATCTATTCTTACCATTAGTAGGCGGTATCCATACCTTTTAGTATTCATATGTTTTGCATGTTTAGTGTACAGTTTTCAGGCCTAGGAGCTGTTGAGGAACACTGATTCCTTAAAAGAGACATTAAGCACTTTATTTCTCATCTACTTGTCCAAGTTTTCCCTAAATGAATGGATGCTCACCAATAATCTTATGTGTCAGGATATTTTGTTCCAAACCCAAGGGATTATTTGAATGATAAAATGATCCCTACTGAAATGTCGGCAGGCAAAATGCCAAGTGCCAGAAAGTTAAAGAAAACAATGACCAAAACACAGAAAAAGAAGTAATTTTGAAAATCTCTTCTCATTTAAACTTCTTTTTGTGGAGAGTAAGTCCCCCTCCACTGCACCCACCCTCCAAATGTATATATGCTAACTCTATGATTGCCTTACCTTGGAGAAAGTGAATATTCCAAGAAATGGTATTTTGGACTTACTATAGATCAGTCCATTCTTTCAGCCATCCAGTTTCCATATTTTGAGACTTGCTCTAGCGGTTCCCTACATTTCAAATGGTTGCCGTGATAAAATTACTCCTTAAACATGTATTGTTGTGATTAAAAATTTACCATCCTTGTATTTGTAGGTTTTTCAGTTAGATGATAAAGATTAAATGCAGATTGTAAGATCTCAGCTTTACATATTGTATGCAGTCACTGCTTTTCCCCAAAGCATCTGTAATGCAAAGAAAATAATGACCCTATTTAAGCGTAACTTAGACAACTAGATGGGAGACCATAAATTTACCCCAGGGGGTGTCACTTGTGTCCCTCTTGGATAAGGGCATTTGGTGCTGATCATAAACTCAAACTGCAAATATATACCATACAACCTGGTCAATAAGGGAACAAGGGTTTAACATGCTAGGCTTATAAAGGCCCTAGGGCCAATAGCCAAGTAACCTCATATGAACCTATGAACCTATACATTTAATTTGTCACACCATTCTGTGTAAATAGATGGAACTCTCTGCACACATTTGTTTCTGTCCAACTGTTTCCTAGCAAAAATATAAAAAAAATTGTTATATTCCAAACCTGACTGTATGTAAGAAGTACATAAAATAACAAGACTTGATGGATTTCTCATACTTATTTAAGCAATAGTCATACTTGAGGTAGGACACACTTTTTAATGATGTTTACATAGCTGTCAAATGAAACCTCTGAAGAAATATAAATATCCAGATCGTTATATGAAGATATCTCTTCAAGAATTTGATTATCTAATATTAATGTTTTTTTTTTTTAATATGAAGTTTGCCAAGTACAATACTTGCTATTTGTTATGGCAAAATTTAAGGTTGACTACTTTTGCCTAATCAGAATATAACTTTACAATTTTATTAAAGTTTAATATATCTTCTTTTGAAGTGACAATACACCCTATTTTACAGTCCCAGGTGTACTTGACATACAAACAATATCTATTAACTGGGCTTGTAGATAATAGCCAGTTGAATATAAAAGGGATGGAGGCCTGGGTTACACCTGATATTACTGGCAAATATTCAGAGAAAGTGTCTTGAACTGAAAGACATTGGGTCCTTTCAGATAACCAGTTGTTAAGCCAATTATTTCTGTAGTATTTGATACATTAAACAATGAAAGGCAATTAAATGCATTTGCTATATCCCTATATACAACCCCTGCACACAGGCCTTGATCAATTGATTGACTAACTTAATCATAAAATTCCACCAAGCTGGTAAAGGAGAACTTACCTATAGTAAAGCTATGTTGATATAAATTGTGTATTCCCAAATGTTTTTTTAAGATCTAGCAAAACATTCAGTGAGCATTTCTCATACTATTTCCAGATCAAAGATGTCAGACTAATGATAATTAGACATTTCTGACTTCATATCCTTTTTGTGAATGGCTGCATTTATAGACTTCTTCTACTAGTCACAGACAGTAGACATATCAGAAGTATATCAAATATTTTGTATAAGATAAGGAATAGTTACATGTGAATTCTTGTTAGACTTATAGCCGGAATATTTTCAGTTCCCATAGATTAAGTAGAGCCTATCCTTTTTCAGTAAGCTTATCAGCAACTTCTCAGATATTTTAGGGCATATTGCTAAATCAGTAGATACTGATGAAGGTACAGAGAAGGTATAGTATAGAGTATTAAATGAAACTCACCGTGTTCATTTATGGTGTACATACACAGGAAGGTTAATAGACTTAGAGAAAGTGCATAACAGAATAAACAAATGATAAAGAGAAAGAACATTACTTATTTAATGGGTAGGTAACAGAGAAAAGCAGGGAGGGTGGCCTAATGGTTAAGGTGTTTTCCTTATAAACACAAGGTACAGGGTTTGAGTCTCACAAGGGATAATTGGCTAGGCTTAAAATGATTTGCTAGGGCAGTTAGCCTAGTACTAATCTATGTACCTATGAACCTAAAATAAGTTTGGAATTGTGACTTTTGAGAGTGTGAAAAGAGTTCAAGACGAGTTAATGATCATTTTATAAAATGTGTGGTGCTCTTCAAAAGAAACAAACAAAATAATCCATATGGTCTTGCTTTAACTTATTTTTTTCCCACTACAGTTCACTTTCTAATATTATTTAAATTAAAACATAACTTCTACACTTTCCTTAACTTCACAATTAGCTGAGAAAACTAATTAAATGCAATGTAATATACCTACTAAATTTACAAATAGGTGAATAAGAAATGGATACAAAGAAATATTCATAATTAAACCTGATTTTTATTAAATAATAAAAATACAACATACTTCAAAGAATAACATTCTTTCTTTCTTTCATTCATTCTCTGATGTCCTCTTTATGCAGTTTAGGGTCATTTGGGAGCTGAAGCCTTTCCCAGCACTCAGTGGGTAAAAGAAACAGAAATGAATCATTGACAGGTTGTTAGCCTAGCAAAGGATGAACAGATAGACACACATACAAACCCAAACACACACACGGCATGCACACTGGGGGCTTGAGCAATTTAACTGATTGCTTATAAGATTTCTTTGACATATGGGAGGAAACAGCATAACATGAAAAAAACATGTACAGATACAGGAAGGATATGGAAACTCCAAAATTAAGACACTGCAGCAGGGAAGCACTATGGAGGCCCAAGCAATGCTAATCACTTTGCTACCAAGAAAATTGGAAAATATACAGTCAAACGTTCTTTCAAATTTCTTTACATGGGCAAAGCTGTACCCACAATGTCTAAATATAAAGCATATGTTTGGAAGCAGAAGTTATCCAAGACACATGTATGATTCTCTAAAATAGTCATGGTGCCACTGAAGCAGGCATTTCTACTGAAATTAATATGAGAATAAGGGATACCAAATCATAAAACATAGTATTAACACTACGGTATACATCACTGCACATTAGTAATGCACAGAACCTATATCCGTTCATCCATTATGGGTGCCAGACAAAACCATGCCCAAATGGGATAGTATTCCATGAAGGACTGCACCTGTGTTCATAAAAATAATAGCTTCACCAGTGTGCATTTGAAATGTTTGAAGAAATGTTTGAAGAAGTCGGATACCCTGACAGGAACCAATATCAATGTGGGTGTGCATGCAAACCCCACAGCAAACATACCCAATATGCAAATGGAACTGTGACTGCAAGCCCTATGAGGCTGGGATAGTTGCTGTTGTTCTGCTGTACCACACATACACACACACACACACACACACACACACACACACACACACACACACATACACAGACATGTATACACTCCTCATTAAAACTGAATTAACATATAAATAATAACTCAATAACACCATGTGGAGATAAATTATACTTTCAGATACAGTTACTGAACATCAATAGGAATAACGCCTAGAAATATAAAGCTACAGCCAAGAGTAGGTCTTAAAAGAATGATTGAAGTTAAACATTTCCTACACATGAGTTCCTGTATTCAAATTCTACAGTCCATTGCAGCCATACATATTTTTTCTCAATGGGCTAATTGATTGGTTTAAATAACCCACTCATCTAGTTATTTACATAACATTTATGGCTAAAAGAGTTAACACTGGCTAGAAACATTCACTTTATGCAATTTATCCAACTTTGCAGTTGAACTTCTGCAGATTTAAAAATTATCTGCAGATGTCAAGTTGTCAGCTTAGTTCCATGTCTCAAAGTCCCTTTTCCCACTACGAATGTGTATGTTAATAAAGTTGTATAAAAGTATGAGTAGGTGCAACCCCATACATTTAATTAATCTTTTATTGTATACAGGTCTTGCACTGCTACACAATTTCTCCAAATGCATGTTATTCCCACTAGGCATTCTGTTCCACAATACAGGGCATGCTAAATGATCCTGAAATAATTGTTGCAGTCTCAGAGTTATACTCAGAGCTATTTCCTTCTTGTAGTGGAAAGTATTGTGTTGAAAGTTCCATTTTAGTACTTTTGAGATACCAGAGGGACTGATGTACATTTCAAAACTTATGGATTATGTTGACTTGATGGACAGAACCAAAAATGGGGGAATGGTCTAATTATCATCAGGCACGAACCTGAGAAATGTTAAAATTAGTAATTTTTCCCTGAATTTATACATGGTTCAGTTATATAGCTATGCTTTCTGGAGGATCTCTTATTTTAATTTAAAGTGTGCAGTTGAAACCTGAAAGGATATCCAGACATGAAAGACTTGCAAGGCCACAGTAGTCTTTTTATTTCATTTATTTACCATTTGTTGACTTGGGTAGAACACTGATCCAAATCAGCTGTTTTCAAGTTCCACCTGGAAAAAAGTCGGTAGAAAGTAGAGTAGACAAAGAAGTGCTTTACAGCACAGATGAAGTTATCAGGTGCAATAATAAGGATACAAAACATTGTAACAGCATAGTTCATAGATAGGTACTAGGCATGCAGTCCAGAGGACCATTTAGCCCAAATTCACAGTTGCCCCCAAGCACTGTCTGGTTAAGTGACTTACCCAAGGTCATAGACTAGACAAATAAGGGCTAAGGGAATCATATCCTGTTCCAAAGGAACTACAGCTCCCAGCTTTAACCCTCTGCCATTCTTAAGCCTCTGCACCAACTGCCAGACAACATAGAAGAATTACAGTATGTCATTATGTTTGTACCACACAGGACACAAACACAAGAGGCACATATACACATTACACATGTATATCGCAATCAGAAAAAAGAGTAGTCTTAGTGTAAACCAGAATGCTGTTTTGTATTCACATGGGTCTACATACAATTCCTGTATATAGTCATACTAACATATAAGGTTGGATAGTAACTCCAGAGACGTCAGTGGTGATATAAACTGAGTCAGCATGTGCAAGGACAGCCTACTTGTCTTAACACAAGGTGCTACCCTTGATGTCACTACTTACACACAGTATGTAATAATCTGAACACAGTAAATATGATACCAGAAGCTGCAGCAGTTACACCTCTTTGTACATCACACCATAAGGATCAGGGATTGCAGGTATATGCTGGGACATGAACATGATGATGATGATGATAATGATGATGTGGGATAGACTGCCTAATGACGTGTGCAGAGCCCATGTCAAGCAGGCGACCCCCAGTGTCGATCTTCTGTCTCCTATCACTAGCAAGCTGTAGAGGGGTCATATATAAATGAACATTACACAACATGCCAAGACTGTAGTTAGCACTGGATTGTTGCACTTTTGTTGTTATTGCTGAAGAGTTTGCCACAGTAGATTTCAGTATTGGTTCAATGTGTGGTCTTATATGACTAGAGCCTCTTCTCAGCAAACTTACTATACTCACCCTTTGGTAAGTTCATTCTGAGAATTGCACCTTGCTTAAAACTGATGCACAGAATTCTCAAAATGCATGAATTACATTACAACTGTATGAGCAGTTATTTGAAAAAAAACTGGCAGATCCCTGCTCCTGTCTAGTTTTTGAAAGGATAGGAAGGGTTAATGTGGGATCATCAGCTGATAAGACAAATGATAGAGTTACAAAGTGGTGTGTATAGTACAAAACTGCTATCCCCACTTTTACAATGCCTTTCTTTCTTTTTCTTTCTTTCTTTCTTTCTTTTTTCCTTCTTTCTCTTGCTCTGTCTCTTTTTGATGCAGAGAGAGGCATGCTGATGTAATATGATTTAGTGATGACTCCTCAGAAATCTTTTAAATTGCATTGTGTAAAGTAATGCCATGTTGCTATAAGCATGAACTACGCATGCCATTCCATATATGCATGCATGTGCACAGCAATCAATGAGTTTTAAATGCTGCAGGTAACTGCTAGACAGGTTAGTGCCCCTGCAATGACAGTGGATGCTTCATTCTCAGTATGCTCTATGGAGATATATTGATGCTAAAGCTATGCATCCCAATAGCTGCCACTGGTCCACTGCCTGGATCATCACCCTGAATTACAATTAAAGACATACTGCTCAACCTCTTAGCACATGAAATATGTCAAAGCCCAAATTAATGTGGGGACTAAGGCCCAAAAAATAAGGACAGATTTTAAAAGTTGCTCTTATAAAATTATAAAGTTGCTAGAAAAACAGGATTTGTATTAAAATGTATTTTGTGAAGGAAATGAAGTCGGAAACTCAAATGTGTGACTTCAAGACTCAGTGATTTGCTAGAAAGCCATACATTTTATGAGGAACAGAGCAAAAATATGAGGAAAAAATCTGGACATTCTACAAAAATCTGGACATTTGAGAGGTATGATTACAGATACTTTCCTGGTTAGGAGAGGGTGTCGGTTCCTGTTCACCATCAGAGTCATTTGATATTTTCCATATGACACTAGGATTGCAAACCATGTGTAATAGCTTCTATATGTACATTCTGAGGTAACTTAATAGAATTATGTTCATGTTTATCAAGCTTGAGATAAGGCACTTAAACAGCATTTAAAACAATTAAAGAGTCACAGGGATAAAACAAATCAATAGATGTAAATGTTTAATAGTTAAAATAGAGACAATATTTTTAATATAAAAACTCTGAGTGAGAATTTTGGTAATCTCTCCTCACACATAATATATCTCTTAGTGCCTAAATGAAGCTTCCAAACTGTACACTTGTGGCTTGGAAGTTAACAAGTTCCACAAGATAGAAAAAGATAAGCAAAGGCCTTCCTTTTAAATATTTCAAAGATGGTCATGAGAGCTATTATAGGAATCATATTTTGCATTGTCAAGTATGGAAGTAGCAGGATCATAAATAATGATGTCAGTGTCTCAGGCAACAAAAGCAAATCTCACAGCACAGGAGTAGTGAGATCAGAAAGCAGAGTACTGATCAATAAGCTGATGTTACTCTGCTCCTGTAACTGCAGTAGTCTGTGCTAAAACTGTTGCAGTCAAATTGCTACACCTACTACACATTCATTGCACACGCATGCATACTCATGCACACACACACACACACACACACACACACACACACACACACACACACACACCCACACACACACACACACACACACACACACACAAACACACACACACACATATGCGTGCACACGCACTCGCACACACACGCACACGTGTACACGTGCACGTGCACATGCACACACACAGACACATATACACACACACACACATGCTCACACACACACACACACACACACACACACACACACACACACACACACACACACACACTCACACAAATGCACGCATGCACTAATTACTTCAGTGCTTCATCGGTCACTGCAAATGATGTATTAGCATTCATTTACAAATCCAGTACTTCACTCCAACATCATTGGCACCTGCTGAGTATGACCCCTACCAGCTTGTGCCCTAGTTATGGATCTGTGATGATGTCACTGATATTGAAGCCTGTAGGTAAAACAAAGAAAATTAACCCAGAGTGTGGAGTACCCAAGTTTTCATCAGACTCTTAAATCAATTGATGGATCCCAGAATTGTTCCTGAAATTACAATATGAAGATTAATCTCCCATGTTTCACATTCTTGAAGCAAATTCTACCTATTCCAAATATAAAAAGTTTGGGGGAAGATATGCAGTTCATGAAGGTCAGGTTACAACATATATTGGCATATCTTTAGACTTCACTGGATTTAGTTTTTGTTGTCTGTGATTCATTATTTAAATATTGGAATCTATGCAGATCTTTAGAATGGTACAGTATGGTATATGCGCTTGAAAAAAGATATGTAGAATTACTATTGATGAAACAGTGGTAGCATAATCTTTTCTAAAAAAATGGCTCCTTTTGGTAGAAATATGCACACTATAGACAGCACTGGAGAATGTATCATACCATAGTGACCCATAAAACTCAATAGAAAGTTTTAAAAAATACTCCAGCTAGAAGCACCCCAGTGAGTGCACCCCAAGAGTTAAGATATAGGGCAGTGAAGGACTGTGGCTGTAATCTACATTAACTTGTAGATGCTCATTCAGGATTCTGTGATTAAAGATGTCAAATGCACCTTAAACATCACGATGGCCTAAGACCAAATTAATCACCACCACAAAATGGCCACTAATGAAACAAAGAAGGGAAGGAAGTTTATATGCAATTTCTTTGTATAAAACTAGACTTTGATGTGAAAAAGAATGCAATGTTAGACAAGAATGCAAATTAACCCAAATAATCTTAATTAAAAGGGAGTTTTGAAATAGGGAGCTAATTCTGGAGGTCACCCACCAAACCATGAACTCAGTACTAGAAAACTACTTGAACACTTTTTTATTAAGAAATGAAGCTGTTTTGTCTCAGTATCAACAAAACTCTATTAAACAAAAATCATACATAATTTCCTCCTTAAATCAACACTTTACAGTATAAACACACGTCAAAACAGAAAAATAATTATATACATAAAAACATGACATAAACATAAAAATCACTTAATTTTGGGCAGAGTGTCAAATTGGTAGTTAGTTTCACCAAAGGTAAAATATTCAAACACTGTTAGCCAAAACAATTTTTGTCAAGAGTGGAGTCTGCATCTTTCCCCGTTGTTGTGTGATCATGAGGGTTGTATATATATATATATATATATATATATATATATATATATATATATATATATATATATATATATATAAGTCCAGTGGGAGTGCAAGATGTACGCTCACTTGAGGGCTTAAGGGGGCTTGCCCCTCTACAAAAAACATTTTTCTCCAGTGCTCTCTGAAGGTAGTTTCAGCGAACATTTTTCAAATTATTTACTTTCACCGAAACTATCTTTGATGTATCAACATGAATCTTAATTTTTAAGGCAGTACTCAGGCTTTTGTTGTCATTGAAGCCAGGAGATTTTTCAATGTTCCATCTTATCTGCCAGTACAACTCTTTTAATATTAAAAAAAAAAAATTGTCAGTGTTCCAACCTCTAACATCAAGTCTGGCAACAAAAGCCAAGAAGAATAGAAACTGCATAGAAACTTCCTCCAATTAAGGCAAGTGTTCTTAGATTTGATGGCATAATAATCTATCCATCCATACATACATACAAACATTTCAAGCACGGGCAATAATTCCCTTTTAGCCTGCCAATTATTCCCAATAATAAGTGACCAGATTGTTCTTAAAAAGATTGAAAGTGGTGCTTGCTTTAATGTAATTTGTTAGTCTATTCAATGCATCATCTACTCTGTCAGAAAGCCAATTAGTACACTTCTCATTCCTATAGAATCTTCTGCATAGATTGTCTGATGATTTTCTACTACTTTTTGATAACACCAAACATTCCCAAAGGTAGTTGTCTCTAAATGCAATATATATCTGAATAAGGTCTTCTCTTAAATATATATAAGAGACACTGTATAAGTTCAAATGGCTTAGTCTTTTATGATAACTTCAGTTTTCACATTCGTGGATGCCCTTGGTGTATCTATGCTGTACTCTTTCCAGTTTACTCATGCTTGTTTTCTTATGAGGTTTCTGTATTGTTATTCCATACTCAAGTTTGGATATAATGTAACTAATGATTTAATCTTTTCTGATTTCCTATAATTTATATATCTTTTTATACATCCTATAGTTCTATAACTATCATTAACCAATTGGTTGATAAGATTAGAACAAGTCAAAGCTGGATCTATCCATATACCCAGGTCCTTAAATGTACACTTTCAATTAATGTGCGCTGTATTAAATATTTACCTTTCAGTTTAGGTCTTCCTAATCTCATGTGCTTAGTTTTTGGTTGATTTATTCAAGTTCTTTTGCAGACATACCCTATCTGTAACACATGTAATCAGTTTATCCATTTTCAAGTCATTTGCATACAGACTGTAGAACACCTTAGATGAAAAAGATAGATCTGAAAGATACAATCTAAGCAAATATTGGCCCAAGGCAGAGCCCTGTGGGACACCATGACTATCATGCTGAATTTCTCCTGTCCAGTTGCTGTGTGATACTTACCATGTCCTCTTTGTAAGTCATGCAACTATCCATCTTATCAAGAGTATATAAATAACTATTTGTTCTAATGTATTGATCAGTGTTTTGTATATAACCCTATCAAAAGCTGAAGTTAAATCTCTATAAATTACATCATAGCACAATGTTTTATTCATAGCTATTATTATATTGTTATAGAACATCATGTCACATGTGGCAATTGCTCGATTTTCAAAATATGCATGCTGTTATATGGTTTCAAGTCCCAGCTTTTCTACTTCTGACAATAATTTATCCAGTATACATACCTCTCAACCATACCGAATTACTCGTTTTTTACCGAGTTTTGGGGTCCAAAGGAAGTGGTGCCACGATTCCCGAGTAGCACCCCTTCATTTCCGATTTTTTTCTTTTGGTTTTCTTACTTTTTCAAATATCGCGCTGTAGGAGCTGATGTCATCACGTGCGTGATGACGTCAGCTCTGCCAGGCCTGTCAGCCAGTCGGAATCGAGCTCCTGCAGCTCATGTCATCATTTCCGGCTCATTTGGATTACTTGCTCTTTTGAATTTGCGAGCGGGAAACAATTTCGTTGGGGAAGTAGTTTATTTATTTGCTCATTGTGGATTTAGGGTCAGAATTATCGTTGGGGAAGCAGCAGCTGAGTATTTGGATTTCTAGCTGCATCGTCATATTTATTATGAGCACAGCATTTGGAATGGATTTCTGAATATCAAGTAGTATTGTATTGGGGAAGCAGCAGCTCAGGCTGTGAGTTGCACTCATGGAATCAAGCAAGTAGTAAGTGCACTTAACAAAGGAAGAGAGAGAGTGTGTGTGTGTGTGTGTGTGTGTGTGTGTGTGTGTGTGTGTGTGTGTGTGTGTGTGTGTGTGTGTGTGTGTGTGCGTTTCTTTGTGTGAACAGATAATGATTAAAAGATGTCCCAGTGAGTAACGGCTGATATGTTGTTGTTGTATCTTTCGGCTTTTCCCGGTTAGAGGTCGCCACAGCAGTTTTAAAACAGCCGTTAATTTATGTGAATATGAAATTCATACTGCCCTACCTGCTAAACATAGGACTTTGTTTTATAAATTTGACCTCTAAGTTACAAGAAGCTTTGAGGGACTTGCTCAAAACATCTTATTTGGAGATTCGCCCAACCGATAAAGGGGTAGTATTGTTGTGATGGATAAACAGTTCTTCTATTTACAACAAAGGTCTTATCTGTTGAGTGATGAAAATACTTCTACATGATTGTTGTACAAACATCATATTAAAGGTTTAATAGATCGAGTACATTTCTTTATATTTGACATGCATATTACTGGTCTCATTACACAAGAACATTTTAGTTATTTTACAGTTGAACATCCATTGATCTATATGCTGTACTTGTGTATTAGAAGGGTTGTGAAAGGTCCTCCGATAGTGCTATTAGAAGTCTCATGATAATGTGCAAAGTAATGCAGGCTAATATGTTAAGCTCACCTGAAATTTAACTGGCCTTTCAGGTTAAAATGCATTGTGTGTCATTAGTTGAAGAATGCTAACAGTCGAGCATTTGCATTTGGTGCACTGGCCAGATGCATTTTCTTTGGACGTTGTGTGTGTGGGTTTCAATGCTGTTTCAATGAATGTGAGTTTCAAGGGCAGACAAGTTTTAATGCCAGCTGTTTTCATTGTAAGACAGTATTGCTTTTACCAGCTGTCTAGTAGTGTTTGTGCATTGTTGTTCAGTCAGTGCTGTAAAAATAAAATCCAAATAATCATTGTAGAAGTAAAGCAGTATACACACACTAGTAATTGGGGTGAAATAGTCAGGTAATGGGGACTTGGAATGGCTGCAGGGGGACTCTGGTGCCATATTTTGGTTGCCCGTTCTTCAGTTACATTTGAAAGTTGGTGTCCCACAATTCCATTGGAGTGGGTGGGGTTACATAATTATGTATGTAAATTAGATGTTAATTAGTGTACAGATTTGTACCTATTTTTCATGGGCCTTGTCCAGATTTTTGATGTTTCCAGGTTGAGAGGTATGCCAGTATATCATTCTCCATTATTTTTCCACAAAAATAAAATAAACTTACAGTCTATATGACTCTGGCTATATGCTACTTCCCTTTCTCTTAAAGATAGGTTTAACAAGTACATGTCTCCAATCTTGAGAAATCTCCCCATATTTATAAGAAATAGTGAATAACCGATATAATGGTACTGTAAGTTCATGCTAAAGTGTCCTCAGGTCATTATTACTGTCTGTGTCCTCCCTGTGCTTTGTTTGGGTCCAGTTTGTGTACTTCTTTTTCAATATAATCTCATTTGATTTCAGTACTTGAAGTTACTCAGATTTTAAGAGGACAATTTATCACCAACTTTGTGGAGTCAGCTGCATAAGATTTGTTAAATATATCTATAATCTGTTATGTCTGAGACAAAAAATGGTACCCAGAAGTCACAGAAAACTTTTAATAGTGTTTTTTCATAGAGCTTTTGTTCCAGGATCAAAGGAACTTCATCAGGGTTTTCTGATGAAGTTCCTTTGATCCAAAGTTTTCTGTGACATCTGGGTGTTTTTTTTATACAGTTTATTATTATGTCATTTTGTGGATTTTATTGTTTACTGTTGTGTTTGAGAATAATTTTTCTAATCAACACACAGCTTATCAATTTGTCTTTACTCCTGACACATCATATGTATCTATAAAAAAATTTCCTATTATGCCCAATGTTTAATATGTCTGTTTGGCTTGTTTATTTCAAGTTTCAAAATCGTAGTTCAACATCTTTTCCATTTCTTATATATTTGTGTCTCAAACCCTAATAAAGTATTGTGTTCTTATGGAAATAAACCCCCTTGATGTCAAACATTTTTTCTTTTTGCATTCAAACAACTTCTGTTTCAAAACTTGTTACATTCTTCCTGCCATTTTGCTATTGAATACATCACTCCAGTTAGTTTTACATAGTGACTGTTTTGCTTCCATGTGAGTTATTGCTCTCCTGTGCCTTGGTTTAGACTTCAGTTTGTCAGACTTGTCTAGCAACAATTTAACGTTTATAACCTCCGTGATTATTGCACATTAACTGTGGTAAAATTTGACATGAAATAACACTCCCCAGGATTCAATAAAATCTGTGTAGGCTCTGTGTTGAGCCTACACAGAATATACCAGTGTACACAGCCATGGTTCTCCATTGTCAGTGCCCCATGCATACTAATCATGGCATTCTGCCAAGAGAGATCACAGTAACACAGATATTGAATCCATTTAGGCCGCAATGTAGTGTCCTGTGGATGTGAATTGCCCATAGGTTCATAGGACAATACTAGACTATTGGCCTAGCGGCCCTTATAAGCCTAGCCAATAATTTCACCTATGTTCCCACAAAGTCAGCACATGTTTTCCCTGTCCAGGGGTATAGTTTCTGTTTCCCTTCCAGTCATCCAAGTTCATCTTAAAGAGGGCTAGTGAGGTACTCTGCTTGACATGGAGAGGAAGTCTATTCCACATTTGGGGGAGTCGTTGGGACACAAATCTATCCTGCCAACAAGTTCTGTTAACATCACAAACCAGGTTGAGACCTTGTGTGCGGGTTGCAAGAGTGGAGTTTGATTTATTAATATGCAGCAACTCCATCAAGGCTGAGTCTGAGGCAGCCTTGTATGCCAGACACAGGTCACCTCTGAGTAGTCTGTACGAGACTGAGTAGAGGGACAGGGCTTTTAACCTATCTGTATAGGATGGGTGTTTGAGACCCTGGATTTTCCTGGTCAGGAACCTCAGTGGTCTCTCCAACTGCTGCATATGCTTGGCAAGGTACATGCCAAAGTGGGTATTGTACTCGATAATGGGTCTGATAAGGGAGGAGTACAGGGATGTTATGACCTCTTTGTTCCTGGAAGAAATACCCTTACTTTTGAGGTGGCCCATGTTGAAAGCCTTCTGTACAATGGAAGCAACATGGCGATCAAAAGTCAGTATGCTATCAACCTGGATGCCCAGTCCTTCACGACCGATTGCATGCTTAGTGCATTGTTACTAATGTGATAATTATTGGGGACACCATTTTCCCCAAAGGGGATAATGATGCATTTCTTGGAATTCAGTTTGAGGCCATGCTTCTAGCACCAGTCATTAGTTTGGGTAAGACCCTTTTAGAGGATTTATGACAGTGCCCAGCTTGCAGTCATCTGTAAACTTGGTCAGCCACAGATTACTGGTTTTGGCTTGCACCTCAGAAAAGTATATCCCAAGCAGTAGAGGCCCCAAGACCGATCTTTGGGGTACGCTGCTTGTTATGGGTCTACTACTAGAGGTGACTTCCCCTATTTTGACTGAGTAGGTTCTATCAATGAGCCAGTTAGCTACTCATCTGGTAACATATGGGTTGACGCCTAGCAGGGAGAGTTTATCTATTATGCCCAAGTGGGGAATAGTGTCGAAGGCTTTGGCTAGGTCAAGGTAGGCGGTATGCACTGTCTTGCCCTCATCCATGGCTTTGGTGACTGTTTCGTGGAAAGTGACCAAGTTTAACAGGCATAATCTCCCTTTGACAAAACCAAACTGTATGGGATCAAACGTTTGGAGGTTACAAATGTCCTTGTTTCTATGGTCCATGATAATGCATTCCATGGCCCTGAAGATCGGGATAGTTAGGCTGATTGGCCTATAATTGCCTGGGTCGGTGGATGCTCCACCTTTGTGCAGAGGGATGACAGTGGATGTCCTCCATTCTGCTGAGATGAAGCCAGTGCACGGGCTTTGGTTGAATAGAGTGCCTAGTGATGCTGACAGCTCTTGCCTGAGTTCATGTTGGACACAGCCAGGGATGTTGTCGGGTTCCATGGTGGCTGTATTTTTTGTCTTTGAGAGGACATTAATAACCTGCTGCCTGGTAATGGGGGGGGGGGGCAGGTGCTGTGGATGTCCTGGTTTACTGACGGGGGGACAGAGGGGTAAAGTTTTCACGGAACTTGTCTGCCAGCAGGTTGGCTATATCTATGTGGTATTCTTGACCACAAATTCAGAGCAGATTTGGGAGTTACCTTTGAGATTGCAGATATATGTGAAGAAGGCCTTGTTATTGTCCTTAGTGGATGTGGCCAATTTGGACTCGAAGTTAGCCTTAAAGGATTTCACCAGGGAATATGTGTGAATTGTAATTTTTTTCTCTGTCTCTTTTTTTTTTAATGCCTGTTTGTGCAGCAATGCCAACCTGTGCTTACACTGACATCTGCCAGACATTTAAAAATAGAAACCAGATGCAATTAATTATTTATTTTTATTTCTTTGAATGCTCATTTGTTCAGCATGGCATGCAGTAAAGCAATGTCGAGCTGCATTTACATATGCACAGGTGACATCTGCCAGACATCTAGGAACAGAAACCGGATATAATTAATTATGTGTTTTTGCCTACATGTTTTTATTTTATTTTTGAATGGCCATTTGCATGGTGTGGTGCAGTGCTTAGCAATGCTAACAGGTAACCGTAATATATGTGAAGGTATGCTGGTTTTATTACTAGCCAAGTAGCTAAATAGGTAGAGTCCCTGCCTAAAATGTTGTAGGTCCCTTATTTGAGTCCCCAGCAGTCATATCTTTTTATATTTATTGCTGTGGAAATGTGTGAGGTGACCGAAAGGGTGTTTAATATAAAAACAAATTTGTTATATTTGAAAAAGTTGCCTGGAGATGTGCACTGCTTAGACATGGTTAATGGCTACTCTTGTTTACACATTGTTAAGCTTCTCTAAAACACAGTTGTGCAAGTTTGCACAATGCTGAGAGGGTGTGGGCAATGCTAAGCAATGTGATGCTTTTTTGAATGTTGCATTATGATATGTAAGGGCAAGAAAACAGTCTGCATTAAGGGCACTAGGTGAGAATTCTGGAGCATTCATTGGAGTCTTACTAACCTGTCAATATGTCTGGTGGTGTTGGTGACAGACCAAACTTTCAGGCACTGAGGTGGAGTGTGCAGGTGTCCAGAGTGTTTGTTGGACTCCTGGTCTGAAACTACGAACCCCAGCTGTTTCAGGGTGATTACCAGGGCTCAGAATGTAAAGCTGAAGCCTGGTATTGGTTGGCCAGAGGTCTTACCAGTGCTACTGGTATCTCCAGCACTGGTGAACAGTATTGTCCCACTATGATAACCTGAAGTGAAGGAAGAGGGGATCCTTGGTTACCTGGGTCCAAGAGGTTATGGTCGTGCATGGCTCATGGATATGTAAGTTTATTTGTCACTACTTTAATAATATACAAGCTGAATCTGTGCAAAACTGGTATGCATAATGGTGTGCTTTTCTTCCAACAACTGCAGCTGAGCAGGCTCGCAACATCCAGTCTCATGCCAGGCGTCTGGCCAGGATGCACTGTGAGTGTGGCAAGTACAGATATTTTCTGATAACTGTAGTGCAATAACCAATAAACAATACCAATAACAATAAGCATTAAGGTGCAAATCAAAATTGTGATTTGATAACTAATGTGTTGCAATAAATGCAGTAGAGCTGTATTCATTGCATGTCTGTTCTAATGTTGCTGCAGTCAACTGTAAAACTGAAATAAATAAAGGATGCAAGAGTAATTGCCTGATAAATGTATTGCACAACCCACAGCATGGTTCGGGGCTGTGTGCAGCCCGCTTTCATTCACATAATACTCTCTATTCCTCCCACTCCAGGAACAAGGTATATGGCTAAGGATGTCCTTGTTTTGGGCAGATATCATGTGTTTACTTCACAGATTCTAAGGATCAATAACAATAAAGTGTAAAACAGGGCTGTAGTTTCTTAAGAATATGTTGAAATTAGTGCAGTAGGGCTGTAGCCATTGCATGTCTGTTCTAATGTCACTTCAGCCAATTGCTACATAATTGTGCACCTGTTCCCTGCAGTCACAGAATTTGGGTTCTACTCCCATGCCTGCCAAGTGAAACATGATGGCTGTCTAGTCTACTTAATGTACACAAACATATCTCTCAAGTGTCATGATTTTTTGTAATGTAATGACAACTGCACAACCTGTCTGGTCCCTGATTAGCAGATACATGATTACCTGCAACGCAATGTATTTGCTAATCCATTTACAGAACACCTTGGTAGTTATGTACGTGCACATTATATGAAACAGTTCTGTGTAGTTGTGTACCTGCATTCGTTAGTGCCTGGCCCATACTGTCCCATGCTAACAGTTTGACAGGTATGTACGTGCTACATCATCTATAGAAGAAATTGAGTCACTGTAGTCACAACTTACACTGAACACCTGTAGAAGTATGTATTAGCAGTCTGTGTATTAATATCATCTGCAACTTCACTAATGATATGTTTTTCTCCCTCTCCCATCCCCTTATTTTATTTAATTTATTAATGTTATTTATTATTATGATTTAATATTAATATATTCTGTTAAACTAACTGTTTTGTTGATATTATGGGTTTTTTCATTCTGGTTTGCTGTTAACATACTTACTGTTATGTTATTTAATGCCGTGTTCCACATAACATACCTTAATATGTATTTGGATTAATCAATATGTTACATTATGTTAATACTGATATTGGTTTGGTTATTACTAACCTTAACTTATTTTTAACTCTAATTTACTACAGAGTGACAAGTCAGGCCAGTTCCAGGTGATCCACCTACCTTGGCTCCTCTGGCCATGGCACCTGGGCTCATCATGTCTGGAACCCAGCCTGGCTGTGCCCCTCTGCTGCCTCTGCACTGCCTGTGGTGTCAAGTTGTTCTTTCTCTCAAGACAGGGCTTGCCCCCCCCTCTGGGTGCGGTGGTGGTGGGGTGTTGCCACCCATGACGAACTGCCAGTTTGGTGTGCAGGATTGTGTTCCATGGTTTTGGATATTGCCCTTGCCAGATGGAGAGCATGCTGGCCACCCTGGTACAGCAGGCTCACCCCAGAACCCAGCTTCCACCACTGCCACCACAGGAGCAGTGATGGAGCAATGCTGACATTCCCATGGGTGGGAACTTGAGTCATGCTGCTACCTTGTGGAGGTATTTGAGACTGGGATTCCACAACACCCTTCCCATCCAAGGTGTTCACCCCCCTCTTGTGTCACACACCACCCCTGTCTGCTGTCTTGTCTGTCTGCAAAAGCTTCCTCACCTTCCCAACTTGCATCCCCCAAATGTACCTATGTCCCTTCCCCAACATTCCACACTCACCTTAAAAAAAAAAAAAAAAAAAAAATGGGCACCTGTTCCAAAAGAACAATATCGTCCCATACATAACTCTCAATTTCACACACGTGTCAACCTGCACACATAATTTGGTCCAATTGGAATGATAACACAGTTATGTTGTTGTCAACCCTCTCTTTGGGGTGACAGTCCAAATTCATCTACAAATTTTGTATAAGTGCACTGTTGTTGCTGTACAAGAAATGGATAGCTATAATTCTTCTGTACACCCTTCCTGCACATACCTACCTGCCTTTCACTATGTTTTTCCCCTGTTTACACCCCATTTCACCACAGTTTTATCTTCCCAGTTTTCTTTTCTTTAAAGTTTTTTTGTGCGGTGCATCACACAGCGTCGCTAAGCTCAGCTAAATGGAGGTAGACTGATGTATGTGATTTAAATGATAATAAACACATGACCCCTATTTCGAACCCAAGACCATCACACCTGTACACGAATGCATTAAACTGCCATACCACACAGATGTTAATTAAAATAGGTGGTTTAAGCAAAACATAGTAATTGCAAGTTACCATAATTAAGTGTGTGTAAGCACAGCTGCATATCCTGCCATATCTCCCAAACTTGCTGAAAAGGTAATGGAAAAACTGGGAGTGTAATTTCCAGTCTAGTACAGGACTTACACCACTAGAAAGCCAGACAAACACTAATGGATGTAACTGAAGTTTCTAATACCAGGTAAATGGGCACTTTAAACAGCAACATTTACAAGTAGATCTGCTAAAACATTAATGGTAAAATACATGTTCATCTGGGACTGTGGTGGAGAAATACATCCCTATAAAGTCAGGCACATAATAATGGAGGTATGTCGCAGACTCTATGCGTGCACTTATATCTTTTCAAATACACATGCAGTAGCATTGACTCAGTAGCTCAGTCTCTTAAATGTATTGCAAACAGTAATTTTTGCCACATATAGACCTGAGTTTAAATCCAGTGGTGTGTAGCATTTAAGTTACATTATTGTGAAGCCATCAATGAATGACTGAGTCATGCATTCTTTATCCACACAATGCATTTTAAATAAAATGTCTGCTTTTCACTGATGGAAGTTACAGCCCTTCAGATAGGAACACACTTGACATATCCCTATAGCAGCACTATAAGTGCATAAAGTGTCAGGTCATGCATTAATATACATTCACAGAGGATTTTAACTTAGGTAATGCAAATGAGGCCCACTAATATCAGAGTGCACCACACAATCATTTCATAATGATATTACAGATTAGCACAGCTGCACAACTAATATACACATATGGAGGTCCTGCTAGTAACAAGGACTGCAAGCACACATGTTCCAAATGACTACCATAATGGAACACATGGCCTGACAGTTACCCAAATGGTTGAAATAATGGTATAATTACCTCCTGTGTTGCTTAAGGACACAATAAACATGTTGCCTAGTACTCTGTTAGTGATACTGTTGCCTAACATACTTACCTTAAACATATGCCTCAATTTGCAATGGAATGAGTACCCTCACTGTGGCCCTGCCTCTACAACAAGGCTGTCACAGCTCCCACACTTACTCTTACAACTTGTCCTCCAAAACATTCGCAGTCTCTGCCTATGCCTATTGCATGCAGCATCAGCTACAGCCTATAGCACACACATCTGTATGTAAAAGCAGCTGCTACAGACATACCCTCTGAGATGACGTATTATCTTGACCACAGTAATGTCCAGCAGAACATATCAGAAAGGGCTTCTAATCTACAGGGAGGCCTTATATCTTGTTCAGTGGTTGCACATCATTGGCTGATTATACTGCAAATCAGCTGTGCTGGCTGCAATTAGCATTTCAAAACAACAGATTGTTTAAGAGCTAATCACCTGGTAATGAGAACCATGTTAAATAGCCAAACAGGGAAACCAGTCTGTATGAGACTTTCTTCAGACAGTAAATGTGTTGCCAAACACTTTATACATTTGCACATATCAACAGAGGAGTATTGTACTCTATCAGGTATGTAACCTTTTTGTTTACAAAATGATGCACATGTGTGACTATACTTAGGAGAAATGGAGATTATGGAATTAAACCTTGCTTAGAACTGTAATGATGACGTTTCCTTGATCTCCAAATTTGTTACACCTACAGATGACGCACAGTACATCAAGGGTGGAATGTTTATGTGAATGTGGCACACTGGTCTCGTGGGAATGTCCCTGTATAATGGCTGTAATACTACACTACCATTTGTTTGGCACTGTTGTTTTGACATTTTATCAGGGAGTTTCCCCTAGGGGACACAGTGCAATGTACTCCTGTGTTGGGTGAGTGATCATACAGCAGTATCTGTCATGGAACACAAGAGAATGGTTGTCTATTGCTAGTATCTGATTTGTATCCACATGGTTAATATGTTTGTTCACTGTGGAATATGACATGTGTGAACAGGCAGTGGATAATGCCAGCCATTCTGTTCTTGCTGTATCTCTACATGGTGTACTTCCACATATGTGATCCCAACATGTGTTCCTCTTTTGTTGTCTTTCAGGAAACATGCATGCCAAATGATGTGACTCTTTTCCAGATGCAGAGAATGATATCATCCTGGAAGGCCTCTGTCAACACCATGAACTCCTATTGCCAGGGGGAGGCACAACATGGAACAGATGGCAGCAATGTGGGCTGACTTTGTCTTGGATGTGAACGCCTTAGGTCACCAGAACAGGACATATGAGCAGGTTCAACACCATGCCACAGGTATGATGAATGCTGCACACAAAAGAGCAGCAGATGTGGCCAGGGATTGTGGTGTCACTGGTGAAAGGCCTGAAGCAGAACAACCACTCTCAGCCACTGAGGAATTCCTGGAGAAACTAGGAACACACAACAGCATCATGGATGTGGGTGCCAGGAACATCCAGGTAGGCTTAGTTTGATCAGCATTGGAGTACTGTCACAGTCAGTATGTGAAGGTGTAGATACTTTTATGTGGGTGTCAGATGTTTGTTCTTTGAGGTGGGGAAGAGTTTAACTGCAGTTTAAATTTCATGCTCAGATTGTGACCAGCATATCAATTAACAAAGTAACTACTGTAAATGTGAGATATATTATTACCCTGTTATAGTGCAACATATGTTGGTGTTTACATCACTTGTCCCACAACTTTTCACGGGTACCTCAGGGATCAGACAAGGCTGTGGTCCTGTTCTTGGTAAGCACAACACTGTTTTGTTACAGATGTAAATTTATTGCAATGTATTCCCTAAAATGTCATCCCAGACCTGTTGGCTAGATTGGTGTACTGTCGGCATGATTGCCAACTGCACTGATATGACTGTACATATTTTAGAGTCATACCTATGCCTTGTAAGTGTGACAATATTGATAGACATGACAGTATTGTCAGAACATTACAGATTGCCTTATGTGTCAACTGTGCAGAGTCCTCACAAATGTCAACAGTGTACCTCATTGTTGCTGATGAGATTGCAGTGTAAAGAGCTTTTACTTACAAGTAACTACAGATGTTTGTGAGAAAAGTAATGTTCTCATGTTCTACTATATGAAGTGGGGATTAAACAGGTCTGTAATAGTGACAAAATTGTATACAGTTTTACATATATTGCAACTTAGTAAGGCAGAGCATAATAGTGCGGGTATTAATGTACTGTTTTTCCCTTTCATAACACAGGTGACCAGGAGGGTGGTCTCTGTCCCCCACATAACCTGATGTCAGTGTCTCTTCAGACTCTGATGATGATGGTGGTCAAAGTATAGCACAGGTGGGGGTTTCAGGGGCTGAATCTGTCCCAGAGGTTTGCATTCCTCTTCTGCCCTCATCATCACCATGCACAGTCAGCATGCCTACACATACCCAATCCCCAGAGGCCACAGATATTGGACTGTCAGAGGGTGGGAACATTTAACAGAAAAGTGTGGCAACTATGAATCCAGTGAGTGTAGGCACTAACCATAGCCAGAGAGCTGGCTAGGTTTCACACAGGTGGATTGATAGGGGTGCTAGTAGGGGACTTGCTGTCCTTCCACCACCAGTCGCAAGTGTTTCATCACAGGTCATTCCGTGTATGTTTTGGGCCATCATGGAGGTACAGGCACATTCCAAAAGGAACTCCAGACAAATGCTCAGGGTTATGGATGCAGCACAGTCTGACATCTGTGACTGCCTCCACCGCATTGGTGATACCCTGGATGGGTTCACTGATCTAGTGGAAAGAAGATGGCCAGAGACAGATCGCAGAATATCTGTCTTGGAATGCACATTTTCTGTGCTAGAATATCTGGTTGGGGTCGAGTGTCACACCCATGAACGTAGGACAGCAACTACATCTGCTGAGAGTCTAAGTGGCCATGCTCAATCACACTCCCATAGTGGCAGTACATTCAGTGCTCCAGAGGGGAATGTGCTGCCCACACCAAGATTTTTCAGGCCATGGGCTTGTGGTCCTGGGCATTCCCATGGGGGACATTGTCCCAGCAGACCGCAGTCACAGTCAGGTACTAGCACCACTTCTGACCTTGGCCATAGAGGTGGCAGTGCAACTACTGGCAGAGCCAGTTCCCATGTTTGGGGGCATAGAGGGTGAACTGCCAGCTCTACCATGCACACTTTACAGCTGTCCAACATACACACATGTAGGGCTAGCACTGAGCTCGACTGTGTTCATGTGCACACTCACACACCACTGTCAAAATCAGGTCACCTACAGACACACACAGCACAATTCTATGATCCATCTTGCCTGCTTCCCTTCCTGACTCACACACATACTTTAAACCTATTGGGTCAGCCTAGGCCTCCTGCACCACCACCCAACACCATGTGCAAGTGATGATACCTGTGCCACATCCCTGTCATCCTTGACATCGGTGTAAGGAAATGAAATCTGATGCGCAGGGTGACTATATATATTAATATGTAATTGTGTGATGTAGTGTTGCTTTGCCATGCCACTGTTACCAGTCACTGACAGGTACTATATGCTGACATTTGTAATGAGTAAGCCACATAATTTTGTGTACCTTATGTTATATGATGTGTATTGGTTGTATAATTACACAGTGAAAAGTGTGTCCCTGACCTGTTTATAGTTCAGTTTCAGGAGTCTGTAGGGGACACCTATGGATACACAGATGTTATAAACCCATAGACATCACAGCACAGGATGGAATGTCAGCACAGAAGATATATGTCTTCAGGAAGGTACAGTGGTATAGGTTCATGGCTCCATAGGGGTATAAGTGTTTAACAGGCTAACAAGGATAATAGCTTCACACAGCCTACTGATCCATCCCTCATCTATGACATGGTCTGATACCCTTGATAAGTGTCACCAGGGTTTCTGGAGCTTACACATCTACAAGCTGTGGTGATGGAGATGGCCCATCTACAAATTTCCTGTGTCCATTACAGACATTTGCCCTACACCAGTTATGATTTGTCTTGCTCTGCATCCCATAGTGTAACTTGCACATGATGTGTGTTACAGCAGACATGTGCTTCACATGCATGGGGAACCTGTTACATATAGGGTTTAGTGTCTGTTTACATGCCTGTCTCTCCAGCATGTACTATTTATACCACAGTGACAGTGTAGGTGTGTAGAACAGGTAATACATGTGTTAGTTCTGACTTGGGTAAGTAGGAGGTACACAGTGGGATCTGACACCTCCCTGTATGTCAGCCATACACATCCCCTCCAAAGCATGTAGGAGACAGACTACACATGTACACTCTTGACACGGACTGCATCAGACATGTTATCTGCAATGTGTATTGGTTTACCATGGAACCTGTGTGGCTGCTACAGTTGTAAGATATGTCTGTGTACTGACAAAGCAAAGGTTCCATTGCACTCGATGACAGGTGTGATGAGTGCCAAATACAGTATGACAATGACAGCCTGGGATTAACATGCCATTCCTTTCTGTATAGGTTGTACAAAATTGACTGGATCCCCACATCTTACCAACCAATGAAATTCAAAAGGTACATTAATCTCTGTGTCCATTAGTCCATGGGTATTGGTTCAATTGTTTACAGTGTGCAGACACTGATATATGTTCCAGGGGTGGATGACTTCCATATGGATAGTACTGTCCAATCCTTGGTATTTTACTATGTGTCAGTGGCTCTGACAACAACTGAATGTGTGTCTCAGGCTATCCTGTATAACGTTTGGTTCTGTGTGAGATTTAATGACAACTATTAATATGCAATCACCTGCTAATGTTGTCAGTCAGAGGTCACTGACAGAGGCCATAATTGCAGAGAAGGGAATGGATACAAGGAATATTCTATTAATGATGTCTGAGTGAAGTCCACTCATGACTGGCATCATTGTAGTGTAGGTCTACCCAATGGTATCTTCCTAGATTTTGCCTATCAGACACTTGGCTATCCACCAACTGACATATCACTCTGTAAATAACCTACACACTTTCCAGCAAGGCCTACTGGCCTAATATTTTCAAACACCTTGTCAGGCCCTGGTAGGTGGAGTGAGTCATATTCCCGTCATCCATTACACACTGTAAAACTCAATGAGGTCTACCAGTTAGGGTAGGTAGGCATGATCTGCCCTTGAGCAAAACAAACTGTTTTTGGTCCAGGGTCAGTAGGTGTATAACATTGTTACTGACTGTATCCATGCTAACTCCTTTCATGGCTTTACATATCAGATGACTGAGAGATCTGGGGACACTTCTTGGCACTGCATGCTAGTTGTCCTCTGTGCAGCTAAGTATTGTGACTACGTCTGTCATGTTCCAAGAAAAGAGTCATCCAAGGTGTCTGTACAGAGCACAGATAAACAATAAAGTGTAATATGTATACCCTGTGAAGGTAATGTGGGAGGTTTTATACAAGTATTCTACAGTTGGACACTACCCAAGTGGTGTGTACTGCAAGGACACAATTATCTTATAAAGAATGTGGAAAGCAGCGGAGTCCATTGAATTGCTGGTGCCTGGGGCTGGTCCCACCTCAACCACTCTGTCATGGGATACCATGCTCTGATACTTTTTCTGTCATCACACGCAAAATGTTACTACGAAGCTCATGATGAGTGGCAAGACACAGCCTGTTTGTTCATTCACATGGTTGCCCCACATCATAAAAGGCTCTGTAGGCTTCGCATACCCTCCTCCAGATAGATGCCTTGATTAGCGACCTGAGCAATCAGTTGGCTTTTGCATGTAGTATGCCTTCAGGGTTCAGGGTTGGTGGAACATCACTAGGGAATTGATAAGATGGCGATTATGAGCAAAGCTGCAGCATCACAATATAATGCGCAATGTCCAGTGACATAGATGTCCAGGCTTGCTGAAACAAGCAGCACTGTGGTGGTGATCCATCTTAGGTGACAATTTCAAAGCACTTCATGCTTTCTGACCTTCAACAGATTAATGATAGATATCTGCATGACATGGCTGTGAGGCCTACTGCAGAGGACTGGCTGCCTTTGGCCAATGTGTGTCCATCTGCCACATGTCCTAGGTATGTCATATTGTACAGTTATGTACCTGGAGCACATGCCTGTGTTCCCACATCATGTCACACATCAACCAGTTTGCTGTGTAGTTCCTTGACAGGCATTGAATGCTTGCAAGGCCAATGTAAAGTTTGCAAAGTTGAACAAGTCTTCTGTGCATGCATGGGCATCCACCTCTTCAGGGAAAGGTGTGCCTACAAACTTGTGCTTCAGGCTGTCAACCCCAAGGGTGTGGCAGCATGACCCTACCTTTGCAGGACTTGCACAGTGTCACATTTGTAGGTATGGTATTGTGAACATGCCTAATGATAGGATGATGATCAATCCAATGTCCACATCGCTGGCAAACATTGTATGGCACACTGTCAGGTGCTGTGTTACATTAGGGGACCTACATAAGGGTGACATATTACATTTCACCATCTGTCATGGCATTGACTAACGATGGCATACTGTGACATATACACAAAAATAACTGTATTGCTGATGGTACTATCAATGACTGCTGATGACATGTGGAAAGTGGTCCCACCCCTCTACTCCCATGCCACACAAACACAATGTGTGACAGATATGACTGTACATCAAACCTTGATTCCATGGTGTCTCACATAGCAGTCTGTACATATGGCAATGAACATTTTGCCAACATGCACAGCTCACCTCATGCACCACCCACACCCATATCGCATGCACCTACATGTGTACAGCTCCTAACAAGACACATTCCCAAACAATAGACACCTCAGAAAATCCTATTTCTGGAGAGAACAGTAAACATAATAGTGCATGCACCACTGTCTCACCAGTCACACACCTGTGGCACAACACAAAAGCAGACCTATTATTCATAGGTGAGTACATCTTGAGACCCATTGATATCTGTGTCACCTGGCTACATATGGGAAACATTATAGTTAGCTGTGTGTGAGCTGACAAGATATGCCATACCACACATTGCTGCAACTCAATGAATATCAGGTGACATAATGATGACATCATAATTTCTGCAGCTGTGTACGACTAGGAACATATGTCGCTGGACTGTATGCAGACACATGATTGAGCTTACACACTCTGTGTCTCTCGTGGGTATTCCCATAGCTTTCAGCTGCATTTGACCCTCACCTAGGATGATGGCTCAATACACACAGAACATGACGGACTTCAATGATTGCCTTAGTGTGTGGTGTCATTGTAAGGAGATCCACTTCATGTCTGCCTGGGATGACTTGATCAACAGACATTAATGTTTCAGCAGAGATGGTCTTCATCTCTCACCACTAGGAGTTTGTGTACTGGCCAAGGTTGCTGACAACCCCATAGTGCATCTTATAGGCACTATCTGGAGGGAAAACTTTCCCATGAGAATGCCATCTTCATACAACATCACTGTTATGCTGTTACGTACTGGGAATGGGAACACTACATTCAACTCTGTGGAAAGTGTCTCCAGCCTGCAATATGTAGACATTTGTGCAGTCAAAGACACCTGGTTCATGACTGTGGACAGCACCACAGCCATACCAGAAAACATGTCCTTCCACTATGTCCTATGCAGACCGCCTCAATGCCCTATACCTATATTTTGTTTCCTGCAGGCTTTTGAGGGGAGATCTATGCCTGGCATACAGGGCATTGTCAGACACCACCCTGATGGATATGCAAATTGATATATATTTGTGTGTGTGTGTGTGTGTGTGTGTGTGTGTGTGTGTGTGTGTGTGTGTGTGTGTGTGTGTGTGTGTGTGTTACAAAAATATATGGGGTGAGACCTGAGATGTATGTTTTTAAATACAGGTATATATAGGTATATATAGGAATATCTCCTATTTGTATATACATATAGATAGATATAATATTTATGGGAGAGAGAGGCAGTGACAGACAGATATGTATGCATAGGTTTTCTATCAAAAGGGCAATCAGACTTTGTTTGATTTACATTAATCTGAATATCCAATTCAAGATTATGAAAGAACGAAGAAAAAAATGTTGAAATGCCCAACGGCGAATGCACTACAACATTTTCTGTTGTGAATCTCAACATTTAAATGCAGATCACACTATAGTGGGGATCGGGAAATGTACCCTTTCCTCTCAGTGTAGCGTGATCTCAGAATTTGTATATATATATATATATATATATATATATATATATATATATATATATATATATATATATATATAAGTAGCAGTGGGTGTGGGGGCAACAGTCCTCCACATGGGAGGAGCAGGGGGGCTTGCCCCCCTGCAGAAACATTCTTTGCTGTGTGTTCCACTGCAGTACCACTAGAGGAAGTGTAAAGAATGTTTGAATTTTGTCGAATTCGACATTCTCCACTTCACGTTCAGCTTTTGTGGTGGTCATTGTTTTTTTTCACTTATATAGTTTGTTGAAATGATAACTCGCACAAAGTGAGATCAGAGAAATGATAGTAAATCGTATACATATACATATCTATGTGCAGACATATCTATACATAGCAGGTAATTTTGGGTAAGGGACAACAGAAATGCACTCTGTTTAACTAAGTGTATGAGCATGCCCAATGGGATTATCAGTACTGATGAACTAATGATCCCAGGCCACACCTACCTGTACTCCAGTCCGGGATTCTGCATGCTACAGACAATGACATCTGTCCCTGTGTCTGCAGTACTGCACTTCACTCAAATTGTCCATGGCATTCTTCAGCTGTCTGATGTAATTAATATGTGGCAGAGGGTAATAATGTTACACCACACAGTCTGTTAAAAAAAACAACATAATATTACCTCACATCCAAAAGATGTGGATACGTCCGGATTAGAACCACCAATGCCATCACCCATGCCAACTTCCCTAGTGCACTGAGCCACACAAGCTGTCAGACAGAGAGCAGTCATTCATCACACAATCAATATGTACTTTGTTATTCCTGCATTAAGTGGGACATACAATGTATGATCAATTTCTATGTTACTTTCCTGCGATTGCCTGGACTGCTGATATACCTTTGATGAGTTACTGTTACAGCAGTTATATGAGAACACTGCTGTGTTGGGGGTGGGGGAACAACACCACATGTTCTGCTGGGATACACAGTAGTCTCAACATCTCCCTTGACTTGATGTAGTGAATATTGCATGTATGAGGCCTAATGTATATTAAAGAACACAAGATAGTGCACTGGGTATCTGCAGTCTCATGTGGATGTTACTTATGTTCAAATAGCCCACTATATTTACTTGCATAAATGTAGCAGATCCATACATACCATACCATATCATACTAATCCTTACATATACTGTGTAGGTTAGAGACTTACCTTGCAAATGCAGCAGTTGACAGAACTGTAGTTCAGTGCTGACTCTGTCTGATTCAAACAGTATACAGCCAATACATAGATAGGCACAGGTTGTGTGGGTTGCCTGGCATCAAGTTTAATATATGTATGTGAGTAGGAGTAAGGTGGCAGTCCCTAGGTCCCTAAGTTGTGAGTGAATGCACTATGCATTGTCTCTTAGCCAAAGCCAGGGTGTACTGAATATGCCTATGTCTGCCTACAGGGACATCAGCAGGGGGTCCTCCTCTGAGTCCTCCTGTGACTGTGACTGTTGTGACCTAGGCAGTGGTGGGGGGCTGTGTATCCATTCTCTTGACTGATCCTGATGCAGCTGTTTCCACAGGATCAGACTGTGTGGCATAACACATGCTGTGAACATATGTGCACATGTGGCTGGAGAGTACTGCAGGGCTCCAGCAGATATATTAAGGCACGGGGACCATGACTTCAGAAGCCCAAACACATGCTCTATGATGATCCTAGTTTGTGCATGTGCTTCATTATGGCATTCTTCCATGGGTGCGTGTGCATTTCTCATGAGTGTCATTATCCACGGTTCCAGGGCATAGCCAGGATCCCCAGTAAATGGTCATATGGGATGTCCCCCCCTAGCAGATATCTGGTACAGCTGTGATGCATGCCAGATATGAGAGTCATGATAACTGCCAGGGCTGCCAGCACACACATTCAGGATAACTCCTGGGCATTCCACACAACCTGGCAGTTGATGGAGTGATACCCCTTGCAGTGGACTTAGATTCTACCCTCCTCACCAGGTGGTGCTTTGATGTGCATATGAGTGCAGTTTATGGCACTCAGTACATCAGGGTAGTGTGGTACACTGCAGAAGTGTTGCATATTGCTGGCCCTAGCCTCAGCAGTGAGGGGAAAAGATATGTGCTCACTGGCATGTGATAGGATGGCATTCAGGAACTGGTGGAGTATCCTGGATGCAGATACCTATGAGATCCCCATCATGTCCCCAGTTTATCTTTGGAAAATACCTGTAGCTAGTATCCTAAGGGCTACACATACATTTGTTTCCACTTGGATGGGTTCCCCTCTGTTGGCTCTTTGTCTGCGTTGAGGGTGGCAAAGTTCAGTGAGTTCTTGTAGTATGTCCCTGTCACCCTGTAGCTCTCTACACTCTCCAGCTCATCTAGCTCCTGGAAGGTTACCCTGGGCCTGATCACTCTTCTTCTCTGCCTAGGCCTATTGTCAACAGCACCAGCAGCATTGACTTCAGTCTCTAGCACATACAGATGTAGCAGACCGGCAGCAGCCCTTAGTATTATCTCAGTTAAAATTCCCAAGTCTGTACTCCAATGGTCCATAGTACTGGGGGAAAATCAGAATGTAGGATGTATGCATACTATATACAGCTCTGCTGCAGGTCCAGAATGTGTAATTGGCCAACTATGATGCATTCCACCTGCCCACAATATAATTAACATAATTTAATAGCCCTATTTCAGTGTGTGATGCCGCACACAGTGCCAAGCTGCACAGCATAGCGTATACAAAGGTCAGAATGTCTAACTGAATACATCTGGTTTTAAGAGCACACTCGTCCAGGTGGTGGGCTGCACAAACATGTGCACCTAAGTTTAAAAGAGCTTAGAAGTGAGAGCACACACATCCCTGATGTCTACCACGTCTTGTGTAAACATCAATATGGTGTAAGAACCAACATTAAGGGGATATTACACAGGATGTGGCAGACATTGGGGGTGCTCTCACACACCCCCTGATGTCTGCCACATCCTGTGTAAACATCAACATGGCGTAAGAACCTACATTAAGGGGATATTCGGACATGATTACTCCTTTCTGCTATTCAATAATCACACCTCATTTGCATACTTATCTGTTCTGACAGCCTAGAAACTACTCGCTTCATAGCCCTATCACTTTAGAAACAGCAGCAATGCACCCTTGTAGGGACCCCATGCAATCTCCTATCATTTCTGTCACATAGTATAAAATTCTTTTTTTTATTATTTTTTTTTAATTTTCCTATTAAGCATGTTTGTGCACTGTGGTGAATAGTGCAAACATGCCAAGATTATGGTTGTTTGTTGTTTAATCTGTACATGAGAGCTGCTTTTGCTGTGCTTTTACATTTTACATTAAGAAATTCAGAAAGTATTTACCTGGTTTCTCTAAGTTTGGAAGCACTGCATGAAGCTCAGCTGTAGTTATGTATGTCCTAGAAGGTATAGGAGTCAGTATTCAGGCTCCTACAGGCTGCTGAGAGGGAATCTTTGCATGTCTTACAGGGCTTTCTCAGACTCAGCCCTGATGGATTTGTTGCACATGTGCAAAATAAACAGCACCAGAAACACTAGATCCAGGTCTGAACTTCACTTGTTACATAAACAGAACAGGCTGAAAAGATAGATTTATGTCCGAAAGGAGCCCCACTCTATGGACTAGGCTCCCCATCCATGTAAAACAGAGCTCATCCTCGATCCTATTCTAGTAAAACCTTGACAACTGGATGACAAATCATAAATGTACCCGTGCTCTGTCCCCCATGTCCTTTATGAACTGAGGCCAGCAATAAGAACAAAATTATCTTATGTAACATCCCGAAAAATCCTTAGCTACCTGCCTATTAACCTGCCTCTGGTATGATATTTGGGACCCAAATTGTTTGGGGTGCAAGGCTAGATTTGTAAGTAGTCATTAGTCTAGCAATGACTTATGCACCTATGTAATAGTCACAAGTCTCATAACAATCTTTAATACCTATCTTAACACCCCCACCTGACTTTTTATTTGAATGTCTGTTTGATGTCCAGTCATTGTTCTTTAACCATTTCTCACAAACAGTAATGACATCAGTCTTGTGGAATGCAGTAAATGTTCCAACAAAAACCCTTTATTACTAATACTCCAGGCATTAGGAACCATTAAGCATGCATCAAATGTTGCTAGCTGTGAACTGTTAAATTTTTGCCAAAGCAAAAATCCTATACTGTGTTTTCAAATGCAGCAATATTTCTGCTGCAAAATTTTCTTCCCCTGATCTTGACAAATGAATATCATTTTGTCTACTCATGTGCCCAAAATTAGGCTTGAATGCTCTACACATTGTAATTTTTTAAAACAGGGCATTTTTTCAAGTAAGTATTTACCCAAAATATCTTTTCATTCTTGATGACCTGACTCTTCTTTCTATTTGTGATTAGTGAAAAATATGTCCTAACACATGTACAAGCTGTGCTATCTAAGAAGGCCAAAAGTTTCCCACTAAGAGTCCTTGTGAATGAGATTATTTGTACCAAGATGAAAAATAGAAAAAAAGATCCATACTTCCTTACATTAAGGTGTTCAAAGGCATTTCTCACATCCTGTATTCTTTTTTTTCCTGGCAAGCATAACACTAGTTGATGTTCATTATCTTCTCTGCAAATTTAAGTATCTGTTCATCTAATAACTGAATCCCCAATTACAAGAATATTATTTCTGACCAGAACTGAAGAATCCTTAACTTCTAGTTCAGTAATATGTGTTCTATCTATTGTTACAAAGGAATACTCTGCACCACCATTATTCTTACTAATCCCACTGTTTTCATTTGCAAGCATATAATTAATATCTAGCTGGCTTGGTACATCCACAGCTTGAGTCATGTTGTCATCTTCCGTCTTTCTCCTCTTTTTTTCTTACAGTAATGTTCTTCAGTCCTTCCCTGTTAAGTTTTGATTTTTTCCTTTTCACCTGCCCTTTGTCTTTTTTTTTCCCACCTTCTGTTTTGGACATTTTTTTTCTGTAGACTCAAGGTTTTTTGATAGAACTATGTTTTCATTCTCTGTAATCTGTGTGTTACATAACAAAACAGTGTCCTTTTTAGTACATGTTCTCTTTTCTTTACAAAGATTTATCAGTTTCTTTTTCTTCCTTGTTATTTCTTGTGAATTTATTCCATTCTTTCTTTGTTGCAATTTTCCTTTATATGCTCTGGAGGGCGGCCATGGTGGTGCAGTGGTTAGCACTGCCACCTCACAGCAAGAGGTTCTCCAGTTCGATCCTCGGCTGGGGTGCCTTCTGTGCGGAGTCTGCATGTCCTCCCTGTGGTCATGTGGGTTTCCTCCGGGTGCTCTGGTTTCCTCCCACATCCCAAAGACATGCTGTAGGTGGATTGGACACTAAATTTGCCCTAGGTGTGAATGTGTGCATGTGTGTACCTTCTGTGGAAGGTTGGGCACTGGGCTGGCAACTTAACACCATAAAACTCCACTGCCAATCATGAGTGGACAAGGTGATCTGCTGTGGTGACCCCTAACTGGGAAAAGCCAAAAGAAGAAGAAGAAGATGCTCTGAATCCTCAGATTGCTGAATAATTGCATGCAGAATTCCAAAGTTGTCATAGGTATTATCTTGTTTAAAAGGGGATGAGTGATCTTTACTGACAAAAGACACTTCCTTTCCTAAATGTGTTCTGTTTGCACTTTGCCTAATATTATTGATCTCATCAGTTCAGTCATTAATATAAATAACAACAGTTCTCCAATCTGTGCCAGTTGCACAAGTGCAATCATCATCGCTAAGTTTAGATTTAATAATGGTAAGCAAATCATCCAGCATTTTACTTAAGGAACATGGATCACCAGTGTTATCAGGTGTTACCTTTAAATATACATAGCATTTAGAACAGTGAACAAGATACTTGTGCTTTGGTAAATCATTAAAGACATACTCATTTAAGGAATCCATTTACTGCTGCAAATGAATAAAGAATCCTAAAAAAAAAGGATATAAAATCAGTTATCACATAATTCGAAGAGATTCTAAGTCAACTTCTATGAGAAAAATCACACAAACAGTATATAACTAAATATTAAATTAAGTACAATAAAGTTGTTGCTCTGAGCTACCATACCAGTTTTAAACACAAAAGCTGGATTTCCATTATATTGCTCACAGTCGCACTTCATTTAAACAGTAAAAATCAATAAATCACAAAATAAAAAAAGGGTTGATTAATGATAATGCCCCATGAAGAAGTGATAGTCAACCAGCACAGTCAAACAATTAGATTCATAGATTCATAGGTAGGTACTAGGCTATCGGCCAAAGGATGGTACTTACGTATTATTGCAACCAGAATTGAAACAAGCCGATAATACGTAAGTAGCGGTTTCTCCACTTTCTAAAAAGTTTGTAAATGCTGTCCCTAATTTGTGGGTCAATTGTGTCAATTCTCCCAAATGTTAATCATTATTTGGAAACAGCAAAGCACAAGGAGGAATGAGTTTAGAATGAGCCGCTGTTGTTTCTGGGTCTCCGTATTTACCGTCCTTTTTTTTTTTTTCTGTGTCTTCGGGGGCATGAATGTGCTTGGCCACAGTGAAACCTGTTAAGTATCCTTAAGTGTAGGTATTATTAAAGCAGACAAGAACATAATATTTCATGTGTTAATGGACAGTACATTTTTAACTGGAAGACTGTTTCCGTTATTACTGCACCTGTCACCTTAAGGTAAAATGACTGCCTTACCAGACACTGAAACGGTTGTTTCGGGAATTATGCAGAAGTACCCCCAATGAAATTACACATACTACATCTGACACCCCTGGCCCAGGAGTTCTGCTACCGAGAAATGGAGCAGTCAGTGAGGGATCACTGTCCCACCACTTAGTAGTTGTTACTGGCCATGAACAGTTAGATGGCATGTCCTGGAATAACTTGGCTTTGCTGAGGCTGGAATTGCGAAGAAGTGTAGCATTGTGCAGGTTGCAGAACATATGAGACACACCCCACAGCATCCTAAAAATTGACTGTTGTTCCTCCTGGGCACTCATACCCACAGTTACACACTACTACTGACTAGCTTACACACGCCTTTCATGGTTAAGAAACATGTTTACACAGCAACGCTTTGATTTCTGGCCATTCTGAAATCTGGTTGTGATAATATGCAAATACCCTAAATATTAAATTAAGTACAATAAAGTTGTTGCTCTGAGCTACCATACCAGTTTTGAAGACAAAAGATGGATTTTCTTTATATTGCTCACAGTCACACTTCATTTAAACAGTAAAAATCAATAAATCACAAAACAAAAAAAGGGTTGTTTCAGATAAGTTCTGAATATGTTCACAGCCTGACTGCATAGTGAAAAAGGTTGGAATACTGAGTGTGACCCACCTGACTTTGTTTCAATTAGCAGCCCTGGCATTGCAGTAGCCAGGCAACAAGAGAGTAGAATAAGGGGGTAAAAAGCAGCATAGCTCATTAGTCTCTCTAGGGAGACAAAGACAGATGTGCACACTTTGTGATGCCAAGAGTGGTGCAATTTTTCTGGTGGAGGCTGGAAAAACAACCAACCATGCTCAACAGTGGGCAGGAAGGGTTGATTTCTGATAATGCCCCATGAAGAAGTGATAGTCAACCAGCACAGTCAACCAATTAGGTTCATGGATTCATAGGTAGGTACTAGGCTATCAGCCCAAGGGCCTAAGTAACCCATGCCAACAAGGTTCCCTGGCTTACACCACCCAAGAAAGTTATTTTCCTGTGCCCCTGTCGAGCAGAGCCACAGAAGTGATCCTCGGGATGTATTTCCTATTTCCCATCCACTTATCAAGATTTTCCTTGAAGAGTGCTGATGAAGAACTTTGCTTGATATAGATGGGTAGCTTGTTCCAGAGAATGGGAAGTCTCTGGGACAGGAATCTCTCCCTCCAGCATGTCTTGTTTATTGTGGTGACAAGGTTTAGGTCCCTAGAGGGTGTAGCTCAGAGGGATTGGGATTTCTTTAAGTGTAGAATGTCCAACAGCTCTGGGTTTGACATAGCTTTATATGTTAGGCAGAGATCACCTCGTAGCAGGTGATATACTATGGAGTAAAGCTGGAGTTTTGTGAGAAGGTCAGTGTAGGGCATCTGTTTGAGGCCAGTAATCCTCTTTGTGAGGTACTGCTGTGGCCTTTCCAGCTGCTGCAGATGTCTTGTGAAGTACACTCCAAAAGGGGAGCAGTATTCTATAATGGGTCTAATGAGTGTCGAGTAGAGGGGAACAATGACCTCTTTTTTCCTAGATGAAAACCCTTTTGTGATAGGGGTGTGCCACGTAGAAGGATTTCCTGACTACTGTGGTGATGTGATTATCAAAGGAGAGACTACTGTTGTTCCCAGGTTCCTTATCAAACATTCTGCGTTACGTAGACTGCCGCCTATTCTTTCACAAACCGAACATGTGCAGTGATTGCGGTGTATACAAGAAAACCACCCAGCCACTCCTGCTGGCTACCTAAATGATAGATCATTCTGATCAAC